>NC_141928.1:23119337-23422368 GCF_057802395.1 Ceratotherium simum simum
CATACGCTGCTGAGCAAAAAGATGAGGCAGGGCTTCCTAACTGGTGCTGTGTGAATGACACCAATATTGATCCCCAGCCCTCTGGGAAGCCCGGGTTCCAGGCTGGTCACCTCCAGCTTCAAGTAACCTGGTCTGTTTATCCCGGTGTGCCATACAAATAGTTTCATTTTCTATGTGAGCCATAAGATGAAAAAAAGTTGAGAAAACACTGAGACAGGGTCAAGATTGAGAAGAGGCTACTAAATTTGGCAAATAGGAAGTCATTGGTGCCCTGAAAGAATGTTGTTGTTGTTGTTATTGTTGTTTTAGTAGATAAAAAGGAACAAACTCTAGAGAACGGCAGGTGAGGAGGGAGAAGAAAGGACACAAGATGAGTTGAGAGCAGACACACTGAGAATAGAGGAGCCGTGAGCTTCCCTGCATGATGACTGAGGAGTTAGTGGACACAGAGACTGAAGCCCCAAGAGAAGGTCCGTATTACCTCCCCTGTCCCACTAGCGTTCACCCCTACATGCTTACAAAAGCCAGAACCCTCCTCCTCAATGGAGCCAAGATCGCTGGGAGCCCACACAGTGGGGATAAAGAGCTCCAACTTTGGAGCCAGACACATCTGGGAGGCCAATCCCAGCTCTACCATTTGTTAGCTTAGGCAGGCAAGTTATATAATTCCCCGAGCCCTGGTTCCTCATCTGTAAGATGGGAACAACCACACTGATAGAGGCTGTTGTAGGAATTAAGCAAGATAAGGGAGGTGGCAGACTCCTGCCCTTCTCTGGCTGATGTGACCTCTGCCTCACTGGTCTGGCTTTCTAACCCAGGTTGACATCATGGCTGCTGTGAAGAGAACTGGGAAACATCAGGCTTGTCTCTCCTCATTGTCAAAAGCGTGTGGTAACAACAGGTATGCATGCTTAACTCGCAGGTCAGTAGAAGCTCCAGATTAAGAAGTCTCCCTGTTCCTGTCTGGCACTTTGGAATAGAGTTCTTGCTGTCTGCCACAACTTCCCCATTCCAGAATGTTAACCATTCTGGTAGTTCCAAGAGCTTTTAAAAGTCCACAGCCTTCAAGAAGTTTGTCCAAGCGATCCCACATTCTACCTCCCCTCCCCAACTGGGCTCAACCTGAGAAGCAACCGCTCAATATACCTGTTTTCCACTACCCTCCACCTCCACACCACACACCTTCTCACCTCCACAATGACACCACCTGTCTCCAACAACCTCTTCACCCAGCACCATACCCAGTACAAGGCCACCTGAGGGCCAGGGCCTAAAATAACCCCTCCACCATTTTTTGTTTTTTTGTTTTTTTTTTACCTTTTGAAGGTAATTCTCAGATTTTTATAAAGCATTCTCTCTTGGCATCCCTTCTTTGTTCTTTTCTGAACCAGCAGCTCATGAATATATTAGCATTGAACAGAGTCAAATGCAGAATAGCGTAAAATGTGCAGGTTCCCTCCACAGTGTACCCTCCTGTGCACATTAGGGTACGTCTGCTTCCCATCCAGTTTTACATGCATGTCCTCGGCCTCTCTGTTTCTAGTAACAGCTCTGATAGCCTCCCTGGCTTCTAAGGAGGGTCAGATACTCAGATTTATACAAGTCTGTGGTCCTGACAGATGCAGCAGAAGGCAGCTGGCGCCCTACTAAGTGCCCACAATTTCTCTAACTTCAAAATTATAATGAGGAAAGCCAAGTCGACACAACGAAGCTCCATCTGCCTGAGAATAAACCACCTCAAGGCCTGCTGAGTTTCCTCAACCTAAAAACAAAGCCAAACTTCAAATTCTACATGCTAACGTTTTCCCTCAGCTCTCAAGGCCTCATCACTGCATGCCCTCGGCACACACTGAGAAGCCGCAGCCAAAGGGCTCCAGTCCAGCGGCTGGAGCCACAGGGCTCATCCTTTGTCCTAAGATGTCCAGCCCAGTGCGAAATGTGCAGTGAGGGTCATGGAGACGCACGAGGCCACTTTCTTCTTCTGGGTTACAGAGGAGCGATCAGATTTTGATACCACTCTGTGACTTCACAAAAATCAAGCTTCCCTCACTCTTCAGAGCAACGTTTCAAGATTTCACCTCAAAATAAGTTAAGGCCTCAGATCTTCTGTTAACATGCCCAGACCCAGGGCCCTCTCCTGTGAAAACTGCCCACCTTTCGGCAGGAATCCTCTCCTCCCCTGCATCCCTGCGATGGACCTGTGAACAATCTTACTCCCACTATAGTTACTAACAGTAGAACTCAATGAGTCCTTGGGGTGGAATGAGCCCTGACCCACTTCCTGATACCCTGACTTTTATCTCACCGACAGCAGCTCTGGAAAGTGGGCTCAACCCACTGTTTTGTGTGGTCTAGAACCACATAAAACAAAGCACAGCAAAACCTTAAGCTACTCATTTCCTAGCCGTCTCTCTACCTGCTGATAGGTGGTCAGAGAGGATAGGCATTCAGGAGGAGTGGGTGAGCAGGGGAAGCTTTAAGACACAAGAAACAATGCCCAAAACAGTGCAGTCAGAAAAAAATTTTAATTAAAAAAAACATAAGTGGCAACAAACCCAGAAAACAAGTTCTCATTCAGCATTCCTACCGGGACAACTGGTACTGGTATGGTAAACAGAGGCCCCACCAACAGAGCATCTGTTACTATATCAGACAATGCCGATCTTCACATCTTCACAGCAGTCACATGTATGAGCCCCTCAAAGGCTAATGAGCAAACCAGTCCCAGCACAGCTGGGATTTGAACCCAGGGCCGTCTGATTTTTTTCTTTTTTCTTTTTGAGGAAGATTGGCCCTGAGCTAACATCTGTTGCCAATCTTCCTCTTTTTTTCTTTTTTCTCCCCAAAGCCCCCAGTACATAGTTGTATATCCTAGTTGTAGAGCTGTAGCGCCTCTACGTGGGATGCCGCCTCAGCATGGCTTGATGAGCGGTGAGTAGGTCCGCGCCCAGAATCTGAACCGGCAAACCCCAGGCCACTGAAGCGGAATGCACGAACTTAACCACTATGTCACTGGGGAGGGCCCCCACAGCCATCTCATTCTAAGGCCTGTGCTCTTTCTACAAAACCATGGTCAACATGGACAGGCCGCCAACCAAGCCCTCCTCTGCCCACCAAAGTAGCTGCCGCCCCAGATCCAAAACTGGCGGCACAATTTCTGCTGCCCTCACTGTCAGATCACACTCACTGGTACATCGCCATCATGACAGCCCCTGCTTTGTTGTTAAATACCACAACTGCTAAATAAGTAGCAAAATTAACTTTGGCATGGCTCAGTATCCCACCAGAAAGAGAGAAGATGAAGACTGCCCACCCCAGTGTGCTAAGAGAACGTAGGTGTGTTTGGAACCTACTGGTTAGTCTCATTGGCTGGAAAGAAACCCTTCCGCCCCTTGTAACAACTCTCGTGGCCAAGAGAATGAGTCATAGGGGTAAGTGATGCTCCAGGGAGGTGAGAACAGCAGGAGCAGGAAGAACACCACTGGGAGGAGAAGGAAGTCACCCAGGACAGCAAGAAGGGCAGAGCATGAGGGGGAGCCCCACAGCTCAGCTGGGTGGAATGTGCGAGCCAGAAACAGCTGTTCCATCTGCTCCAAGATAGGTGTGACCTTCAGGCCGCCAGCAAGTCAGGGCACAGTCAACATTTTATTTGGCCCATTATTCATAACCTTCAGTTCCTGTCTTTGGAAAGGAACTGTCCCACATAGGGCTGAACATATATTAAATGACAAAACCTGCCTCGGAGAAAGCTCGTATTCAGTGCTGAGCAGGTACGAATGCCGGCAGAACTATTTAGGTGACATCTTCTAAACACAAGATCTTCAGCTTCCAAACTAGGTCAGTGGCAGAACTTGCTGTCTCTACTTCCCTCCCTAGTCAGGAAAGGTGACTTCCATATTTATATTGGGAAGCTAAATCATTAGAAATTTTTAAATATATAAACACAGTATTCCATGTCATTCCTTTAAATGAGACTCAGACATGGGCTCAGCAGATGGCACCATATTCCAGAATATCACAGGGACAGCTAGGAACTAAGCAACAGGACAGGCAGCTGGAAGACAGAGGGCAACTGTGCACACAGCTGCATTTCTATCATGACCTCCTTTGTGACAGGGGTTGGAAGAAGGCCGACAGTCTGTGGCAAGAGCAACAAAAGGGAGGGTGCCTGGCTCTCTGGCCAAGTCCCAGCTGCAGACACTAGACCAGTGACAACGGTCCCAATCCTTATCATCTGACTTCCCGTAAGATGTATGCAGCCTTCACTCACTTGTGTAGATCACTATGGGTGACACACGGAGCAATGCAACAGGCACGTACTGTCTGCCTGCTGCGTCCAGCACGTGGGATAAAGACCTTCGGCTTCAACAAAGCTGGGCATTTACTGAGCTGCTCCGTGCCTCATCTCATTATCCATGAACCGGGGAAAGAACAACACCTTCCCTCTGGGCCCCAGATGACTGCTGTGGCAATCATGTGAAGCAATAATATAAAAAAATACTATATGGAGTCAAGGTGTGTCATTTCTGAGGGTTGAGTTACAAATTCCCAAAGCTGGTTCCTTTCCAGGCATATCTCGGCAGGGCAGCGCCAGCGAGAACCAAGGCAGAGAAAAAACAGTTCTGAAACAAACAGTTCTGATGTCAAATTATTTTTCTGAAACTTGGGCCCCTGCTATTCATCTTTTTAATAACATTCCCTAACCCACCCTTTTTTGGAAAAAAAAACAAAAAAAACAAATACACCTTCCAATTACAAACAAAAAGGAGCAGAGTAACGTAATGGTAACTGGTAAGGCTCTCAAGTCAGCCTGCAGGATGTGATCCTGGCTCTACTGCTGGCTAGCTGTGTGATCTTGGGCCTTGGTTTGCTCATCTCTCAATTGGGAATAAAAATGGTACCTAAACCACATGATTGTTGTATGGAATAAATGACATAAATATAAGGTGCTTAGCACATTGTAAGCACTTGCATGTTGGTTATTATTATTCTTGTTTTTAATCCTGGCTGAGGAAGAGAAAGGTAACAGATGGGAGTGACCAAACAACAGGTGCATTTTTACAACTGTGGTCCTCTATCTAGACCCACAGCATTGGAACTGGAAGGTGTCAGAAACAAGCTGGATCACTGCTTCTCAAACTTTGTGGTAAAGGACCACTTTCTGTTGGCTTTTTCCCATAATACAACCAAGCTGTAGTCCTACTATGCAGAACTAGTATGCAGCTTGCTCCGCATGCAACTCACCACGCTAGTTTGACAACACTCATCTGGACTGTTTGACAAATATCAAATGGCTATAAAAGCGCTTACTCTCAGCTTCTGTGCGTTTCTCGTCATGGATTGGTACCAGTCTGTGGATCAGTCCACAAACCACACTTTTGAGAACACTGATCTAGACTGTTCTTCCCCTTTCTCCTCAATCCTATTTTACAGAGAGAGGAACTGCCCATGAATGGCAGAGCTGGGAGTCTTAAAAAAAAAAAAATCCCAGGGAAACAGCAGCAAACTCAACCCCAAGTGCACACTAGGAGCTCCCAGAAATAAGACATAAAAGGGAGGAAAAGAACAGCAACAACACAGCCCGACTGGCCCTCACCAGCTTAGTCGCACTATCTGGGGACAAGAATTCACTTAGCACCAGCGGGGGCGATCACAGTTGACAGCCCAGAGCAGCCCACCCCTCCCCAGGCCTTCCCCCACCTTGGGCCGGTCTTCCTTCCTCAGGGCCACAGCTTCCAGTTTGGCTTCGTACTCTGCTTGCACTTGGTCCCTCTTCTTCAACACGCTCTGTGGAGGCAGAAAGGGGAAGCATGTAGCAGAGCTCACACAGGGAATTTCAAGCCCCAGGCAGTTGCTTCTTTACCCAGTTCCCCCCAAATCATGACACACCCAGGCCCAGCCACGTGCTCTGAGGACAGCCTGGCTGCGGTGTGACGCGTGACATGGACTCTGGAGGAAGGAAGCAGGGCTGGAGGAGAGAGGGGGAAGGAGAACCATTCTCAGAGACCGAGCTTTCTAGTGGAGTAACTCCGCCTGACGCTGAAATGATAGGGTTCCGGGGAAGGGCAAGTGGAAGGAACGGTGGCCACCCACAGCCACGCTGATGAGAGGCCTCTCAGCTTCCCGTGTGCAGAGAGGACTCAGCTGTGCTGAAATGTGCAGCTTGGCAGGGGACAATGCAGGACATTCTCTGAACTGTTAATGGAAAAGTTGAAGGCAGGAGAGTTCTTGACTTTAATTCGAGTTGATCCCTGGCAGGCTGATTTGCTCCCTGATCCATTACCCACTTATTTGTCCTCCACTCTGGGCCAGGTACTCAAAGAGCAAAGAGATACAGCTCCTCCCTGAGGCGTGAGATGCAGATATAGCAGGAGGCTGCATGTGATAAAAGAGCTATGGACAAGTCCAGAATCCCTAGAACCAATGCAGCGAGTCTGCCAGACTGAGTGATAAATGGTAAAGAGAGCCAGCCTGGAAGGGACTAGGGTGAGGTAAGCCAGGAGTCCAGGATGCGAAATTTAAGGAGACCCTTACTCTTGGGCCTGTGCAGGTACAAGGTCTGCACCCGAATGTGAGTGTCTCCCTAAATCCGTGCCCTGGATGCCTCCCCTGCCTCACCTAGTCCAGGCTCTGCCGCTAAGACTCCACCAGCTAGAACAGAAAAGCTTGCAGTTGACATTCTAGAAAAGCATCTGTTTGATCTAGGGGTTTCTTTTTTCTTGTTTTAGTAGAATCACAAATGGCAAACCAAGAGTGATAAGAATTTTCTTTCGCAGTAACTCAGAAATGACAAATTGCTATGCAAGTTGCTAATCTCACGCTCTTCCCATAGGGACCTTCCAGCAGAGCACGGAGTCAGAGCAGGAAGGAGCCATTCCTTGGCTAAGCAGTGAGCACCTTGTGTCCCTGACAACATGCTAAAAGGTGATGAACAACTGAATAGTTGAGAGCGCTCTGGAGACAATCTTCTAACGGAATGCATCAACACAGGGAACCTCAAGTCTTCCCCGGAAGTAAGTACTTTGAGAAGTGTTTTACCATGAGAAGAACATGAGGTAAAACTTGCAATAGCTTATTTTTCATTGTTTGCCACTCATCTTTCTCCTCCATGCTCTGAAGCTCCCTCCCCACGCTCATCGACCTTTTTTTTTTTTTTTTAAATTTTTTGTTTATTGCAGTAACATCGGTTTATAACATTGTAAAAATTTCAGGTGTACATCATTGTACTTCTATTTCTGCATGGACCACATCATGTTCACCACCAAAATACTAATTACAACCCATCACCACACACATGCACCTCATCGACCTTTGAGTAGGAACGTTTACAGTGCTGTTCAACAGAACTTTCCTCTATGATGGAAATGTTCCACGATCTGCACTGTGCATTATGTTCCATAATACTGTGGCCACCAGCCCCACCTGCCGATTGAGTTCGTGAAATGTGGCTAGTGTGACTGAGGAGTTGGATTTAAATTTTTAATTCGAATTTAAACTTAAATAGTCACTCATGGCTCATGGCTGCCTTACTGGACAGCATGAACCTATAAAGCAAAAACAAACAATGAAAAATCAGGGGTCCTTTCTGGATTTCATAGAGCCCAGAAAATATTCTAAATCTATTGGTCTGGTCTCAGCAGTAGTAAAAATCATAATCTCCACCCAAGAGAAATAAACACATGATGCTCTCCATGGAGACGCAAATGTGGTTCCCTGAGGCACAATGGGACAGCAGGAAGGGGGTTGACTGGCATCCTCATCACTGCCATGTGCTCCCTTCACAGCACGTCTCACATCTTACTGGAATAAGCACACATCCAGACTAGGAATGGGGTTCTAGGAACGAGGATGAGTTGTACCAGTGACACACTGTCAGTGTGGCAAGAACCTAATCACCAAAGCTAGAAATGCTCTTAAAACAATGCCTTGGAATACAGTCAGCCCAGTGTGGGGTTTCCTGTCCCTCGTTCTGTTCCAAGTCTCTCTGCTGAGGTTGCCAAGGCCCACAGGCAAGGAGGGATGGTCAGAGAAGACCTGTCAGCGCCACACAGCTAAAACAGCTGAAATGCCTCTCCTCTCCCTACCCCCAAGCAGGTGAGCGGGCCCTAAGGTTTAGCCATACTTCCCTCCCCAGTTAGCTTAGGCCTTCCCTGGCCCAGAGGAGAAGTAGGCCTCTGTCTCCTCAGGCACTGCTGTCCCAACCTCACCTGGAGTGGCCAGCACAATGCCTTCTCACGCAGGCTGACTGGAGGATTTGTGCTAACATTCCTGCATCACCAGACAGCAGAAAAAGCTCACAACAACTACAAAAGCTCACAACAACCCTGCAGAGGTGAAAGGGTATTACCCCCATTTTATAGACAAGAACACTAAGGTATAGTGGAGGGACCTGGTTGAGGCTACATCACTGGCTAATAGCACAGTGGTGACTCACTCAGGCTTTTCCTGCTGTATTCTAGGACAGTCTCTGGTTTCCCAGTCTGCCTGCCACCCAACCACACTATGGGTTGGGAAACATGCTTTGAATCAAGATAAACTGTTTCAGACTATCATCCTTGTTAAGAGCACTTTTGCAGCCTGTTGGTGATGATCTGAAAGGACTAGTCTCCCACCCACAAATAACGCAGGCTCTGTTGATAAAACTGGTCAAACCAGCCTATGGTTGATGGGTCCTGAGCCTGTGATGGGGTGAAAGGACCAACAGACTGAGCCAGCATCGACACAGAGGTCCCTCCGTCACTGAGGGATGAGCAAAAGATAAGATATTCATCATCTGAGCTTCTGACAGAACTTCATAGGGATCTGATTCTGGCGGATACCAGAAATCAATGAAGTGCATGGAGATGCTTTTCTTGTTACACTTTGCATCCCACTGCCCCTCCTCCATAGAGCCATCCTCACTGTTTCCACCCGCCTCGATGTTTCTTCATTCATCTACCCAGGTGCTGGGGAGACAGCAGAGAACAAAACACACAAACCCTTGCATTCCTGGAGCTTGCATTCTAGAGGGGAGGCAGACAATACAAAAGTCAGATATACTAATATACAGCGTGTAAGGTAGTGCTAGGCGTCGAGGAGAAACATAAAACGAGAGAGAAGGATGTAAGGCACCGAGGGTTTGGGGGATAGTGGAATTGCACACGGGGTGGCCAGGGAGGGCCTCGATGGGAAGGTGATTATTAATTAGACAGATGGAATAAACCTCTTCAATGCTGTATTTTTTTAATATAGAGCTTTCGTCACAATTTTGAAACAGTACTAGTAATCTGGAACTTCACTACTCTTTTCAAAGGTAGAGAGGAAAAATGACTCAATTTCTTCAACAAATAAATTGCAAGGAAAAATAAAAATACATGGGGAGGGATTTAAAAAATATTGAAGAAACACATCAACCCACACGTGGATTTTATTTGGATCCTGATTTAGGAAAAAAAAAAACCTATTTATAAAAATAGTGTCTGAGACAATTGAGGAAATTGAACACTAACTGGATATTTGAGGATAAGAAAAAAATTTCTTTAGGCGTGATGACAATGTGGTTCTTTTTAAAAAGAATGCTTGTATTTTAAGAGATATGTACTAGACATTATTGTATGAAATGATATGATGCCTGGGATTTGTTTTAAAATAATCCAGGGGGTGGGGGTTAGGAGCGGATGGGAGCAGGGCTACAAGATGGACCACGCACCGACACACTGTGGGAGCTGGCTGATGGGGACAGCGGCCACTGCTATACGGTTACTCTACTTTTGGATATGTTTGAATTTTTCCATTAAAAAAAAGTTAAACAATGAAAACATAACACCTGTCATCTAAAATGTTTCTAACAAACTAATAATAGCCATTAAATTACAATGACAAAAGTGTCTGGAAGTTAGATCACAGATGCATTCTGTGGTTTGGCTCTCAACATCTGCACTGGATTTTTTCCAAGAAAGTACCACAATAGAACCAACAGGAAAGCTCGACACCTCCTTCTTCACCCCCAGAGCTCATGCTCACACCTTCCCCTGGTAATGCTGTGGGCTCACACACTTGTAGGAGGTAATGGCAGCCCCAAAACGGCCCCCACGGCAAAAGGTCAGCAGCTACCAAAAAGTCTCCTCACGTCCGGAAGTTTTCTCAGCTCCAGATCTTTTCGTAAGAGCGACACTAGGATGCAGGGTTGAGCAAGTATAGGAACAGCTCAGCCACACGTAGAGAATTACAGAACAGAACGGTTTGTATGCTGGTTTGCCAGGGGCTGACAGTCCAAAAGACCCCAGAGGAATTCATGTAGAATAATGAGTGTTCAGGAAATAAAGAAAGAAGCTCAAATGAGAATAAAAATTGAACACTCAACATAGCCCCGTGGCCTGTTTTTGGGTGGCCCTCTGGGAGAGCATTTTCCTACAGGCAGGAAAATGAGTCTGACTTTGTCCTGGTGACATAATTTCTGATTAAATGATTGAACTTAGGTTGCCTTTTCGACATGCTCCTTTTCACACATTCATTCTATTGAAAATGGGACCACCTGTGAGTTAATGTTCTAGGGCAATGTGGGCGATATTGAAACCACACATTTCCCCCTAATTTTCAAAGATATTTGTCACAGAAAATTTGGAAAATAAAGAAAAATGTAGAAGAGGGGAAAAAAGGCATCCATAATCTCATCTTTCAGGCACAACCAGTAACACATTATGTCTTCACTTCTAGTCTTTTCTCTTGAATGACTCCTTTGATGCTTCCCATTTCTCTGCTTTCTCTTGCTGACACTCCTGTTATTCAGATGTTGGACATTATGGTCTGGTCCTCTCTTTTTCAAATTTTCTTCTCTCCAGTCCTCTGTCTTTTTGTTTCATTTTATATATGACTTCCTTAACTTCTTCTTCTAACTCTTCTATTGTTTGTTCTCATTTCTATCATGGTTTTAATTTCTAAGAGCTCTTTGGTCTCCAGATTTTAAAAAATTCTTATTTTATGACTATGACATCTTCTCTTCTTGACCATATTAATCATTTTTTTCCTGGAAATTTTTTCTCCCTTAATGATGTTTCACTCAATATGCTTTTTCTTTGTTTTTACTTGATATTCATATTAGAAACTTCCCTTAAATATCTGGTGACCTTGGCTCACTCATCCAAGAGCAAAACACTAAAAAACTGATTGCAAGCTGTCTGCACTTGACAGCTTGTTGACAATTCTCTATGGAGACTCCGTTGGGTCATTTCATGGAGGATCATCACCCAATATCAGTATCTTCCAGTCTCTTCTCTTGGCCTGTTCAGATTTTCTAGAAAAGGTTCTCCTAATCCTTGCAGGGAAGATACAAGGCTAAGAGCCAAGCAGGTGAAGATGACTCAACATTCAGTAACCTTTTGCCTAAGTTCCTCATTTTTGGATTTTAGCCCCACCCTCAACTGTGCCTGGTGTCCCTCGGCCCAGAGACCCTCTATTTTCCCTTTCCAGAGAACATGCCTCCAGTTCTGCCAGAGTGGAGAAGGGACAGTGGTCCCTGTGTGAGGAGGGAGGGTGGGCTTCACTGAATCGGAAGCTCTAACCGCTTCTTAACAGATTCCTGACTGGCCCATCTCTCTTTCAGCCCCAGAGGTGCTGCCAATTCTTGACCTTTTTGAAGGATCCCGCAGCGTAAATGAGGTGGCTTCTCACTTTTTCCCACGGTCAGCTTCAAAGGCAGCTTTTCTGAGTCACCTAAGTCCCTCATTACCTCTCAATTTGCTTCCTAGTCCCCAATTGTCTGTCATCAATTCCCTTCCTGTTGCTTACGCCTTTAAAAAAATCATTCTAGGGTCATTTTGGTGTGGTTTCACGAAGAAGAGGAAATTTAAATATGTATTCAGTCTGCCATTACTGGGAACCTCAGAGTTTTCATTTTTATATTTTTCTAAATTTTTAAAACATTTGAGATCATGTGCACTTCCACATTCTGCTTCTTCATATCTTCAAGAAATTAGGCCCTCAATCCATAATCAGTTTTGTTTAGGAAGGAAGACCTTTTCCCCCCAACTCAATCTTCCAGAAAATCTCCTTTTTAGTTTTTGAAAGGCACCAGAAGTGGCCAACAAAGCATAAACTAGTTGACTCATTAGTTCCACCTTGTAGCCCCTGAGGGGAAAAGGTGGGCAGGCTGAAGAAACCGTCTGACAATAATCAGCATTTGAAAAGAACTACCTGGAAAGGTTGTTTAAAGTATCTCCAACTCAAAGACAAACTCTGTCTGTAAACCCAAATTTCTGATTCCACATGTCACACCTCTAATCATGATCACCAATGACTTCCATATTATTAAATCCAATGGTCACTTTTACTATGCTTCTTCTGAAAACATTTCTCTTGGCCTCACTAGGGCAATCCTTGACTTTTTTCCTCCTACTCCACTGACCATTCCTTCTCAAGCTTCTTTTCTGCTTGTTGCTCCTCCTAATTAGGTGCTAGACCACTAAATATTGTCATGCCTCAGGGTACAGGCCTAGACTATTTACCTTGACCTCATCTCACAAGATGATCTCCTCCAGTCCCATAGATTTAAATGCCATCTATGAGCCAGCCCTGATGTCCTAGTGGTTAAAGTTCAGCACACTCCTCTTTGGCAGCCCAAGTTCAGTCCCTGGGCACAGAACCACACCACTCCTCTGTCAGTAGCCATGCTGTGGCAGCGGCTCACACAGAAGAACTAGAGGGACTTACAACTAGAATATATTAAATACGTACTGGGGCTTTTGGGAGAATGAATGAATGAATGAACAAATGCCATGCTTATACAAATGACTCCCAAATTTCTACTCCCACTCTGAACTAAAACTCATAACAAACCGCTGTGACGTCTCTACCTTAATGACTAATAGGCATTTTTGAACACAACATGGCCAAAACAACTTGATTCCCAACTGTCCAATCTGTTCCTCCCAGACTTTCCCATTTCAATAAAGAGTACCACTATCCACCCAGTCACTGAAGCCAAAAACCCAGGACTCATCCTCAATTCCTCCCTTTCTTGCTTCACATTAATACAGCAGCAAGTCTAGTTGGCCCTTCACCCAAAATATACCCCAAATCTACCCACTTCACCACTGTAATCCAAGCTCCACTACCTTAGTTATCTGCCACTTAGCTCCCTGTGACAGTCTCCTAAATGGTCTTCCTACCTCCACTCTCATTCTCTACAACCCATGTTCCATACTGAAGAACTAGCTGTCTTAAAGTAAAACTTGTATCCCGTCATTCCCCTGCATAAAACCAAATGGCTTCCCTTTTATTCCTAAGAATAAAAGCCAGACTCTTACCAGTTATGGCCTTTAAGATGCTACTATATGTCCTGGCCCCTACCCATCTCTTTGACTTTGCCTCCTCCCACTTGCTCCCCTGCTCACTGGGCTCCACTCACACTGGCCTTCCTGATCTGCAAAGACACTCAGCTCATTTCTGCTTTAGAAACTTTGCACTGGCTGTCCCTTCTGCCTAAAATGCTTGCCCCTCCAATTCTCCCATAGCTAACTCATATATGTCACTCAAGTCTCCAACCGAAGCCACTTCCTCTGTGCAGCTTTTCCTTACCACCCACTCTTCCTTCTAACTCCCATCTACCCTATTCACCAAGATCTCTGAGATAAGCACACTCTTTGACTTGTAGATAAACCCCTCCCTTAAAAATAACAAGATATAGGGGCCGCCGGTGGCACAAGTGGTTAAGTGCGCACACGCCACTGCAGCAGCCCGGGGTTTGCCAGTTCGGGTGCTGGGCATGCACCAATGCAGCGCTTGGCAAGCCATGCTGTGGTGGTGTCCCATATAAAGTGGAGGAAGATGGGCAAAGATGTTGGCTCAGGGCCAGTCTTCCTCAGGAAAAAAAGAGGAGGATTGGCAGATGTTAGCACAGGGCTGATCTTCCTCACACACACACACACACACACACACACACACAAAAACAAGACATATGACATGCAACAGTTATATATCTGTAAATGTCCCAAATTCACCACATTGTCAAATTCAATTAAGTATTTGCTGACTTCAATGAATAAGGCAGAGTGGGAAATAGGATGGTCCTGCTCTAACCTTCTTAAATAAAGCTTCTCTAACTCTTGGCCTGGTCATAATGATGCCAAGACTCAAAAGGCACTTCCAGAAATTTGGTAAGGACTTTAAGATGTTCTCTCTCAGCCCATCACTATCCTAATTACATTCTACACACACATTGCCTACAGGATGTGAAATCCCATATAAAGGCTCACCTGCAGATGTCTACAGGGTGTTTAACTTGAGTCTGGGCCTGAGGGTAACTTGGGTACCTCTCCCTCTCAGGCACTGTTCACTCTCACTCCACAGCATCCTTGGAATAAACTTTTTCAACCATCTTTCTAGTACAAGCTGCCCTGATTGTTCAATGCACATTGTCCATCTGTTCCACATGGCCTGGTAACGACCCTACTTTTTCTATGCTTTCTCTCTACCTCCAAAGGGAACAGAATGTACCCAGCCACAATTGCACATAATGAGAGACAATTTGAGACTCAGCCTGATCTGGTTTCCTTCTTGGCCAATAGTAAAGATACAGATACAAGACGACTGGTCATTAGAACTGGGGCCATGGAACAGAGAAAAGATTTCTGTTTCTTCACCTATAAAATGAGCAAGTTAGACAAGATGATCCCAAAGGCCTTTTCAAACTCAGAGTGGAACCCCAACCTCAGCCCCATTAGGAGAGGGATTCAATGATCTCCAGCATTTTCTCGATGCAAGGCTAGACCAACCCTCAATGATTTCAAATTCCTAAGGCACCAGCCCGTGACTCCAAATGATGAGGACAAATACTCACTTTGGTTCCCTCACGGTCATCATAAGGAGAGGACTGACAAAACATCACCATGCCAATTCCTTCCCACCAAAACAAAATCAGAATGACTTTCTCAGTTCTGAAGACCATTCAGTAGTCAATCAAGAACACGTCACAACCAGGCCTTCAGCAAGCTCTCTACTCTGTGCTTAGTTCTCATGCTGAATAGCAAAGTCTGTCCCACTTATATCTCAAAAATCAGAAAGTTATTTTGGAAACAGAATTATATGACTCTCAGAGGAATAAAATATAGTTAAGAATTCTCAAAGAGTAGCAATGTCAAAAGGCAGGAGAGCCACTTAAGATGCCTATTGCTCTCCTGATGTCTTCAGTCCTGGCCACATGGACCCTAACAATCCTACATGCAAGTCTTGGCTGTGCCATCAGGTCACTCCTGTCTTGCCCAGACCAGTCTGCAAAGATATTTTGCTGTTAGAAAGATGGGGAGCAGGTGGCCCCGTTTCTTTCTAACTGGGCTTAGCTTAGCTCACCATGGGGCAGAGGGAGGGTTTCAGAGACTGTCAGTCAAGACTTCCTCTTCACCATGCCCTTCCCCAGATGACACTGTATATGATCCCATTTTCCCGACTTCATTAACCTGATTAATATGTTTTCAGGCTCAGTAATAAACTCAATACATGGGGTAAAGAAAGAGAGAAACAAGTGTTTCTTTGATGTGTAACTTCAATTACTCACACAAGTTTATGTCTCACTGTGTAATAATATTTTAATAAAGATGCCAGAAAAATCCTAGCTAAAGGACAATTTAAAACGTTCCTTCAAGTACAAATATATATTAAGTACTTAATATATATAATATGAATATATACACTTGTCACATACAAGTACACAATAATTTGTAGCGTAATATCCCAGGTCGATGTATGCATCAGATTTTCTGGCAAGTTAAAAAAAAAAAAAAAGGGAGCATTTAATGAAGGGCGTGTCTACATAAGAGACAAAATCAGGGCTGGCACCATGGCATAGCGTGTGCGAGCTCCTCTACTGGCGGCCCAGGTTCGGATCCCAGGCGCATACCAACGCACCACTTGTCAGGCCATGCCATGGCGGGGTCCCACATAAAGTGGAGGAAGATTGGCACGGATGTTAGCTCAGGGCCAGTCTTCCTCAGCAAAAAGAGGAGGATTGGCATGGATGTTAGCTCAGGGCTGATCTTCCTCACAAAAAAAAAAAAAGAGAGAGACAAAATCAAGGACACGCCAGGAACTGTAAAAAATTTATCTTTGTTCACAAAAACAGATACTATTAACTTTATAAGTGAAATATTCTAGTTCATTTTAAGTAAGTCGGGCTGCCTTTTTTTTTTAATTGAGATATAACTGACATACGTTTTATTAGTTTCAGGTGTACCATAATGATTTGATATTTGTATACTGTGAAATGATCACCACAATAAGACTAGTTAACAAAGATAAGACTAGCTAACTACTTTGCTCCTTTTGATCCCCCTCATCCATTTCACCCACCCCCCACCCCATGATGCCTTTTTATACTTGTTTCAGCCACAGGATTAAACATACAATGTGTAGATCTCAATTTTTTATTAAATTAGTTGCTTTATAAAACATTGCAGATGTCATAATTGTTAACATAATTTACCAAACTGTAGTTAACTGGTGCAGTTAGCTGAGCACGGTTTATAAAGGAAAGGGAATGCCAACACCTGTTCAAGTTGTTCCACTGCAGCCCCGGAGAACAAAGGAGATTTGTTTCTCAGACACTTAAATCAGGCAAATAAAACAGGTAATCAGTTTCGCTGCCCCATCTGAAGCACTCCATCAGTAGAATAGTCTGATAAATACAAACTAGACAGTCTATGCATTCAAGAGATTCTGCAACTTGTAAAGCAATAATGGAGATGTTTATCTCCTTCAGCTTCAAAGTTGGAGGTACCAAACTAATGCTTTTCAGGCGCCATATCTTTACTCTGAGATAAGCCATCTTCTTTACAATGTATTTTTAATATCCTCATGCTCAATTTTAAAACAAAGCAATTTGAATACTAGGTGCACGCCACATACCCTTGCTGCAAACTGCTTTTCTTGACCAGTTATGAAGTAGTTCAAGGAGGTGTGGTTAAGGCTGTATTACTGAATGGTGCTGGTAAATACTACACACTTTTGTGTCATGTTGCAATCTTTGTTTCCAATTTAGTGACTGCCACAATGAATCAGACAGCAACGCTGACAACATTAGGTTTGTTTTTTTAAACTATGATTTAATAGCAATTGAGGTTCCCAATTTTAACTCCTTGGCAGCAAGATCCAAGTTCCTTCATTTGCATATTAGCACCTAAGTGTCAAGGGGTTAAATAGTCAGCAGAAAAGATACTGCACTTCTGATTGTAGCATTTGGCAGAACTGAAAGGAAAGGAGTTATGCTACATGTTGAAGGGATTGCAGGCAACAGAAAAAAGACACCAGAAGATAAAATGTCACATGAAGTCTTCCTAGTCTTGTACGTAGCCTCCATTGTGACCACCATAATCTGCCACATCGTCTTCCATGGTGGCCTCTAATGCCCCTCCAGGAAACACATCTTCTTCTTTCTGGCTTTGCATTGATTGCTTCTGTTTTTCACTGCAAAGCACAGTCAACGAAGTGGTAATCTTTGCCAAGTCATCAATCTCCAATGAAATACACACATCTCGAACTAAGGCTTCCAAAAAACTGGCACAATCCAGTGACTTTTCATATTGTGTAATTTTATCTCTAAGTAACTTTCCAAACTCTGTGAAGTCATCTCTTGAAGATGGGTTCATAGCATCTATTCCATAAACTGTATTATTAACACCAAAAGTGTCTTTTGCTAATTTGAGGTTTGACTCCTCCTGTAATATCTTTAGCTGAAGGTTATCTGCTAATTGTTCTTCTGGTGTTAGCACTTTAGGTTCTTCAGGTTCTTCTAACCTCTTTTTAATTTCTTCCCACCTCTTCTCTTCTATCTTCTCTATTTTTTTTCCTTTTTGAAATTTTTACTTCTGGTTTTACTTCTGCTTCCTCTTTTTTTCTGCAGTCATCATCATCATCCCAGTTATCCTTGATGTCCTTGTCCTGGTCCTCGCCTTCTCAGCGGTCCCTGCCCCCCACCTTCCACACGGGGGTCTTCCATGCAGAACCTGTCCGCTCCCAAGAGTCGGATCCCCCATCACTGCCACTGCCATCTCGAGCCAGGTGTGAGCGTGTGAGGGGAGAGCTCAATTTAAAAAAAAAAAAACTACAATGTAATAG
This sequence comes from Ceratotherium simum simum, assembly GCF_057802395.1. Lineage (NCBI taxonomy): Eukaryota > Metazoa > Chordata > Mammalia > Perissodactyla > Rhinocerotidae > Ceratotherium > Ceratotherium simum. The sequence continues at coordinate 23,137,422 of NC_141928.1, forward strand.
AGGTGAATGAGTTGCAAATTTAGAGTCAGAAGCCTTGGTTTTCAGCCTCAGTTCCAATAATTACCAGCAAAACTGCCTCAGGCTAACGGTCTCACATGTGAGTTTTATCCTTATCATCACCATTACTACCACCATTTCCACCTTACAGATAAGGAAATTCATACCATTTTCCCTGATCACTTTGAGATCTAGACCCAATCCTGTCTTTCAAAGTGTTTTACTAGCAGCTTTATAGAGTGTACATGAGAAAGTGATTCATTCTACCAGGAACAAGCTCCGTTCTCCATTGTCCACACTTTAATATGCATCAAGAGCCTTACAACTTCATACCTGATGGAACAAGACAGAACAAGAATGATGGGTATTTGGGAGTTCATCACACTACTCTCTCTGCTTTTGTATATGCTTGAAATTAACCATAATAAAGTTTTTTTTTAAGTTTTTATAACCAATTGATTCATTACGTTTTTACTCCCCTTCTCAAGGTGTAGAATATTTTCACGGCACCATGATTTTTCTGGTTTTCCGTTTTTACAACCCAAGGTTGTTCTCTCTAGAGATTCACATCAGTGCCTACCCAGGTCCTTCCTAAAGGGATGCCCTAGATCTGCCCCAAAGACACATCAATAATTCAGAGATCTCCTTTGGGAAGCAGGAAGGGGGCTACCTACAGACAGGGACGTGCAACACTGAGCCACATCTCTTTTTCCGTTGGCCGGGAAGACTGACCCTTTTCTCTAACTGGCGCCACCATCGGAGTCCCCTGCAGCTACGCTCTCCAACCAGTCTCAGGGCGGGCTGGGGCAGTGTCTAGTGTGGGCATTAAAGCATCTGATTCCATTCCCCATCCTTATTCTGCATATAGAATTTGAGGTTGGAAATCATCTGTCCTAACAGTTCCTCTGTCTTTTCTCATCCATTGGCTGCTAGACCAAAGCTCTTCTGATTCATATTCCTCTTGTACATTACCTCCCTCTCCCTCTTTCTTTAAAAGCTTTTAAAATCTTATCACCTTTATTTTAAAATTTTACAATGATGTGCTTTGAGTCGGTTCTCTTTTTATTCCTTTTGCTGGGCAAATAGCATGTCCTTTTAATTTGAAGACTCATGTCCTTCAGCTTTGGGGGATTTTCTTGTATTATTTCTTGCATAATTTCCTTCCCTCCGTTTTCTCTATCTTCTCTGTCAGGAACTCTTATCAGTCAGATACTAAACTTTTGAGATGAATCCTCTATGTCTCTTATCATTCTTCGATATTCTCAGTGTTTTTGCATTTGTGTTCTACTTTCCAACCATTTTTTTTATTTGTTTTACTTTCCAAGATTTCCTCAACCTCATCTTCCAACCTTACTCTTTGATTTTATTCCAGCAATTGTATTTTAACTTCCAAGAGCTCTAATAGTCCAATTGTTCTTTTTCCACAGCATCCTGTTCTTGTTTAGTAGATGTTAGATCTCCTGAACTCTCAGAAAACACTAATAAGAATTTCTTCCAAACTTGTTTTTTTCTAATTCATACTTGGCTCACTATATGTTCTATTTATATGTCCATGATGTCAGTCCACACGTCTGATCCTGCCCACCTAGGAAGAAGGACACCTGTACCACATGCAAATAGGCAATAATCAATTACTTTTTGATAATGACCACAACAAAGAAAGTATCTAAGTGCACAAGAAGTGGGCCAGGGGCTGGCCTGGGGGCCTAGTGGTTAAGTTCGTGTGTTCTGCTTCAGCAGCCCGGGGTTTGCCGGTTCAGATCCTGGGTGCAGACCTACTCACCACTCATCAAGCCATGCTGAGGTGGCATCTCACATAGAACAACTAGAACGACATACAACTATGACATACAACTATCTACTGGGGCTCTGGGCAGAAGAAAGGAAAAAGCAGGAAGACAGGCAATAGATGTTAGCTCAAGGGCCAATCTTCCTCAAAAAAAAAAAAGAGGAAGAAGAAGAAGTGGGCCAGCTTACCTTCATGGAGTCAGAGTATAAAATATATTCCCTGAGCACAGGTAGAAAGTCTTCTGTCATGTCATCTGTCAGCTCTTCCAAGGCTGTTGAGCAGTTCCCGATGCAAGCCGACACACCCTCCAGGGGTTCGGCCAGTTCCCCCTCTAATGTGCTCCATGTGGAGTACACAGGCCCATATTCTCTCAGCTCCACAAGGTACTCTAAATGGGGAACAGAAACCAGTTAAGATCTGCTGGGTAACAATCACTGGTATTACTGACTCAATAACTACCACAGCCAAGAGCTCTCTACATTAAGATGTGTTTCCCTTGGCCATTCACTCACCTGAGCATGCTCTCCTTTAAACACAACACTGTTTATAACATAATTTTTTAAAATCTCTAAAAGCTGATGTTAGAGCTAACATCATAACATCAATCGACTCCACCCCATAACGGGAATGCCATGCCTCTGGATAATGGGGACCACAATGACTTTTGGGAGAAAGTGGTTGGAGCTGCATCCACCAAGTATCTTTAAAAATAACCACTCATGGTGGGCAGGCAATGGGGGCACAGTTTCATATAGGTTTAGGGGGATGTTTTTAAAGGAAAAAACATATACCGTGATGGAAAAATAATGAGATTTTAGGAAACATTTGGATACAGATGAGGTCTTACATAGGCAGACTCACTCTCTCACTGAGGGGTCACCCCAACCCCTTGGTCCCATCAGAATTTACTTCACATGACCCTTAGGTGTAGATGGTACCTAAAGCTACCTCCAACATCTACAGCCCCCACAAGATACCATCAGTGGGAAAAGGAGAACGAAAGCACAGGGAACAAGGAAAAATGTTGATTTATTTCCCCCCACAAAGAAAATCTGGCCCATCATTTGTCACCAGAATTCTTGCCATTACAATAAAACGTTGCCATTTTTTAGTACCAATGGATGGCAACTACCGGAGAATCCTTTTCAACATGTTTAACATGCCACCATGATCATTAAGATTGTTCAGGTCTGTCTGGCTGGCCTACACATGTGTAAGAAGACAAAGACTTCAACGTTTCGGAATACAGAAAAGCAAGCAACCATGAGGAGGGTGGGGAGGAAGTGGTGGCAACAACCAGGAAGGATAAAGAAAGGCCCCGGTAACTCCCCAGGTCAGGAAGAGTGGGTCTGAAATGAAGCCGGGGTGGGGCAGGTGAGTCAAGTTCAATTCTGAAGGCTCATTAGGATCACAACTTGGGCAAACACAGGTCATGCTGTCCTTTTGAACCACCTTTCTGTCAGAAGATAAAACCTAAGTTTGTTTTGTAAATTCTCATTCCTGCGAACAAAAGGAAGTTGAGTCAATGTCTCTATTGTTAAAGCTAAAGTTAAGAGACAGAAAAGTAGAAAAACCTAGAAGCTCAGAAGTGGTTCTTTCCCACAGGGAAAGCAAACACAAGGCTGAGATGCAGGACAAAGGATGGAGCACAAAATTACACTCTAGTCACAACTACCTCCTCCCCTCCTTGTATTTATTTATTAGTCTTATTAGTAAGATATGGCCTCGTTCTGTCACTTCAGCATTTCTGCAGTTGGATTCTGCTAAGCACACATGAATGTCATTTCTGCAAACGTGGTCCCTGGGCATGATCAAGGTCTCCACAGAGAGCTCACCTATTTCTTCTTTGATGATGCGCTGGGCTATTCGATCAATGGTTCCCAGTTTGAGCGCAAACGTATCCAAGTATTCGCCTATGGCTGCAAACTCAAGAGGCCGACTCCTCAGCTTGTAGCCCCCAGTGACATGCTTGACCGACTCGCCCACTCTAGTCAACAGCGCCATCCCTTGCTTCTTGTAGGCGTTCAGGTCCTGAGGATGACACATGAACACACAAACTCAAAGGGCTCAATCCCTCACATGGCCGGGACTCGGTAAATCAACTCCTTCAGGCAGTTTCTTTTGGGAAATGGAAGACTCCAGAAACAAGGAGCTGAGTTAGAGGACCTAACCACGTACACAATGGTATCCCCTCCCTGACATCACAACCGCCAAGCTCCCATTCCTGTGCGTTTACACCCCCATCTCTTTTAAGAGAACTAGGCTATCTTTCTAACCAGGTTCACTCACCTGAGCAGGCTCTCCTCTAAACACAATGCTGTTTCTAACATAATTTTTTAAAACCGCTAACCAAAAAAAAGTGGCCCTTTCTCCCATACAAAATACCCTAAGTTGTCTTTAGGAGCAAATTCAAGAGCTGAAATTCATTCCATTCATTTATTTATATCCCAACCAAAGCCGTATAAGGAAAGTAGAGAGTAGAGGGTGGAAGCAGGAACAGTGACAGAAGAAGCAGCACTAGAAAACCCAGGCTGAGGAGAGATGCTGTAAACAACAAAGCATTTTACCCTGAATTCCTTGGTCACAGCATAAATGGGAAACACGTTGAGCTACATAATCCATTGTACCTAAATTTAAGAAGCATGTTAGCCTGCCAGGTAAAACAGGCTTCTTCCTATCATTAAATTCTAAGAGGAGGGCCGGCCCTGTGGCTTGGTGGTTAAGTGCGCGCGCTGCGATGCTGGCGGCCCGGGTTCGGATCCCGGGTGCGCATCGAGGCACCACTTCTCCGTTCATCCTGAGGCCGAGTCCCACATACAGCAACTAGAAGGATGTGCAGCTACGACACACAACTATCCACTGGGGCTTTGGGGGGAAAAAATAAAATAAATAAAATCTTTAAAAAAAAAAAAAAAAAAAATTCTAAGAGGAATCTACAGTATCTTCAGGTTGTTCTATGTCCCTTTAATGGTGCCTTCAAAAACGATTTTACAGAAGATGCAGGTGTCTTCCTTATACCCACCCTAAATACAAACAGAATGCTAATTCCCAGTCCCAGAAGGGCATGTCTACAGGGAGATAAGAGAACACAACACAAGCCATTGCTTTCTGGTGACCTAGCTGGATATAGGGACAGAGCAGAGAACAGGGAATCATGGTTAACACAGCTGCCCGACAGCCCCTCCTCATTCTTTTTTTTTTTTTTTTTTTGGTGAGGAAGATTAGCCCTGAGCTAACATCTGTGCCCATCTTCCTCTATTTTGTATGTGGGACACCACCACAGCATGGCTTGATGAGCGGCATGTATGTTCACGCCTGGGATCCGAACCTGCAAACCCTGGGCCGCCGAAGCAGAGCACGTAAACTCAACCACTACACCACCAGGCCAGCTGCTACCCCTCCCCATCTGACACACAATCGGAGACTCAGGTCTCCATCAGTGTCTGCAGTGTAGACTCCTTCTGATTTTACTTCCTCCTTCTTCATATATCCAAGGCCTTCACTTTTGCTCTTTCCTATTCACACTATCCTCCCAACCAAGGCCTTTGCCCTATCAACTATCTCCTCTCCTGTCTCTACCTTCAACTTCTAATTCTTCAGCATGTAAAATATATCCAAGGCTCACCCATCTTAAAAACAGCAGCAATCCCCTCCAGACCCCCTCCTCCATCTCCTTCCTGTCAAAGTCAGGCTGCCTGAGAGAATGTTCTAAATATTCCATCTCAGGGCCAGCCTGGTGGTGTAGTGGTTAAGTTCGCATGTTCTGCTTCAGCAGCCCGGGGTTCCCGGGTGCAGATCCTGGGCACAGACCTACACACTGCTCAGCAAGCCACACTGCGGCGGTGTCCCACATACAAAATGGAGGAAGAATGGCACAGATGTTAGCTCAGTGACAATCTTCCTCAAGCAAAAAGAAAACGATTGGCAACAGATGTTAGCTCAGGGTCATTCTTCCTCACCAAAAAAAAATTAAATTAAAAAAAAAAAGATTCCATCTCCCCTTCTAACCTCATACTCTCTAGACAAAAAACATCCCTATAAGCACCAGGCTTTCACGAGACCATAACTGAAGCCTTGGAGGTCTAGGAATTGCTTCCATAGACAATATTTTTGGGAGCAGGGCTAGATCCAAATGGGCTCGTTGGACTACACAAGCTCTACTTGAAGTAAAAAAGAAGCCCCAGTTAACCCAGTTAATTAACATGTTGAATCAAGTTATTTAGGAGTACCTATCTGATTGGTGCACCCATATGACCAAAGGTGAAAATACTGATTTGAACGTAGTTGAACCTGAGTGTTCCCCCACCTCTCCCAGCATTATTGTCTTCTTCTTAAAGACAATTCCGGTTTGTGACAAGATCACATCATGACAAGGAAGAGGAATGCTTCTGCATCTGCTGTGGCAGAGCACGGAAGTGGCTCATCTAAGAACAAGACCAAGTTCTTCAGGGTGTGTTAAAAGAAAAGATGGGGGGCTGAGGGGAGTAGGAGATGGGAAGTTGTTGTTAATGGGTATAGAGTTTCAGTTTTGCAAGATGAAAAAGTTCTGGAGATTAGCTATACCACAGTGTGAACATATTTAACACTGATGAACTATACACTTTAAAATGGTTAAGATTGTAAATTTCATGTTATCTATATCTTACCATAATTAAAAAGCAAAAGGAAAAAAAGAAAAGATTGGGTTATTTAGTGCATTTAGTTCAGCAAGTAAAACTGACCAAGGGCTAGAATCTGTTCTGTTTAAACAAGCCAACCCCCTGTACTCACTCAGATGAAGTTGGATTTTGATTAAGATGGCTAAAGGACTTGATTTTTTTCAATCATTTCATATTGCTTGGCCCACAGATAAATATCACACACACACAAAAATCTTTCCTACTTATTCACACAGATTCCTAAGACCAGAGGTTCACGCTTTTTCCCCCTTTATCTCTCTGTTCAATAAAAATGACTAAGCTGGGCCGGCCCCGTGGCTTAGCGGTTAAGTGCACGCGCTCTGATGCTGGCGGCCCGGGTTCGGATCCTGGGAGCGCCCCGAGGCACCACTTCTCCGTCCAACGCGAGGCCGAGTCCCACGTACAGCAACTAGAAGGATGTGAACCTATGACGTACAACTATCTACTGGGGCTTTGGGGGGAAAAAACTGAATAAATAAAATCTTTAAAAAAAAAAAAAAAAATGACTAAGCTTGAGGGCCCACCTGGACAACGGACCTGTAATTCAGGTGAAACAGTGAGTTGCACTTTTGGAGAACAGGATGAATTTTACTTTGTATATAAGCTGAAAGAACTATATCTGAGGATCAGTTCACCAGGAAATACTTATTTTTAAAAAGAACACAAGTTTGACCTACAGGGGGAAAAGGCCTCCAGGAAAGAGAAAAGATTAATGGGAATGTCACCCATGAGGCTAAATGCCAATTGAGGTTTAAAAAAAAAAAAAAAAACCCCCAATACTAAAGGACTTTGCCATGTGGTTTCCATTGTCTAGAGAATGGCATTCCCTTTAAAGTCTTTCAAGTCAACTGATGTTATCTGTAAATGTTTCTCAATTTTGTCATTTTGAAAAAGAAAACTAAAAAGTACCTGGGCCTCAATACCTTGCCAACATGAAACAAATTACCTATAACCTGAATGTGGGAACGTGATACACGAAACTAAACAGACGGGGCTGAAAGGAAGTTGGCATGAGAGTCAGAACGTGAGATCCTGTTTCTGCAGACAATTAGAGTGGAGCACCTCAGGTTTTCTGGCCAGTTCTGCCAACAGGAAGTGTAGAGAGAAGTGAGGGAATGACCAGCTTGCGTTTGAGTATGCAGAATCCGGCAACTGTGTAGGACACAATTATTTCTCTGGCAAATGCTTGGAAAATGCCCACCCAATAGGAACTTGGCTGCGGGAAGTAACACTGAACTACTCTTGGTCAGACAGTCTGATATAGGGGGAAAGGGTGGCCTCAAGAGTCACAAAGACCCAATTTCAAATCTTAGTGATGCCACTTGAACAAGTACAAACTCCCTGAACTTCCGTTTCCCCCTCTGTAAAATGAAGCTCTGAGTAACCACTCACAGGGTTCTTGTGAAGAACATCCTTACCAAACGCTCAATAAAAGTTCTTTCCCTTTCGTGCCCACTGTTGCTCAGAATGGCCTCACCCAGTAGCACGCCAAGAAGTGTTTAAAGAAACACTTGTCCCTGTTTTCGGAAAGTGAAAATATTCTAACCTCCTCTGCTGTTCTGAGGAGGTGTTCTCCTGAATTCTAACCCAGAAACCATGCTAATGCAAATGGACGCCAAAAACCAGAGCAATTCTATGACGTTCACTATAGTGGGCCAGTCGTGAAGGTGGCCTGTGAGAGATCAAAGCAGCTTCTAAGAAAGACCCTGAAGAATGCTAATTTGGAGGAGGAGAATGAAAAATTCTGTCCTTACCTTAGCAGTAAGGAAAACATGAAAGTGTTCGTTGAAAGAGAGCACAGGATGATCTGTAATTCTTTTTAGGAATTTATCCAAAGCTTTTCTTCTGGTCTCCACAAACTCTTCTGAAAAACGATCCACAACACCTTTCACCACAAACTTCTCAGGAAGCGGCTATGAAGACAGGAAGAAAACTATTTAGAGTAATTGATAACACGGTGGAAAGAAAAACCACAGGCTAGCAAATAATTCCTATGACACACCGGTCAAGAACAGTATTTCTGAATCGGTTGGATCTTTATGCAGTCATCAATATAAACATTTCTGAAAAATACAGGTGGAGTAAATCACAACTACCCTATCAATTTTATAATGTGAGAAATAAAACATTAGAACATAGTCCCTGGAATACAGAAAACGGTCAGTCAACTTCTATCTAGTAAATCCAATAGTATAGTTATCGTTACATTGCTTGATGCAGATGATATAATGGGAAAGTCAGGCAAGATAAGAAAGTTAGTCTAAGGAAAAAAGGCAGACAACACTAACCACACAAAAATTTATATAAATATCTTAAGATTCTACTCCCAGTTCAGTTAAGAACCTGGTAAATGGAGAAATAAATACATTAGGCAAACTCATGTATCTAAAAAATACCTTTTCTAAGCCAACTTTTTTGTTTAGGTTTACCCTCAAAAGTTCTTAAAAATGTGACTCCCTTTACTCAAGCAAATTTCTCTAGCATATTTATTTCGAGCCAATATTGTGGGCAATTTAAAACTACCTGGCTACCAAGGGATCTTTGAGCTTTAACCTATTTCCGTAATAACTTCATTAAATGCTTGATTAAAAGGCCTTCCTCATCACTACCACCACAGGGAGAGAATCTACTAATGCACAATTTGAAAATGTTTTGGTTATGAAATATTAAAAGAACATTTACATTAAAAAATAAGCAAATCACCTGGCAGATATTTCTCCAAAGAAAATATACAAATGGCCAACAAGCACATGAAAACATGCTCAACATCATTAGTCTTTAGGGAAGTACAAACCAAAGCCACAAAGAGATACCACTTCATGCCCACTAGGATGGTCATAATAAGGAAGAAAAGAGAGAAAAGCAAAGTCAAGAACAAGTGTTGGTGAGGATGCGGATAAACTAGAAGAAGTATTTAAGTCCTCGGCCTCCTTAAGCCCTATATTATGGCAATAAAGAGATTTTTTTCAAGTTATAAATCCTCGAGCATACACCAACAAAAAGAGAAACAAGGTCTTAGCCAATGCCGAAACAGGAACCAGGTGTAGGGCATCACGTGGAAATTCCCTAACCATTTTGCTTCCTCCGAAACCCATCTACTGGGCACCACCTTCACCTCCATTCCTCAGGACCCTGTAACAACACACCCCTGCCCAAAGCTAACTGTTCCATCTGTGTCCTTGACCCATTAGTTCACGATCGTGCGCCTGCTGTCATCAATTAATTACACCTTCTCTTCCCTGTATCTTCAAAATCTCCTCCTTATTCAGCTCTGTTCCGCATCTCACAAATATAGCTGGTTCTCTTTCTACCTGAACAAAATAAATCCAACTATCCCTTGACCTTATATCTTCTTCTCCACTCTCCTTGCTATCTCATTCAACCTTTTTGAAAAGAATCGCGTATCTTTACTTCCACTATTTCCATTGATTTCTCAACCCCCAACCTTCCTCCACACCAAAACAAAGCTGGTACTGCCTTCAATGCTGCATTTCTCTTCCCTATCCCTACCCAACGCAGAAACTGCCCTTTCAACAATGGTCAATGACTTTCTGATTACCAAAGCCATTGGATATTTTCCTGTTCTTATCTTGTGAGTCCTGTTGAGCATACTCTCATTTGCTTATGCTGAATAGGACTTGGGAGGAAGGCCTAATGAGCAAATAGTGGTTAGGTGTGCCCCACTGAACATAACAGATAACCTCCTGAAATAGTTATCCACTCTTCAGATCTAGTACATTGAACTTTACGTTTAATGAATCAGGGAAGCTTGCTATTTAAAGGAAACCCGGGGTGAATCCTTCTGCAAACAGAATTTCCTTCTATAATAAGCATTATTATTCTCAAATATACATGGCTTCAGAAATTTGTTTCCTCCTATTTCAAGCTTCCTTAAAGGGGCACACCTACTCTCAGCCTCACCTTTATAATTACCTTCTGGGTTGTTTATGCATAGGAATCGGGGGTGCTGGTGAAACCAAGTAGAAATGAGATAATACAAGAGAGGAGCTCAACACAGCTCCAAGCACATGACAGATGTTGAATGAATGCCAGCTATTTTTATTAATTTGTAAACATTGAGAACAGAAAGCAAAAAGGAGAGCAGACTAAAGGGTGGAATTCCATATATCTTTTAAGCCAAAATGTTTTAAAAAATCATCTGGGATACCATTTAGCACTCACTAGGATGTCTATAAAAGGAAAATAAGTGTTGGCAAGTACGTGGAGAAAGTGGAATCCTCATACATTGCTGGTGGGAATGCAAAATGGTGCAGCCACTGTGGAAAACAGTTTGGCAGTTCCTCAAAAAACTAAACACAGGATTACCATAGGCTCCAGCAATTCCACTCTTTGGTATATAGCCAAGATAACTGAAAGCAAGTGTTCAAAATAAAACTTGTACGATAAACGTTCAAGCAGCATTATTGATAATAGTTGGGCTGAGGAAAAGGGGGAATGGGAAGTGATTGCTTAATGGGTACGGGGTTTGTTTTTAAAAGGGTGATGAAAATGTTCTGGAATTAGACAGTGGTGGTGATGGGCAAAGATTGTGAATGTGCTAAAAGCCACTGAATTGTACACTTTAAAATAGTGAATTTTATGTTATGTGCTTTTTACCTCAATTTAATAAAAAGGATGCAACGATGGAAGCAGATGTCAGAGAGGAGAGAAGACGCTATGCTGCTGGCTTTGAAGCTGGAGGAATGGGCCATGAGCCAAGGAATGTAGGGCAGCCTCTAGAAGCTGGAAAAAGCAAGAAACAAATTTTCCCCTAGAGCCTTCAGAAGGAATGCAGCCTTGTCTACACCTTGATATTAACCCACTGAGGCTGATTTTGGACTTTTGACCTCCAGAACTATAAAATAGTAAATTTCTGTTGTGTAAGTCATTTTTTAGAAAAACCACCTGGTATGGGGATGAGGGGGTGGGTAGGGATAGAGATGAAACAAGATTAGCCATAAGTTGATAAATGTTGAAACTGGGTGATGAGTACATCAGGATTCACTGCACTGAATGTCTCTACTTTAGTATATTTGACATTTCCCATAATGAAAAAGTTCTTTAAAAACTACATATGGATAAATATGATGGAACCTACAAAAAATTCTATTTGCAAAGCATTACAAGAACCCATTACATATTGCAAGGTTTAATCTTAAAATATTTACATTTTTATAGCACTTGATACTTTGGTAAAGCACTTGCACATATATTTCATACTAGTTTATAAGAAAGTATTTTATAATCTGTGAAACAAAAGCATATTTCCTATAGATGTCACTGAAAAGCTACTATTTCTGGGTAGGAAATCTGGACAAAGATTTCAATTGCTCAATCTTGAAATGTCTGAATTCCTCTTGTCAGCATTTAATTGCTTTTTCTGTGCAATTCAACAAATATTTAGTGCATATTCACTACATGACAGAAAACTTTTTCCTATCCTTATCAAACTAACAGAAAATATTGCTCCTAAGCAAAAATAAGTAACAAATAAGTAAAAAAGCATCAAGATTAAAACCCTTGTCCCTACAAAGAACAATCACCAAGCTTGGTTTAATTCATAGTACTTGAAAGTTGAACCAACGTTCAACTACTTCTTATCTACTGGGTAAGCTAAAAGCATGTATACGCTTTTTTAACAGTACAAAAAAAGGAGAAACCAACTAGAAAATGAAGTTCGAGTTTTCACTGATTTTTTTTTTTTAAAGATTTTATTTATTTATTTTTTCCCCCCCAAAGCCCCAGTAGATAGTTGTATGTCATAGCTGCACATCCTTCCAGTTGCTGTATGTGGGACACGGCCTCAGCATGGCCGGAGAAGCGGGGTTTCGGTGCGCGCCCGGGATGCGAACCCGGGCCGCGAACCCGGGCCGCCAGCAGCGGAGCGCGCGCACTTAACCGCTAAGCCACGGGGCCGGCCCTTCACTGAGTATTTCATATTAAGAAAAACAGTTGTTGCATTACAAATTTCTGATTAATTCCTAGGACTTTGCCGCTATCCAAAACAAAACTGGGTGCATAATAAATACAAATGCATCCTTCCAGCAAAGCTTCCTTCATAAAAATGGAAGCAAACATTAAATTTCCAAGTGAAATTAAACACTAAATGTAAATGCTCCATCTCTAAAATCTATCTGTCCCCATCGAATCACAAAATCTGACTGCTGAGTAACTAGCTGTGTCTCAGCAAATGAAGCAGTGTTAAAACCAACTTCTGAGCCAAAAAATAAATTAAAAAGCAAAAACCATGTCACGATGAAGACTTTCTGGTGGCTCTATTACATAATAGAGAAAAGTGAATTGTCATTATGAGATAACAAGTATACATATCCAGCATACTTCTAGTTTTAAGATGGCATTTTAAGAGCATATGATTATTTCCTTCTGGTTTTAAAATTGCACAGGAACAAAGCAATATAAAAAGAGAAAAGTCTGCTGCAGCACCAGAAAATAGAGAGGTACTGGTAACAGGCCAGAATTTGTTAAAGATACAAGGCAGAAAAGACTGGATTGAGAGAAAAGTTAACCACTATCGACCATCTTGTGAAAGGTTGGCCTAGGAAGGAAGGGGTTGGGTTTCTCCAGCAGAGTCCCAGAAGCTGCCAAGTTCAGAGCCACAGGTACTGGAAATAAGGGCAGGCCTCAGGACAGCCAATGGGGAAAGGCAAGTGAAAGAACTTGGGTTCCTCCCCAGAACCCCAGTCTGGCTGGCTGTTCACCCACAACTTCACATGGCTCCAATGAAGTCCAGGAAAAGTGGGAACTTTATCTCCATGTGCCTAACATAAGCAGTAGAATCTGACAGCTCAGGAATTCTCAGACATTTTTTACCATAGCTGACTTAAGTTGGAGGAGAAAAAATAAAAAGGAACTCACCACCACTCCCCCCAATTTTCCAACTGATTCAAAAGATTGTAAAGTTCATCTTGAAAACACGTGCAAATAGCTAGAAAAGCTCTGAAAACAAAGTATATTGGGAGGTGGGGGCCACTAGACTAAAGAGATCAATGAACCAAAAGGTTCAGAAATAGCCCAAGATGGGGCCGGCCCCGTGGCGCAGCGGTTAAGTGTGCGCGCTCCGCTGCTGGCGGCCCGGGGGGTTTGGATCCCAGGCGTGCACCGATGCACCGCTAGTCAGGCCATGCTGTGGCAGCGTCCCATATAAAGTGGAGGGAGATGGGCACAGATGTTAGCCCAGGGCCAGTCTTCCTCAGCAAAAAGAGGAGAATTGGCATGGATGTTAGCTCAGGGCTGATCTTCCTCACAAAAGAAAAGAAATAGCCCAAGAACACACAACTAATGCACGACACAGTCTAATGCACAAACTATGATAAAGATTACTCCTAAGTGGTCTGGGACAACTCACCATCTGAAAAACTAAGGTCCTCCTATCTCACATCAGAATAAATTCTAGATTTAAATATAAAAAATGAAGACACAAAAGTAGTAGAAGAAAATACAGAAAAATATATATATTTTTTTTTTATAATTTTATTTATTTATTTATTTTCCCCCCAAAGTCCCAGTAGATAGTTGTATGTCATAGCTGCAGATCCTTCTAGTTGCTGTACGTGAGACATGGCCTCAGCATGGCTGGAGAAGCGGTGCGTCGGTGCGCGCCAGGGATCCGAACCCGGGCCGCCAGCAGCGGAGCGCATGCACTTAACCGCTAAGCCACAGGGCCGGCCCCAGAAATATATTTTTAATATCCTAGGTTAGAAACAGGCTTCAAAGCCAGAAACTATAGTTTATAGGAGTCAAGTCTAAGATAAACAACAACTAGAGGAAAGACAGATAGATAGATATTCCCAACTAGGTCCATTTCCTTTGCAGATATGGAGTTTCTACAAACCAATAAAAAAAACACAATAGAAAAATAAAGAGACAATTCATGAAAGTAATACCAATGTCCAATAAAATGTTGGGAAGATATTCAGCCTCACTAGTTAAAGAAACGAAAACTTACTGGACAAAAATGAACTCAAAATGGATTAAAGACCTAAATGTAAGAGCTAAAACTGTAAAAATCTTAGAAGACAACATAGGTGTAAATCTTCATGACCTAGGATTAGGCAATGGTTACTTAGATATAACACCAAAAGCACAAGCAGCCAAAGAAAAATTAGATAAATTGGACATCATCCAAATTAAAAACTTTTGTACTTAAAGGAAACCATCAAGAAAATAAACAGACAACCATTAAATGGGAGAAAATTTTTGCAAATCATATATCTGATAAGGAACTTGTATCTAGATATTAAGAAATATAACAACTCGATAATAAAAAGACAACCCAATTCTAAAATGCACAAAACATCTGAATAGATATTTCTCAAAGGAAGATAACAAATGGCCAACAAGCACACAAAAAAACATTCAACACCATTAACTGTCAGAGAAATACAAATCAAAACCACAATGACATACCACTTCACATCCACTAGGATGGCTATAATCAAAAAGATAATAACCAGTGTGGATGAAGATGTGGAGAAACTGGAACCCTCATTCACTGCTGGTGGGAATGTAAAATGATGCAGCCACTTTGGAAAACAGTCTGGCAATTCCCCAAAAGGTTAAATATAGAGTTACATGTGATTTAGCAATTATATTCCTAGGTATACACCCAAGAAAAAGCAAAACAAATGGCCACACAAAAGCTTGCACGCAAATGTTCATAGCATCATTACTCATAATAGTCCAAAAGTGCAAACAACCCAAATGCCCAGCAAAGGTGAGTAGACAGGCAAAATGTGATATGTCCATACAATGGAGTATTATTCGACAATAAAAAGGAATGAAGTACTGATACATGCTACAACATGGGTGAACCCTGAAAACAGTACGCTAAGTGAAAAAATCCAGTCACAAAAGACTACTTAATATATGATCCTACTTTTATGAAATATCCAGAATAGGAAAATCTATAGAGAAGAAAGTAGATTAGTGGTTGCTAGGCACTGGGGAAGATAGAAGGTTTGGAAGTGACAGCAAGGAGTAGGAGGTTTCTTTTTGGGGTGATGAAAAGGTTCTAAAATTGATTTGCTGATGGCAAACTCTATAACTATACTAAAACCCCTTGTTTGTACATTTTAAATGGGTGAATCGTATGACATATGAATCATACCTCAATAAAGCTGTTTCTGAAAAAAAGAAATAAAAATTTAAACAATAATTACGTTACATGTTTAGAGGGTCTCCATCTGACAATAAACTCCCCAGGGCAGGGGTCCCTGTCTGTCTTATAACCTCTCCCAAGGGTACTCATCAAGCCTAGTAAAAAGACTAACACAAAGTCGACGCTTAATAACAGATCGACATCTCCTAGCAAAGTTGTTGTAAAATGAATTTCCACGGGGGGAAAAAAGAGTTTGTTTCCAGTTTGACTTTCATGTTTAAATCAGAGATGCTCTCCTATATTAAATCTCTCTCCACCCCGGATATGCACCAAGACTTGACAAAGAAATTTAAGTCTCCACTTGCTTCTCAAGTATCTTCCTACTCCCTGCTTCTACCCAGACTACAGAAAACCATACTTAAAGATACTCTGGATCCACTTTGGGCATTCTGGATCTGGCTTCAGTGCCTACACATGAGTGTTACTATATTTCACCACCAGGTGGCGATGTCTAACCTTTGATCTTTAAGTACAGACTTCAAATTAGCTGCCAGGCGGTGGAGCATAATTCCCCTTATGTACAGTGTGGGCTACGCATAAAGAATGACTTCCTTCCAAAGAGAACAGTATTGACAGGGAGAGAAAAAACAGTACCTGTACAGTAGAGAAACCTGACAAGCACTACCTAAAGTCAGGTGATCAAGGTCACCATCAACAGTGATAAACACTGTTGATAGTATATACCCTTGATACGATACGATGAGACTTTACCTCTGTGCCTTTCCTCTCAAGAACACATTACCCCAGTCTACTCGTGAGAAAAACATCAGACAAATCTCCACTGAGGTGCATTCTACAAAATGCCTGACAGTACTCCTCAAAACGGTCAAAGGTCATCAAAAACAAGGAAAGCTTGAGAAACTGTCACAAACAAGAAGAAGCTGAGACATGACAACTAAATGTAATGTGGTATCCTGGCTGGGATCCCGGAACAGAAAAAGGCCATTAGGCAAAAACTGAAGAACTCCGAATAAAGGACGTGTGGTCAACAATAACGTTATCATTACCAGTTCATTAAATGTGACAAATGTGCCATACTAACGTAAAGTGTTAATGATAAGCAAAAACTGGATGTGGGTATATGAGAACTCACTGTACTATCTTCATCATAATTCTGTACATCTAATACTGTTCTAAAATAAAAAGTCTATTTTAAAAAAATTTGCTAGCTGCCAATTTTGCCAAATTAAGATTTTAAGAAATAGTTCCAACTGCTTAAAAACTATAGTTTCTCATTCAGGGAAGTTTTTAAGTGATTAGAAGACAGAAAAGCAAAACTTCAGGCTTGGAGAGCAGAGGGGATACATGATAGGGGGTAGGGGGAGTTCCCCGATAAAGAATGGAGTCCCGGCAAGACCCATCATTTCCATCACGGCACTAGCAACATGGCCACCTTTGCCTTGAAGACCAAAGAAACTGCCAGAGTGTTCACAGCATATCCAGCCTCTTCCAACCATGGCGGGGAAAGCAGCACTGGAAGATGCAGTGTTAACAGGAAAATTGGTAGTGCTAAGAAATGATTCAACCATGGTTTTTACTGAAAGATAAAACCCTGAGAAGAGTTCTATGACCCAAATTGCCCTAAAGCCACTAAAGCCCAAAAAACCATCTAGGGTCTAAATAATAGTTATTATTTCTACTTAAAAAAAAAAGTAGTCAGAAAAGTACTCAATATGCATGTTGATTTAAGTAGTCTTTTAAATCTTATTTGCTCTGGTTCTATTTAAAAAATGTGCAGATGTAAGTAGTAGATAAATATTATGCTGCTTCAATAAACAGAGTTAGGTGGCTTTTTGATTTGTTTTTTAAATGAAAAACTGTGGGTGAATGGACTGTGTGCTCGATTCCTGCTCCCTGAATTACCCATGTCTAAAGACAGCCCTGCCAGCTGTGGCCTGAGGCATCTTGCTTCACCTGGTGGCAGCCATCCAAACCTCAAGAATAGTGTCTAGGAAGGGTAAGGCAGGCTTTAAAGAGGCAGCGAATGAGAATTAGGACTCTCCATACCTCGAAAAATTAACTGTCATAATGAAAGTGAAAATCTACCCCACCCCACTCAAGAAACCAGCATACTGTATAGCAAACTAGAAACCAAAACCCAAAAGGTGAAATAATATACAATATCCATGAACGTGTTTTACGTACATTTGATGGGTGAATCTGCTATAAAACGTAAGGCAGAGTTTGCCTGTAATTTAAGGGGTGAGAGTTGAGTGAACATCCTCAGAAAAGATCCTGCAGGAAAAGTGAGTAACAAGCTGTAATGACTTAGTACCTACGGGAATGAGATGAGTGGGCTGCGATTCTTCTAGTTTGTTCCTCAACCAGTCAAAATCCTGGTATCTTCGGCGAACAGAATATTCTGGCAGGTCAAACTCCACCCGAGTGCTCTGCAAATAAGAACAGTGGAACAAAATAAGCATAAGGGAATAGTAGCATATCTTGGCAGAAGAGAAGGAAAAAGCTCTCTTTGAATAACCAAACTGGGCAAGAACACATTTTCCTTCCACCAAACACACCAGCCAAATGGCAGGGTTTTACCAACACAGCATGACGAGTCTGGGCCACAGGGCCCAGTGAAAAATTCAAGGATCTAGGATAAAAATGTCAAGGGTTTTTTTTTTCTACCCTCAGGAAATGGAACTCAAGAATAGTGTTTAGAAACATTTGATTCATTTCCTCCAAGCTGAACTTTGAGAATTTCTTTTAGCAGAATAACTCTGATGAAGATATTGCTACTGAATCTGAATTATTAAGTCTCCACTTTCCGCTAAATACGCAAATGCGCTGACAAGTTTTGCCAAAGGCAGAGGGGAAACAAACAAAAAGATAACAGATCACCTGCTTATTTAGGAGCCAGATTAAATGAAAACAGAAAAGAAAATTTTGCTAAATCTGCCATATTCTGCCAGAACCATAACCTTGAAACTATATTGTATTTTAGATGTATAAGAAAAAATCTAGAAGGAAACAATAACAAAACACCACTGTATTGCAGAAAAATATTCATCTCCTCCTCTTTCCTAAATGTTAAAAGTTTTCTCAAATGTGACTGAGGTACTTAAATAATGAAAACCAATGTTAAATAAAATTAATTTATATCAAAACAAGAATTTTACACATTAATTTGCCTGAACTAAAATTTTGTCTCAGAGAAAGCATTTTTTTCCTATGAGAGTTACTGACTATATGATAGTCACAGTTCTCAAAAATTAAAGAACAAGATAAAAATGGCTCAAGCGACATTTATAAATTTACTCCCTCAAGCCAAAAGTCTGTTTTAATCCACAGCACCAAAAAATCTTAAAAACACACGAACAAAAGTGATCCATCAAAGAAAAAGCTGTGAACAGCTCTGGCATTCAAAATTATGATTTCATCCTCTCCGAAAGCCGTGCTCACAGTCTGAGCAAAACTGCGCGTTAAAGGACTCAGTCTTGGACTAACCCACTGATAACTCTTTCTGTATCTTTTCCCCTTTTCAAAGTCCCACGCACCAGCATATACCCATGAAACACAACTCTCCCCTATGATGGGGGATGAGGGTGGGAAGATGTGAGGAAATTCATTCAACTTAGGTATTTGTGATTTATTAGAAGACTCCCCAAAGGAATTAGCATTGTAGAATCAGACGGGAAAAAAAAAGAATACTTACATCCAAAGGACAAATCACTGTTAACATAAGGCGTATTCAGGCATGAGGGTGATGGAAATATTGCGGACAAGCAGCCTGACACCCCTCCCGGGCAGGGCGGGCAGAACTCTGCGCCTGAGCAGTCCTAGCACCCCCGCCAGACCCCTAAGACACCACCGAGCCTCCCGGAGCCTTGGTTTCCTCAACAGTTAAGAAGAGAGTTGGAAGGGACATTCTTCAAGACCCCAGAGAGCTCCTCAAAAGGCTGCATCGTAGAATTTGCTGATGATTATGGGCCCATGAAAGGTAGATTTTGACAGGTGACAAATGAACACAACTCATTTTCGTTGTAAACAGAACTGATGGAGGACTAAAAATTTGGATATAAAAGGTTAGAAGAAAAATCTAGAACTGATAATGACAACTGTCCTCTATATACTCACCCTTATTTCCAAATTGTCTACCATTCTCAAATAATACTTTCATAGTCACATAAAAAATGCTCATTTTTTGAAAACTACTTCAAGGACATAAGAGATTCAGTAAAGCTGTAAAAATGTGATGCTTTAGAAAGCAATAAGTTGGGGCCGGCCCCACGGCATAGCAGTTAAGTGCACGCGCTCCGCTGCTGGCGGCCCACATTCGGATCCCGGGCGCACACTGATGCACCACTTGTCAGGCCATGCTGTGGCGGTGTCCCATATAAAGTGGAGGAAGATGGGCACGGATGTTAGCTCAGGGCCAGTCTTCCTCAGCAAAAAGAGCAGGATTGGCATGGATGTTAGCTCAGGGCTGATCTTCCTCACACACACACACACACAAAAAAATAGAAAGCAATAAGTTAAAAAATCATCATGAAACACAAGGATGCTCACACTCTCTGACCCAATATTTATTTTACTTATTTTTACCACAACTCACTCTAGAAAAGATACAGTGATACATGAAATACGATCAAATGACAAATTAGAAGTAGGTGACAAAGATAAAGGAAAAACAAGGACAGAGAGAAAAAGCAGAGCCAGGAACGAGGCTAGCAAAACAGTCACCACAGAATTCTGCACACCTGTTAAAACTAGGCCACAGACATTACCATGAATTTCTGGAGGGACACCCAGTCAGTTATAAGACTCGGAGTACTCATAAAATATGCAGGCCAATAAAACGCCAACTATGAGTTTGTAGTAAATTTTTCCTCTGTGAAATTCAGGGTCCAACTCAGAAAGGAAAATAAAGTAATAAGTGTTTATCTCTATTTTCTAATATCTATGGTAAACAAAACAATAAAAAAGAAAGAAAAGTGCACACCAACAATTTCATAATCAGAGACAAGCACTACACCATTTTGTCCTGTGTCCTTCCATACCATGTTCCACAATCTAGAACGCCCCACAAAGATCACAAGGTCATGGGTACATACCTAACGCCAGATCTGCAAATAGGTCACCAAGCACAAGAGCTGTAATGAAGAATATTCATTTTCACCATCGCTCCATATGAATATCTGCTTGGTCTTCTCTACGCATCCCTGCCAATTTTTTTGAGTTCAACACTTTAGAAGACCCAGCACAAAGCCACAGGGTAATCAGTCACCCAGCACAGCACCCTGTCCACTGGGCCTCACCCTACCACAAAAGAACTCTTATTCCCCAGGAGCTGATGTGCCCAACAACTGTGGCCTGGAGCCATTCCAAAGAATTTCCATTCAATCCAGAATTTATGACCAATTCACTCTAGAGAGATTTGGTTTTCATCACAAATGCCATCTGTCCAAGCCACAGCTGGATCCTAAGAAATCTGAGTGACCCCTCTCCCCCGCAAGGGGACCTCTTCCCCTGTCACATATTACTCAGCTAATCCCGTTCTGCTTCAGAGCCCCACTACCCTAAGAGAACACCTGAGAATGATGACTTTTGGCCTCTCCTCATGCTCCTCTGGGCTTCCTTTATTATGACATGAGCTGCCAGTTATCTCCTCCTCAGAGCCTTCCACCAAGCCCTCTGGAACACCCATTCCATAATTAATAAATTCCTACAGCTCTTCAATCTATTCAAATTCTGAAAGCTGGCTCTCCCCTGAGCATACAGCACTCCGGCTGTCCCATCAAGTGGAAAGCTGCTCTTTTTCTCACATTTCACAAACCTCGCCCCACCCTCCAAGACCAAGAGTTCCTGTTGGCATCCTCCTCACTCCACATTGCCTCTTACCACCACTCCTCCACAGCCCTGTGAAAACCCTTCTGAGGCTCATGCCATCAAGATATATACATCTCTACCCCTCCTCACACCTATCATCTACTGACGCCCCTGACAATTCTCCTGATTCCTTGAAGATTCTAGTAGCTGGCTCTCAGGCTTCCTTTCCACAGCTCTTCCATAATCTGGGTGCTCTGGAGATCAAAGTGGTTCACACATACAACACCTACCTCTGAGCCAGCAATGCCGCCTTCCCCTCTCATGACCTCTCCACAGACTTTGTCGTCAGGCAGAAATTCAGACGTCTCCCTCTCTAACCAGCACCTCCTGTATTTCAGACTCTTCCATTTCCCATACCCCTGGTTTTTCAGCCTCTTGGGACCTACAGTTCCTTGACATTCTGTCCATCTCCGTCTTTACTTCCTGCTTTATTCAGCACCAATTCCATGACCCATCACTTGAACCTCTTACACTTGCCAATATCCTAAACACCCCTTTCTCCACTGTCCGTTCACACAACTCTGGCAAAAACGCAACCATCCACTTCTCGCTTTACTAGACCCGGGCATGTGAGCACACTCCTGGAGGAAAAACAAAATCAGGCAAACTCTGATTGACACAATCAATTCTAGAACCGGATCCTCAACACTGCCAAGCAATCTTTTCATACTTCCTTAGTCAACTCTCTCCCTCATTTTCTACATCAGTTAATGCAAAGCCTGTAGAAGTTTTGAAAACTTCTAAGCCCGACTTCAAAACCTCCCCTTCGCTCTTAGAAGACCTCATCGTCTATTCATAGAGAAAATTGCAGCTATAAGCAAAGAATCGCTCAACTTCCCGCCACAAAAAAAAAAAAAAAAAAAACACTTCCCTTCTTCCTCCAGAAACAACGGAAAAAGTACACCTCCCCCATCAGAGACCACTCATTCCCTCCACTTCTCCTCAGGATACTCTCCTTCCACTTTCTCAGTGGCTTCCATCCTGCTCTCCAATCTTTAACTTAATGTCTCCTTCTCTGCCAACACTGGCTTCTTGGCACATAAACAAGTCTCTTCCATTCTTTAAAAAAAACAAACAAAAAGCCCCTCCCCCGTCAAATCCACATCCTCCTCCCGCTACTGTTCTTTCTGTAGACTGGCTTTCCATTGCCAAACCAACACTCATGGTTTCTCATCTTTCTTATTTCTCCTCACCCTAACCCACTGCAAACTGGGTTCTGCCCCACCACACCAATGAAACTGTTCTCACCAGTCATCAATAACCTTCTGTCCTCAAATCTAACCTTCACCTTGTAATCCCTATATATAACTTGACCTCTGAGCAGCGTTTAGCCTCTGTTGACCGGTGAGGCATTTGAAAAGAGGAACTAGATGGGACATAAGACTTGGTGATGACTCACTGGCGATGGGGTAAAAGACAAGAGGAGGATGACCTCAAAAGGAGCTGAAGGCTCCTCTCTATTTCCGCAAGCTCCAGTCTCTTCCCACATCATCCTCAGTCTCAATAGTCAGGCCATGGTGTGCACCACAGTGCTGGGGAGATGGGGAGGCAGCGGGGCAGGGGTGGGGGGCAGGGAGGAGGGAGCAGTCCTCTCTTGAAAATCATGTCTTTTGAAAGTATAGCACAAGACAGATCTGGATTCCAACTCTAGTTCTACCACATATTAGTTGCATGTCTTTGAGCAATTTTCTTAATATCTCTGTGTCTCAGTTTCCTCATCTGCAAAAGTAAGAATACTACCAGTATCCTACTTCATTGAGAGTGAAGATTAACTGATGATATATTTAAAGCACTTAGTACAAGGGCTGGCCCCGTGGCTTAGCGATTGAGTGTGCGCGCTCCACTGCTGGCGGCCCGGGTTCGGATCCCGGGCTCGCACCGACGCACTGCTTCTCTGGCCATGCTGAGGGCACGTCCCACATACAGCAGCTAGAAGGATGTGCAGCTATGACATACAACTATCTACTGGGGCTTTGGAGGGAAAAATAAATAAATAAAATTATAAAAAAAAAAAAAAAAGCACTTAGCACAAAATAAATGACAGCTCATCCATACAGTGGAACACTGTTGCAGTCTCAGAAACGATAGCATAAAAAGTGTGCTTACTGGCACTTACTAGCATAGAAAGATATGTGCAGGGGCCAGCCAGTGGTGCAGCAGTTAAGTGCGCGCGCTCTGCTTCAGCAGCCTGGGGTTCACAGGTTCGGGTCGTGAGCGCGCACCGACGCACCACTTGTTAAGCCACGCTGCGGCGGCATGCCATATAAAGTAGAGGAAGATGGGCACGGATGTTAGCCCAGGGCCAGTCTTCCTCAGCAAAACAAGAGGAGGATTGGCATTGGATGTTAGCTTAGGGCTGATCTTCCTCACAAAAAAGAAAGAAAGAAAGATATGTGCAACGTATTAGTGACTTGGCAGCATGCAAAATACTCATTTTTGTAAATGTATAGAGACAAATAGTTCAGAAAGTTATAAATGACTATTTCTGGCTGGTGAGCTTATAGGGGTTCTTTTATAGTTTTAGCTTACTTGAGTTTTCTAATTTCTCTACAATGAGCACACATTACTTACATAAAATAAAAATTAAAGGGTTTCTATCACAAAAAAGTACAGTATGTGGTAAGTGCTCAATAATTAGCTACTACAGTCATGCACTGCATAATGTCATTTCTGTCAACGACGGACCGCATATACAACAGTGGTCCCATAAGATCTGTACAATACAGCCTAGGTGTTACACCAGGCTATGCCATCTAAGTGGTATGGTGTTACACAAACACTAAGTTTGTGTACGCACATTTTATGATGTTCACATAATGATGAAATTGCCTAACAATGCATTTCTTAGAATGTATCCCCGTTAAGCCACACATGACTGTATTATGATGTTACTTTCTAGGAGCCCGCGGAGAGAAGAGCCAGGATCTGCCTGCCCTGAGAAGGCCCGGGCTGGCTCTCCACCACTGGAGAGATAATATGCCCCTGACTTAGATCTAGGTGGAGAATGCTTTGCCTACGTTGGCTCTCAGCCCTAAGCTCATTTTCGCTCAGGCAAAAGCAGCTCTGTACTTTGGCCAGCGTTGGTCATCGGGAATCTGAATTAGGACTGAAGAGTCGAAGCTCAAATTAATCAAGTAAGTATTTGTGTGACCTTGTGCTCTGACCACTCACTTTGCTTGAGAACCACAGCAGAAGTGGGGGTCCAGAGACAAGATGAGGTGTTTGGGACACTGTGTTCCTATCTGGACCCTCTCTCTCAACCCCACACCTCCCTATGTACCCTTTAACACAACATTCAGAAAGAAGGCTCCAAACGCACCACCAAGATGTTAAACCTGGTGCCACTACTTGAAACAGGAAAAGAAGAGGACTCTGGTTTGAGATCAGAAATGGAAATGACGGTAAGAAGTAAGACTTAATTCTCCCACAAGTTCCCCTTGAGGAGTCAGCACCACAGTCAAGTGAAAATGTGGGACTGGGACTGGGAACAGCTTATCCTAAGACATTATCTGACTTACAGGAAATCAAATAACCCCAGGAAAAGGGATAGAAATAGAAACGCAAAGGAGGAAGAGGAAGAAGGAAGGAAAGAGAACAGGCACAGGAAAGGCTGGGGAGCTGCAGCACGTGCCGGAGCCTGTGAATGAGTTAAGGGCCCTGAGGTATTAGCATTTGGAGAGGTAAACTGCCGGGCAGAGGCATCAAGTAGGGCTGGGAAAACCTCGAGGTAGGCAAGTACTGCTGTGCCAGCGAGGCAGTCACCTTGTCATTCAGCTGTTTAGAGCACAAATTCAAGAAAAACAAGTTTTGCATTTCACTGACTCCAGGGTAAAAAATAAGTTGACCCTAGGGGGAAAAAAATAAGTAACTGGAAATAATTCATGGGAATATGGGCAGCAACCTAGGACCTCTGAGGATATAATATACATGTAAGTGCCTAGCTCAACACCTGGGAAACAGTGGACACCCAGTGGCAATGGTGACGGGTGACTGCGAGTGCATATGCGTGTGCACACACACACAGACAAATTTTCAACTGTGAACCAGGTGTGGAAAGGACAAGGCAGTAATATCATAGTGGCACAAGGCAGAAAGTCAGTAATTAGTTCCCATCCTTCTCTTACTCGTTCTCCCCCTACCATCAAGTCTAATTATATCAAGTTATAATCACGGTCTCATCACAGAGATTTAGGTTGATAGAACGATTCATAAATTTCAAGAGTAATGTGATATTAATGTGTTAAATAGTATCATGATAGAAAATAAGTGAAAGTATAGGGATTAAATGTTGTATTTGAAAGACTGTAGTCACAATTTCTCCTTCACTTTAAGATAAAAAACTTGCATATAATCCTTTTAATCTAAATACATCCCCTCTCTCAAATAGCCACACCCACAACTATAATAAAGGTAAACAAATTTGTACAAAGGGAGGGAGAAAGCAAAGGCAGAAATCATGGCGGTAGGACTCCAATTCTCCAAGACCATTCAACACGGGCAGAAGACAATGAAGGGACCTACTTTGGTGGTGATCCTATAGGTGATGTAGGTCTCCATTGTACAGACGTGCTTCTTGGGATCATCAACAGTGACAAAGAGATCTCTGGTCTCACCATCAAGGTCGTCATCAAGCTGAAGTCTGTTGAGAAGGGAAGATGAAGAAGCGGGACTTGAAGTGCCTGCTGGAGTACCACCGTTGGGCAAAATGAGATCCTAAAAGAAGAAAAGAAACACCTTACAAATTAAATGAAAACACACACCTGGAGAATATCAGCAAAAGTAGCTGGTTTAGCCAAACCAAGAAACATTTCTAAATACAAAAATAGCTTTCAAAAAATCTGAGCCTCTCCTTACTTCATGTTTCTGAAGTGAACAGGTCCTTTATGACCAAGAGAAACAAACTATGGCAGTGCTCTACGGCAAATTCATGCCAGTTCATGTTCTAGTAAGTGCTGCAGGAACCCACAGAAGCAAATACTTCATGGACAGAGAACGTAACAGCTCCACCACCTTCAGACTTCGACAGAGAAAGAACTCTGTGAGCACACCACATACTCTTTTTCCCACTTTCCCAAGACCATCACCTGGGCCCAGGTAAACATTAAAGGGCCTGAACCCCCTTAAATACTCAACACTTTTAGAAACTCAATCAACCATCACAAAGAAACAACTAAACATCATGTGCCTCCTGAAAGATGTTCACATCACCAACTACAAGGTACGCTTGCCAAAAAATGGAATCTGAATCCTGAACAAATCTCTAGACACAACACCAATTTATAGGAAACACAGATGAGTGAGGAACATGTTCAACAATACTATGAGGATGCAGTCAGCAAAATCCACACTATATGAAACTAAAGAGAACCAAGGACCCATTTTCTTCAATAAATAAATTGCAAAGAAAAGAGAGAGAGAGGAGCATCTACAGACGTAAAGAAATTTAAGAGATATATCAACAATTGTAATGGATCTTGATTAAAACAAATGTTAAAAGATTTTTGAGATATTCATGGAAATTTAAATACTGATCAATTATTTGATGATATTAAGGAATTATTAGGAAATATTATTATTTTACAAAATCTTAATCTTTTAGAAATATATACTAAAATATTCATGGATGAAATCACAGGATGTCTGGTATTTGCTTCAAAATAATTAAGAATGGGTAGATGGGATATAGACGATACAAGATGCCCCACAGCTGATAACTGTTGAAACTGGTAGTTGCAAGTTCATTATACAAGTCTCTCCGCTTTTGTATATGTTTAAAATTTTCCACAGTAAAAAGTTTAAAAAGTGGGAAAGGGAGGGAGGAAACAAATGACAGAAAAGAAAAGGAAAGAAAGATAAAAAATTATGGACCTCTTTCTCTTTAGGCCTTAGTAGGAAGCCACCTGAATAAATTACGTCCCTACAATATCCAAAAAAGGCACAGTCTTAGTTACCTTTTTGGTTTTAAGGTTTAATAACAGAACAGACCCCATCTAGCAGCAGATGTGAAGGCCTCTGAACGTCACCTTGGAAGCATGAAGAGGCAAAGACTAAGGAATATGGCAAGAAAGTGACATGACACCATGGAAAGGGCCTTGGTCAGGACTACAGAAAACACTCCTGACCTGTGGGTCCTCAGATCACGGGGTGAGGGTGGGAATTCCCCCAAATTCTCTCTTTTTTTTTTTTTTTTCCTTTTTCTTTCTTTTTTTTGTGAGGAAGATCAGCCCTGAGCTAACATCCATGCCAATCCTCCTCTTTTTGCTGAGGAAGACTGGCCCTAGGCTAACACCCGTGCCCATCTTCCTCCACTTTCTATGGGACGCCGTAACAGCACGGCCTGACAAGCGGTGCATTGGTGCACGCCCGGGGTCGGAAGCCGGGCCACCAGCAGCAGAGCGCGGGCACTTAACCGCTACGCCACCAGGCTGGCCCCCGAATTCTCTCTTCTTGTGAGCAGTCTGGATATGACTTAGCCCCTAGATAAGAGAACATACAGGAAATGAGAGGTCACATCCATGAGCTGCTGCTCAACATGGGACATCTGGGAAGTGGGCTGGGACAAGGCAGAAGGAAGCATGGCCTGGGGTCAAGGGCAACGTCACGCAACTGGGTGGGTGATGGAAAGTAACAGAAAAGGCACCTTCCTTTGTCTCCCGTTTCCACTGACCACAGATAATTTAGTCACATACTTCCTTAGGCAGTGTTAAAAAATTTTTTTGTAATTACTGAAAGGGTACCATTTTCACAGAAGGTACTCATGGGAATGGACCCCACCCTCCACTTTTCCTCAGCTATGCTTCCGACTAGAGGGCAGATCCAGGAGCTTGTCAGCTGGGAAGTCAAACCCCTCAACAGCTGCTCTCAGTGTGGACAGGACAGCAGAACCCAGCTACAGCAGCACCCAGCTGACCTGGCTGCTTTCTCAGTACAGTGACACCACAGGACATGCACTGTCCACACCCTAGTGTCTACGGATCAGAGAGGGGACATCTTCTCTGGAACTCTGAGATAACCATCATGTCTTCATCATTTCAGTAAATATTTAAACACTGACTTTGGAAAAGGCACCATGGCATTGCAGGGCCCACCCTTAACATTTTATCAACACTAGCACCTGGGCCTCAGAGCAGCTCCATCGATGGCTAAACATTGCACAAAAGAACAAAAGAATTCAAAATCTTTAGTCAGATAAGCCAACATCAGCTCAGACAGCAGTTTTCCACAATCTGACCTGGACCAATCTCAGCAGCCTCGTTTCCCACCAGGGCATCAGTTCCTGGAACCAACAATGCTGTTTCATACCCCTCATCTTTGCTTGCAAAGCCCCCCTCCTCTTTTTTATGCAGAGTCTCCAAATATCTCAGAGGAACCTTCTCAAATGCCCCCTCCTCTTGGAATCCGTCCTTGATCCATTCTCTGGCAGAATTAGTCACTCTCTTCTCAGTACTTTGAAGATACTTCCCCCAAATTAATTTTCACATTTTTAATCATTTATTTACACACATAACTTATCCATAAACACTGTGAGTCCCCAACAACTGTAGCTACGCCGTGTTCACCTGTGTGTGTGTGTTGTGTGTGTGTACTTATCTGTCCATCTGTTTGCAGATCTCCCAGTGACTCCAAGCCAACTCCACTAACCTTTGCTCTGTGGACCTCAGCCAATAACCTTCCAGCAACAGCCCAAACAAAGGTCTGAAATGTCTTGGCCAGACAGTGGGAAGTTAATGAGTTCTCAAATCAGTTGGTGGGGGTGGGGGAGGGGAGAGTCAGTCAACCAGATCTTGTCACAAGCTGCAGATTCTTTTTTCTTAGGACCACACGACCAGGGAAAAGACCCACACTCTCATTATGGGGGGTTTCATGGAATATTATTTGAGCATATACAAATAGCTGACAAGCTACAAATGCCTGTAATTTCTTAAAAAGGGATGCTACCACCTCAGATTTCCACGGCACATGTGTTCACAGTGCTTCCACGTTCTTAGTTCATTGCACCCATGTCAGCCTCATGAGGTTTGCAGGACAGAGGTTGCCTCTACCAATGCGGAAGCAGAATCAAAAACGTTACGTAACGGGTCCAAATGCATGGAAGCTAGTCGTTGCTATGCTAGAAGTTGAACCCAGGTTTCTGGTTCCTAGTTCAAGGTCCTTATCGAGCTGAATCCCGTTTGTGTGGCTTTTTCCAACCCAACACTGTCCCTCACCTCCATTCTCTGGCCCTAAATCCTTTTGAGTAAACGTGAAGCTTCTGTTTGTAAAGCCAGTCAAGGAAAGCTAACATTTTCCTTTAGAGTCCTAATACAAGTTATTCCCCAAATGACTCCCCTCAAGATTTGGTTCCCATGAGAAACAAAGGTGGAGGGAAAATATGAAGATCTTAGGAGGAAAAGGCAGAGGGTTAGGAGAACTGAACGATGCGGGTTCCTCCACCCTCAGAGTCCTCCAGCAGTGGTTTGCTTCACTGAGAGACCTGAGCTCCAGAGCAGGTACCGTGGGATAGCAGCACCTTTATGACCAACATCAATCACAGAAGCAAGAGAATCCCTTGGCTCAACACAAAAGCCTCTGGTTTTATTTTTGCCACCCTACCTACAGTCAGTCCTCCATACTGCAGCCAGACTGTTCTTTTCAAAATGTGAATCAAAACATGTCACTCTCCTGCTCAAAACTCTCAAAGACATCAGCCACTCACATTCAGAATAAAATTCAGACTCCCTCCCATAATCCGCAAGGACCAACCTAACCTTGTCATTCCCAACAACCTCATCACAGACGTGCTCCCTCCAGCTCATCTCGCTCTAGATGCTCTGGTCTTGGCTCATTTTGTCCGTAGGGCCTTCGTACCACTGTTCACTCTACCTGAACACTCCTCTCCCCTCAGATTCCCATGTGGTGGCTCCTCTCTTCAAACAGGTTTCTGCTCCAATGACACCTACTCAGAGAGGCCTTCTCAGCCCACAAAAACCCAAAACTATCCTGACCCCTCCATCACTTTCCAGCGCCTGCCCTGGCTTTATTTTAGCCACAGGACTTATCACTATCTGAACATTTATTATATATTGAGTGTCTGTCTGACTCCCCACTAGTCTGTAAATTCCACAAGAGTAGAGACTTTTTCTTGTTCATCCCTCTGTCCTCTGGCACACAGTAGGTTCTCAATACGTATTTGATGAATGAATGAGTCTTAGAAATGACCCAACTCCATCCCTTGCCAACAGAAGATACTCAATAAACATCCATCAAATGGCAACAAAACTGAGGCTAACCTGAGCCAGACTGCCCAGCTTTGAATCCCAGTTCCACTATTCACTAGCAGTGTGATTTAAGCAACTTTCTTAACCTCTCTACGCCCCAGTCTCCTCATTTATAGAATGAGTATAATGGAATTGAGTTAGTTAGTATATGGAAGCAGTTGGAATAGTGCCTGGAACATGGTAGATGCTACATCACTATTAACATACTCACACACAAAAAAAAATGAAGTCAACTTGTCTGCAAGTATTCTTGCAGTCCCTATAGACTATAGGGCTGGGTTCACACAGACACTTAATAAACAGTGCTGAAAATAAAAATTGTATCCAGAGTCATAGTTGGTGCCTCAAATACACTTTTCTTAATGATTTTACTGTAGCAATAAATATCTACAGTAGCCCTTGTGAGTGTTACCACTACACAGTTGAGAAATGAAAACTCCTCATTGCTCCAAAATATCAATTCTCACCATGTAGGTTTCAGTTATAAGAGAATTTCTTCTCCCTTTCTACCCCTTTTTATCTAGGAAGAGAGAAACATAGCAAGGCTGCTTCAGAAACCCTCTGGTTCAAAGAATTTCAGTTACAAGATCCACCATTGTAGTCAGCCAGCCACAAGATGGATCATTAAATTAACATAAATCACTGGCAAAATTCTACTAAACATACGGTTTATGAAAAGAAAATGGTATACATTAGGAGCCAACATGGATTTAATAAAAACAAGTCATGCTAAGATACTCTAATTTCTCTTTTTGATACTATTAGAGGAATGTGGGCAACATGATGATCTAGTTTCAGAAGAGCCAGACAAAGTCTCTCAAGGCATCCTGAGAGTTAAGGGGAGAATGAGGGCTCTCTGAATGCACAGACAGTACCTGACTTGTCTTCATTTACCTCCCTCCTGCCAGGCACACAGGAGATGCTTGAAGAATGAATGTGTCCTACAAAAACTGAATAGAACACTCTTGATTGCTGACTTTTTTGTAAAGTTAAATTTAAGCCCACTTCGGAGAATAAAGCCAAAAGAAAAATCTCAAAAATGTTCTGTTCAAAGATGTTCATAACAGAGCAAAGAACACAGGGCGAACCTTGGAAAAAACCCCGAAGGCCCAATAACCAGGAAATGATCGTGTTTACATTAATAAGAATTTTACATACTCATTTAAAAATTATAAATCTAGACTTCCAGATAAACTCAGTGAACTGCACACAAGCCTTTGCTTTCTCCTTCTTTCTACTCTCCAGAAACTAACATAACAATCTAGAGAATTGAGTGGGGGGAAAGAAGAGCAGTGGGAGGAAAAAAGAAAAACAGTGACTGGAATCATACCAGATTGCAAACTAGGAAAGGGTGCCATTCAAATGCCAAAACTTTCAAAGATCTTGTACTGGACAGAATTGGGATACAACTGAGAAAAGAACTAAAAGATATCTTAACCCATGTTACTGAGGTTACTTAAGATTATCAAGGTTACCTAAGAAGTAGAAAAATTCCTACTCACATACATCCTAATTTGAAAGTGCAATTGTCGGGGCAGGGGCTGGGATGGGGGAGTGGAAAGGCCCACAGTGGGGCAGAGGAGGACACTAGAGTGTCTGGCTGCTGTGAGCAAGGGGAAGCCAAGCACAGACAGATACACCGGCTGAGGACCACCAGCAGAGGGCGCGCTGCCCGCATGGCTTCATCTCGCCATAGTAGAGACGCAAGAGAAAGGTGCCAGGAACATGCAGGCACCTGGATCAGCTGCCCTGGGCAGGTCCACCAAGGACAGAGCAGGGCAAGACTACAAATTCTGAAGGGGCTGGGCTCTACCAAGATGGAGAGAACATCTAAAACAAGAAGGAAACTAGGCTACACTGCATCCAGACACAGAGAGGAACCAGGCCAAGGTTCCTGACGGGCTGCCCAGGACCCTGGCTTTCTTCTTCCTGACTCCTTTCCCCACTGACAGAGCACTCAATGGATCTGTCAATCAATTACTCAAATCAACTCAACCTAAGATCCAAGAAGACAGTTCTAACATTAAGTAGATACAGAGAGGATCCAATAATTCACTTGTTCTGATGGGAGGCAAACAGCAGGCCTGCATTACCTCATCAGATAAGTAAATCAAAAAATATATCAAGCCTGCACTATCTCATCATTCAGACACAAGAAAACCAAAACATGAAGAAAGATGCATAGTTTTCAAGAGCACATAAAAATATACATTTGAAAAAGATTTATCCCATGAAACAGAACATCTTAGGTCCCATCTACTTTGTGCTCTCAAAAAAAAAAAAAAAAGTCAGAAGAAAATGGAAAAGGGACTAAAAAAGCATAAACTGAAAACAGAAAAGAAAGTGTGAAAGTTATAAACAAAACCAAAATTTAATTCTTCTAAAAGATGAATTAGATAAACAAAAACATAGCAAGCTTGACCAATATAAAAAGAGAGGGGATCAAGGAGCAGGCAATAACTATTAAAATTTTAACTCTATGTATGATTATAAATTATAAGGATGTGCTATGAATAACTACGCCAATAAACTTGGAAGTCTATAGGAGCTGGATGGCTTTGTAGGAAAATATATGGCCAAAGTGAAATTAAGTTGAGGTAGAAAACCTAAACAAATAACCACAGAACAGAACTTTTACTAAAATGTAAGCTAAGCCCCAGTGGTTTTACAGCTGAGCTCTAATGAACCTCAAGGAGCAACTCCTGTTTTAGTCAAACACTCTAAGGTACATATTTTTTAAAAATGGAAAAACTTTTCAAATCATTACCTATATCTGATATCAAAATATTAGGACAAGAAAGGAAGTTAGGGGCCGGCCTGGTGGCGTAGCAGTTAAGTTCGCACGCTCTGCTTCGGCGTCCCGGGGTTCCCGGGTTTGGATCCCGGGCATGAACCAATGCGCCCACTTATCAAGCCACGCTGTGGTGGCATCCCATATATGGTAGAGGAAGATGGGCACGGATGTTAGCCCAGAGCCAGTCTTCCTCAGCAAAAACAGGAGGATTGGCATCGAATGTTAGCTCAGGGCTAATCTTCCTCACAAAAAAGAAAGAAAGAAAGAAAGAAATTAGATCTGAGTGTAAACATCATCAATAAAGTAACAGCAAATGTTATATTAAAAGAATTTAAAAAAAGAAGAACATACCAGGATCAAGTCAAACGTATTCCAGGAAATCAAGAATGATTTTTTTTTTTTTTAAAGATTTTATTTATTTATTTTTTCCCCCCAAAGCCCCAGTAGATAGTTGTGTGTCATAGCTGCACATCCTTCTAGTTGCTGTATGTGGGACGCGGCCTCAGCATGGCCAGAGAAGCAGCGCGTCGGTGCGAGCCCGGGATCCGAACCCGGGTCGCCAGCAGTGGAGCGCGCTCACTTAACCACCAAGCCACGGGGCCGGCCAAGAATGATTTAACATTGGGAAATTTATTGCATTAACTGATCATATAATGATCACTGAATATAATCATGACTTCATTGGTATATATCAGCCATGCCATTAAAATCTCTAAGTAAAATTAAGGAATAAGAGGAAAGTTCCTAAATACGTTAAAGAGTGTATATCAGAAAACATCAGCAATGAACCTTAAAAACATTACTCTAAGTGAAAGAAGCTAGACATGAGCCACATGTATGATTCCATTTATATGAAATGTCCAGAACAGGCAAATCCATAGAGACAGAAAGCAGATTTTTGGTTGCCAGGGGCTGGAGGAAGGTGGAATGAGAGTGAATACTCAATGAGTACAAGGTTTCTTTTTGGGGTCACAAAAATATTCTGGAATTAGATAGTAATGACAGTTACACAATGCTGTGAAAATACTGAAAACAATTGTATACTTTAAAATGGTGAATTTTAGGTATGTGAATTAGATCTCAACAGTAATTTTTTAAAAAGCAACAAACAACATAAAACATAGGAGGGAGGTGTACTAAATTCAGAAACAAGATTTTACTACCTACTATCACCGCATTATTCAAATCATTCTGGAGACTCTAGCTAATGCAGTGATGTACAACAGAGCTCCATGCACTGAAGTATTCAGGAAGAATACTTGAAAACAGGCAGTGACCCACCACATCACTCCCTGGCAAGATGACAGCCGCCCCCAAAATTAGTCTAAGATTTTAATACACATGATAGAGAGAAAATGTATTTAAAACATTTTAAAATGATAGATCTGTACTGATGCAAAGTATTTACTAAATAATGTTTGGTGACAAAAGGAGAGGACACAAACTATACAGTAGATTGTATTATCATTTGCAATTATTAACTCTCTTCCTGTAAGAGGATTATACACTCTTACTATTGCCAAGTGACTGCCCACAGGAGGACACCTCCCCACCCCACTGACTTTCGGCTTGGCCATGTGACTTGCTCCAGCCAATGGCACATGAGCAAATGTGACATACACCAGATGGGAGCAGACACTTTAAGAGGCATTATGCATTCTTTCACCAGCTCTCTTGTTCTCTCTCCTCTGTCTTGAAACCAGTATGTCCCAAACAGGGGCTGCGACTTCAGAACAGGAAGATTGTGGAAGAGAGCCATAGCAACAGACCCACAGACACCAACATGTAATGTGACCTGGTAATTAATGTTTGCTGCAAATCTTTGAAGTTATGGAGTTATTAACACAGCAAGGCTGACTAATACATATAATTATAAAAATGTCTATATGATTTTTTTAATCTAGATAGAAAACAGTGGAATTTTAAAATACAGAAATTTATCTCTTTTTTTTTCCTGTAGAGTTATTCAAAGGCATCTTAACTGTATGTCCTAAGTTCTGGGATCCTACTTGCTTATTTGTAGGAAGTTCAGTCCTTCCTTCCCACCCCTGCCCCAGAATCCCTATCTCAAATATTCTCCAAAACCCCCAAGGTTTCTTGCACAAGTATCTCCAAGTTCCCAAGGCCCACCAATCTGCAGTTTCTAGGTTAGCATCTTCCCTGAACAGTCTGACCTTTTCCTACTTTGGAGTCTGGGCCATTTCTTATGAGGTAAAGACTCCTCTTCTTTAGACATGGGTTAAGAGACCACCTTCAAAGCTTTATTTATAGGTTTAGAAACTGAAAATGTTTCCCTAGTCTTTTTATTAGAAAACTTGCCCTTCCAGTAAAATCCATCCATTAGACTGATGCAAAAGAAGACCTCCAATGAGATCCCAAATGAAGTCAAAATCAAAGCACGTGAGTCCACATTCCTTGACTAAGTTTCCAATGTCTGTTACTAGCTTTTTCTAAGACTCTCCAGACTAACAATCACTTTTCCAGACATTCTTGTGATTCCTGGGAGCAAAGGTTTTCCTCCACTCTCAGCTGAATTCAGACATGATCCCTTTCATTCCTCCTAAGGAGGATGCACTATTTCAAGCATATATTGAACACCTAATACACATCAGCCAAGGTGCTGATGCAGGGCTACCAAACAAAATAGGATATGACACCTCTGTTTAAATAACTCAGTCTAGCTGGGCATATGGACATGAAAACCTCTAACTATGATGCAATGCAATATGGGTTATAATAGAGCTCCGTGCGAAATGAAGGAGGGCAAAGGATGCTGAGGCAACTTGAGAAAAATGAGCAAATTTGCCAAGTGTAAAAGCGAGGCTGGAGGAGAGTTTGGTGTAGACATTCCAGGCTGAGAAGTCACTGTCACGGAAGGAGGAAAGGTATTTCCCAAAGCTTGTCCCTAACTGAATGATAACTAACACCCCCAACACGAAGGTTCTGCCTTCTATTGCTGGTCAAGTAGGTGTATGCCATCTGCGGACTCAAAAGCCCCAGCAGATAGCTTTCTAAAAAGACAGATTAAACCTTCCCTAAAAGCACATATCCAAAGAGAACGTGACTCTCTCTAAAAACCTGCACTTTTTTCTGCCCTCCTTGACGCATTCTCATGATCTTGCCAACTGAAAACCCATAAAGCTAAGTAAGGCATTCCTTCTCTGACATTTCTGCATCAAATTCACACATGGGTTTGGGGTGTAGAACCCCTCAGAGATCATCCAAGTTGTTTGTGTTACATATAAGAAAAGGCTTAGCAGCAGTATGCATGAGGTCACTCAAGTGGTGTGTGAGAAAGCCAGCTCTTTGGTCTCTCATCTAGGGCTCTGCTATACCATAACCCAGACACTCCTCCTTGTATCCTCCATAGGAAGAAGGTGAGTGATGTGGACAAGCCAATAAAGAGCTCTAACAGACCAATTGAGAAAAATTATGAGTGGTAATCAACAGAGGATAAATGAAGTTTCACAAAGACTATGAAGTTAACCTGCCGTGGACACTCAGGCTAAGGTTCTCATTTCTATGCTCTTCCTACCCTAAGCCACTCCATTCACTCTGATCTTTTTTTTTTTTTTTTTAGATTTTATTTATTTATTTTTTCCCGCCAAAGCCCCAGTAGATAGTTGTGTGTCATAGCTGCACATCCTTCTAGTTGCTGTATGTGGGACGCGGCCTCAGCATGGCGGGAGAAGCGGCACGTCAGTGCGAGCCCGGGATCCGAACCCGGGCCGCCAGTAGCGGAGCGCGAGCACGTAACCGCTAAGCCAAGGGGTCGGCCAACTCTGATCTTTAATAGAAGAGGCAAGGCAGGACGATCTGGGCTTAGAGTCCAAATGACTGGGTTTAGATTCTGGCTTTGCTCCTCGCCAGGCCTGGGGTAAGGTAACTCAATCTCTCTGAGCCCTTGTGTCTCCATTTATGACATGGAGGGGTGTAAGAATTAAAGAAAATATATAATGAGCCTAGTATAATCCCTTAATAAATATTAGCTCTTTCCCTTCCTTCACCTAATACTTCTTAACCAAACCATTTGTTCCTCTTACAAAACTTGGTCCTAATTTACATGTTTTTGTGCCACCGTCTGACACAGTATTACATATATGGACTGTACTCGGTGTTTGATGAAACAAGTCAGATGCCTACGGAAAGTTAAACAAAAGGGCATTTTTGGTTTTCAGAACAAAGACCTAGACAAAGTAATATGGTATACAGAGCTGAATATATAGTAGGTGATCAAATACTTGTTGATTAATCATCACCCTAGACCAAACCTTTTCAAGGGCAAAAACCACTCAAGTGAGGAACAGAACAGGGCAGGACTCCACTACCAACAGCAAGTGCCAAGTGGCTACGGTTAAGTCCACACTTACAGCCCACACCACTCCGCTGTGCTTTAAAAAAACCCTTGTACATTTAGCAAGACTAAAAAGTGTCCTTGCCTCAAAAATTACCTGAAGCCCACCATTTCTCTACAACAGCGACTCTTTCCCTGGAATCCACAGCCACCTCACGCCAATGTGCATTTGTGAATTTGACTCTTTCTTTGGAGAGAACCTATCATTTTTAGAGTCCTGAAGATACCCATGGGGAAAAAAAAGTTAGGCACTGCAGATTCTAAACTATTTCTCTAAACTAAAAAGAGGGAACAAGGGGCCGGCCCGGTAGTGTAGTAGTTAACTTCACATACTCCGGTCCGGGGTTCACCGGGTCGGATCCCGAGCGCGGACCTATGCATCACTCATCAAGCCATGCTGAGGTGGTATCCCACATAGAGCAACTAGAAGGATGTGCAACTATGACATGCAACTATCTACTGGGGCTTTGAGGAGAAAAAAGGAAAAAAGGAGGAAGACTGGCAACAGATGTTAGCTCAGGGCCAATCTTCCTCAAAGAAGAAAAAAAAAGAGGAAATAGAAGTACATTTCAACTTTCATGAGCTCCCCAAATTCAAATTGCCCTCCAATAGAACATTATCACATCAATGATTTGTGACACATATATCCAACTCTTTGGGGGTGGGGATGTCCTTAAACCCTCAACTCAAACCTAAAACTAACCTGAGGTGAGAATTTGTTACATTAGAAGGAAATATGTAATGATATTCAAACAGGTCACACTTACTTGAAAAAAAGTGTTAATTTTTTTCTCTTTGTACAGGATGCATAGGATTCTCTCATTACTAGTTTTGTGGGATTAAACACTATTGCCCTGATTCAGGAATCTGCATCTTACCACAAAGGAGCTAAAAGAGATGTTTTTCTGTGGAACCTGTCAAAGCCTGAGGCACGGTCTCCCCCACAGCGTCCTTTTGAGAAACCTGAGGTGTGCCCGCCTCCTACCCAGAAGTGCAGATGGATTTCAGGGCTCGAGATCCACCTGGCTCCCTGGTTGCTCCAGATCTAATCTAATCCCCATGTTCCTACTGACACAACTCACACTGAGTGTGGGGCATTCCTTTCTATTTCCGTGGTTAATTGATTCATTGGAAAAGAAAAAGGCACCTGACAACCAAAAGTCTGATCATAGTCGAAAGAGTCAAGGAAAAAGCAAGAATAGGACATTCTAAACCAAAATCGCTCAAAAGAGTTTCGCAACTAAGTAACTAGACAAGGAAAGGAAGGGAGGAGGGACGGACATGAAAGAAAAGGGCCTTAAACTTAATCCTGGCCAGTCTTGCCTCTGCCACAGGCACTCTGGGCTCAGAGGCAGAAATGAGCTCTGTGAGGAACGACAAGTGGAAGGATTTCAGACCAGGTACAGATGGCAGAGAGGCAGAAACAGATGAAGGAACAAAGTCAACGAAAGAATGAGGAAGAAAATCATACAACCTTATTTGTCTATAAACTCTGAGGATAACACAAAGTCGAAAAGGAGACAGCTCCCATGTGTCGGCACAGCAGCAGCCATGGGGTATCCACCTACGTGGGGAGGTTTGGAGGCTTATCTTGAAGTCAATATACAAGAGATCAATAAGAAGCAAGGATTTCTCAAGATGCTTTTATTTACACTTCACCTATGATAGAGAAGAATGTCAACTGTCCAAAGTGAAGAATATTATTATTTTTTAGTTAGGTTGTGGGGGAGTGGGTGTGCTGATGATTAAGGTGAGATAACTTTCCTCAAAGCCACTCCTAGGTATAAGCCGTTGTTTGACAAAATTTGGCTAAAAGATTACATTTGTATTATATATAATTAAATATGTTTTAAGCATCTTTGTTCAAGAAATGAAAAACTTAATTACGTCTCTATGAGATGGCAGAGAGAATGGGAAAAAATAATTATCACTTTCTATTTACTCTGTAGACCAAAAGAGAGATGTTTTCCAACACATGGGAGATTTAAGCAGCATAACTACCAGGGTGCTATACTCCCCCAAACCACAAATTAGAGGATACGAGGAGAAAAATCTATTCATTCACATAGTCATCCAAACAAACACTTATCGGGTTCCCACTGAGCACCAGGCACTATTCTAGGTGCAGGAGAAAGCAAGCCGATAAGCAAGTCACCTGAGGAATCAAGTATTAGGGTGGAGTATGTGGGAGGCATAGACCCAGGATGAACAGCAACATGATATGATGTGATAAATACATGAATGAGGAGAAACCTGCTGTACTAGAGTCTAGGGAAAGTGAGAATACCTGCCCTCTGAGGAAGGCATCAGAGAGGGCAGTTTGGGCTTTGCAGGATGGCAGAAGGCCTGAGTTTAAATTCCAGCTCTCCTACTAGCTATGCGGCCCTAAGAAAATCACTTAAACTTACCAACATTCACTGGGAAACGTCTGTGAAATTATCAAGAATGTCTGTGAAAGCCCACTGTAAACAGTGAAGAGCCACTCAAAGGAAGAGAAAGGCGTCCCTGGCGTGGAACACCACATCGGCAAAATTGCCACGGGGTGAAAAGCAGAAGGTACAGCGGGGGAACCTCATCGTGGACAGAACGGGAGCCTCCCGGGGAAGTGGCAGGAAATGAGGCCTGGAAGGCTGATGAGCTCCAGACTCTCAGGGATCTTAAATGACATGCTTAAGAGTTTGAGGTGCGCCCCATAGCCAACGGCTGAGCTTTCAAGCAGGGAAGTGGCAAAAATTTGTTAAGTTTCACAAAAAGATTTCAGAAAAGGCAGAACAAATAAAAAAGGGAAGAAATAGGAGAAAGAGACGGATCAGTTAGGGAGCTACTGTAATTGTCCAGGCACACCCTCCCCCCAGATAGTACCTGAACTAGGTGGTAGATGCCACACAGAGGAAAGGACAGATGAGAAGTGTCGCCAACACTTAGGTCAAATGGCCTGGGATATGCTGATGAAGGGTTCCAG
Source organism: Ceratotherium simum simum (assembly GCF_057802395.1). NCBI lineage: Eukaryota > Metazoa > Chordata > Mammalia > Perissodactyla > Rhinocerotidae > Ceratotherium > Ceratotherium simum. Next base: position 23,178,261 of record NC_141928.1, read on the forward strand.
CAGAAAAAAACAGAGTCTGGCCACATCAGAGGGATCATGTTTCAAACACAGGTAAATTACAGAGGATTAGAAATCACCGCAGTTCTAGCAAAATCGAGTAAACCCAAGTTCAACAGCGCCGTGTGCTGTCCTTAAATCCACAGAGCCCATTCTTAAAACAAGAGGGCAAGTCCTGTCAGAATGACTGTTCAGCAAAGGCTTAAACCAAGGTCCCCAGGTACTTGACATTCCTGCCCAAGTGGGAGCTGCCTCCCAGAGTGGAGTCCTCCCACTCACCTTCAGTGGTCTGCCTCAGTGACACCTGATTCAAGTCATTTTCCACTGTCACAAGCCAGCACCCCTCACCACAGGCACTCACATGGGGAATCTTGCACTCTCGTCCATTTAAGGAGGTCCTATGAACAAACACAGGCTGTCATCACGGCCTGGCTCCAACAGCTGGCCTGAGCGTTCTCCTTGGGTCATCTGAACCTAGCCTTGGCAGAGAGCAAAAGGTGGCCAGCTGAGCGCCCTGGGAGCCTGGGCTATGAGTTGACTCAAAAACACAACAAAACCCCAAAATAGAAAGCAAAGTCTTGGGGCTAAGAAAGATTACAGGACTTGGAGACAAAATCTATACTTTTCACAGTGATCTACCCACACACCTCTAAGTCAAGGGAAGGGAAAAACGGGAAATTAAATGTTTTAAGCTCATACTCTCTGCCAGGCAGTGTGTCTGGCACATTATGTCTCATTTAACCCTTAAAATAACGCAGGGCGAGGGTGGGGGGGTGAGCTTTCATATCCTTTTCCTACTAAGAGAACTGGCCCTGGGAGGTTAGCAGATGGGCCTAAGGTCACACAGCCAGTAACAAGCAGAGGCCCAAATGGAGCCTAGCCCCAAGAGTCCAGAGCGGAGGCTAGCAGCCCTCTACTGCCTATCCCCTTGTCACAGGAGATTTCATTAAACAGGCACCTACCCAAAGAGACCCCCACTACCACCACAATCTCCTCTGCATCTGTGGTAGGGACTGGTCGTGAGCAATCCTTCACACGTATTTCTTAAAACAATTCAATTCCTTTTTTTTTTTTTTTGTGAGGAAGATCAGCCCTGAGCTAACATCCGTGCTAATCCTCCTCTTTTTGCTGAGGAAGACCAGCTCTGAGCTAACATCTATTGCCAATCCTCCTCCTTTTTTTCGCCCAAAGCCCCAGTAGACAGTTGTATGTTATAGTTGCACATCCTTCTAGTTGGTGTATGTGGGACGCGGCCTCAGCATGGCCGGAGCAGCGGTGCGTCGGTGCACACCCGGGATCCGAACACGGGTCGCCAGTAGCAGAGCGCATGCACTTAATTGCTAAGCCACGGGCCCGGCCCCAACAATTCAATTCCTGATCCACCAGTGTCAGAGAAAGAAATCAAGTCACTTCTCCTCTCACGGGAGTTTTAAGAGCCAGCCAGCTCCAGAGAAGATCCAACATAAAGGACCAGAAACCATAAACAAACAGCTCCCTGGGGCCATCAGCAATCCCCCGTGGACTCCAGAAAAATAAAACAAGACCCCACCATAGTATCCGCACGTAGAAATAAACCTGAGTGATCAGATACCACTGTGCACAGGCACATCTGGCCTGAACACTGATCATTAACGCAGGAGGTAAGGGCTTCTCACGCCCAGAGAACTCCCGGTAATATATATCCTGCCCGAACAGCTTGGTGATTCACTCTGTCATTCCCTAAATTGATGGAACAGATCTGTGTTTTTAATATATGATAACTATAGAACTTCAAATTGTGAGGAGACAATAGATTATTCAATAAACGCTGATGGAGAATTAGTTAGAATTAGAATGGTTAATTATTTAGAAAACAATTAAGGTATATCCTTCTCTAACGCCAAATGCAAAAATAAATATCAGGTCATATAAAGAATTAAACACCAAATTAAAAAAAAAAAAAAGAATACTAGATGATGATTTGTATCAGGGGCTGGCAAACTTTTTTTGTAAAGGACCAGATAGTAAATATTTTCAGGTTTGCGTGCTGTACCGTCTCTGTTGCAACAACTCAAGTCTTCTGCTGTTGTGCAAAAGCAGCCAGACAGCAGGCGGAAAAATGAGTGTGGCTGCGTTCCAAAACAACTTACTTACGGGCACTGAAATGTGAATTTAACTAATTTTCACGTCACTGGGGGCCGGCCCGGTGGCGCAAGCGGTTGGGTGCGCGCGCTCCGCTGCGGCGGCCCGGGGTTCGCTGGTTCAGATCCCGGGCGCGCACCGATGCACTGCTTTGGCAGGCCATGCTGTGGCGGCGTCCCATATAAAGTGGAGGAAGATGGGCACGGATGTTAGCCCAGGGCCAATCTTCCTCGGCAAAAAAAAAAAAAAGAGGAGGATTGGCGGATGTTAGCACAGGGCTGATCTCACAAAAAAAAAAAAAAAATTTTTCACGTCACGAAATATAGATCTTTTTATTTCTTTCAGCCATTTAAAAATGTAAAAACTACTCTTAGGACTGAAGCTGTCAGGGGTTTGGGATGGGGCCTGCGGTGGGTGTGGCCATAAAAGAGTAGCAGGAAGGAGGCTTGTAGTGATGGAAGAGTCTGTATCTTGATCGTGGTGGTGATGATTACAGAAATCTACACGTGATAGACTGCACAGAACTAAATACACACATGTGCACACATGCAAATGAGGGCATGTAAAACTGGTGCAATCTGAAGGCGTTTTGTGGATTGCACCAATGTCAATCACCCGGCATCCGTCATGCAAGATGTTACCATTGGAGGAAACTGGGTAAAGGGCACCTGGGACCTCCTTATACACATTTTCGGTAACTTCTTGTGAATCTATAATTATTTCAAAGTAAAAAAAAAAAAAATTTAACTCATGGGCTGTACAAAAACAGGTGGCTGGCCAGATTTGGTCTGGTGGCCTTAGCTTGCTGATTCCTAATTTAAATGAATAGTACATAAAATCCTGTGGTTGGAAAAAGCTTTCTAAATCCAAAACCAAAAGCAGAATCCATAAAGGACAAGTACGTATTTAACAACTTTTTTCTCTATGTCAAGAAAACACAGACCTTCCCAGTGGCACAGTGGTTAAGTTTGTGCCTTCCACTTCAGCGGCCTGGTGTTCGCCAGGCCACTGGACGTGGACCTACTCACTGCTCATTAAGCCATGGCGAGGCAGTGTCCCACACAGAAGAGCTACAACTCTACAACTATAACATACAACTATGTACTGGGGCATTGGGGAGAGAAAAAGAAAAAGAGGAAGATTGGCAACAGATGTTAGCTCAGGGCTAATCTTCCTCACCAAAAAAAAAAAAGCCTGACACAAAAATGGACAAATGACGTAAATATGGCCAAAAAACAGTAATTGTTCACTAATAGTAAATAACAAAATGAAAATGAAAACAGGATATCATTTCTCCCACCAAATTGGCAAAGATTAAACAGATTACCTCTGGGGCCGGCCCCGTGGCTTAGTGGTTAAGTGTGCGTGCTCCGCTACTAGCGGCCCGGGTTCGGATCCCGGGCGCACACTGACGCACCACTTCTCCAGCCACGCTGAGGCCGCGACCCACATACAGCAACTAGAAGGATGTGCAACTATGACATACAACTATCTACTGGGGCTTTGGGGGAAAAAAAAGGAGGAGGATTCGCAATAGATGTTAGCTCAGAGCTGGTCTTCCTCAGCAAAAAGAGGAGGATTAGCATGGATGTTAGCTCAGGGCTGATCTTCCTCACAAAAAAAATAAATAAAAATAAATTTTAAAAAAATGAAAATAAATTTTAAAAAAAACAGATTACCTCTGGTTCTAAAGCCATTCTGTTTCTACTATACCATACTAAAAAATATTTAGGACAACAAAATAAAGTGAATTTTTCAAAGCTCTGTTCAGAGCCAAAAGAGCAAGGACAGACTTTGTAAACAAGAAGAAAGAATATGGGCTGGATGACAATACTTGGTTAGGGGACTCTGTGACTGGTTAAACTACCTTAGCTAAAGAGAAAATGTTGGGGCCGGCCCAGGGGTGTAGCAGTTAAGTTCGCCCACTCCACTTTGGCGGCCCGGGGCTCGGATCCTGGGCACACACACACAGACCTACCCATCAAACCCATCAAACCATGCTGAGGCAGTGTCCCATGTAGAGCAACTAGAAGGATGTACAACTATGACATACAACTACCTACTGGGGCTTTGGAGAGAAAAAAGGGAAAAAAAGGAAGATTGTAACAGATGTTAACTCAAGGCCAATCTTCCTCAAAAAAACAAAAGTTTCCTGGGACGGCCCAGTGGCTTAGTGGTTGGGTGCACGCGCTCCGCTGCTGGCGGCCTGGGTTCGGATCCTGGGCGCGCGCCGACGCACCACTTCTCCGGCCGTGCTGGGGCCGCGTCCCACGTACAGCAGCTGGAGGGATGTGCAACTGTGACGTGCAGCTATCTGCTGGGGCTTTGGGGGAAAAATAAATAAATAAAATTATAAAAAAAGAAAAAAAAGAAAAGTTTCCTATGTTTAAAAAAAAAGAGAGAAAATGTTGATAATAGAACTGGTGTCCCCTTCTTCAATCTTCAGCCATGCCTAAGTGTCATCAATGACTATGCCAAGGACAAAAATGCAGCAGGGCCAGCCCTGTGGCTTAGCAGTTAAGCGCGCACACTCCGCTGCTGGCAGCCCGGGTTCAGATCCCGGGTGCGCACCGACACACCGCTTCTCCGGCCATGTTGAGGCCGCGTCCCACATACAGCAACTAGAAGGATGTGCAACTATGACATACAACAATCTACTGGGGCTTTGGGGGGAAAATAAATAAATAAATAAATAAAAATCTTAAAAAAAAACACAAAAATGCAGCAGACATTACCCACGTGCATTTGTCTTCAATGACCCAGGTGCATTTCCTCTGACAGTTGTGACTAACGGCAGATGGTAATGTTTACACCCAGTGAATTTCATCTCACTGTGAAATTCAAGCCCCAGGAAAGCAGACAGTCCTCAAAATCACCCAAGGAAGCACAGGACACAAACGGCAGTCAGCCAAATGCTGTGCTGAAACTCGGTGTAAGGAGCATTTTTAATTCTATGCACAATGGTGTTACTATACCCAGGGAGGAGTCCACTTGGAGACGGCAGGAAATCCATTCTTCTTGTGTTTTGGTGCAAAGATAACAGCTTCCAAAAGTGCAAGCAAAAGGCTTAAAGATGTCCTTCCAGGGCCGGCCCCGTGGCTTAGCGGTTAAGTGCTCACGCTCCGCTGCTGGCGGCCCGGGTTCGGATCCCGGGCGCGCACTGACGCACCACTTCTCCGGCTATGCTGAGGCTGCGTCCCACATACAGCAACTAGAAGGATGTGCAGCTGTGACATACAACTATCTACTGGGGCTTTGGGGGGAAAAAATAAATAAATAAAATCTTTAAAAAAAAAAAAAAAAAAAAAGATGTCCTTCCAGCTGCCATCCGCGAACCCACACATCAAGTTCTTTGAGGACTCTAGAATGATTCCCTTAGGCTGTGCCACGCAGAGTTTACCACCTTCTCTCTCTTTTTTTTTAAATTGTGGTAAAATACAAATAACATAAAATTTATCATCTTAACCATTTTTAAGTGTACAGTTCAATAGTGTTAAATACATTCACACTGTTGTGCAGACAACCTCCAGAACTCCTTTCACAACCATCTCTTTTTAACCAAAGGAGTTTGGGGCTATGATTGGTCTTGCCCCCTCACCTCAACTCTGCCTGCTTATGCACACACCTGTACATGTTTAAACACACAAACATGTACCTCAGTGGCGGTACAAGAGCAAGTCTTATTGCTTGAGGGGGCAGCATGTGCCTCCTCAAGAAGGTAGAAGCAGCAGAGCCCCCTATGTGCAGACTAGGAACCAGTTAAAAGGCGGTCAGCTCCTGTCCTAAGCCAAGATCACCATCTCGGACACATACCCTGGAGAGAAGCATATGTCTGAAGGCACTAGGGGAGTATACTGACAAATAACCCTGTCCCGGGTCTGCTCCTCACTAGCTGAAAGAGCCCACCTGTAAAACAGGGATAATATTTTATTATCTACCTACCTTGGAGAGTTATCAACTGAGAGAAAATCTATGGACCGCTCAGCCAGGCGCCGCACAATGAGTAGCTTCTCCAACTCTAGCTCCCATCCGCCTCTTCCCTTGTCTGCCCTTATCCTTCCACACTGAACATAATCCTTTTCCACATGCTCACTTGAGCTACAGAAGGAGAAGGAAAGAATAAGTAACAGAAGGGGAAATGAATGATGGAGGAGGGAGAGGCTCTAGGAAAGGATCCCCAAAGTGGAGTTGATGAGGCTTGCTCTTCTACCATCCCCTCAAGCAGCCCATCCATCACCCCTAAGGAGACACTTAAGCTTCCCACTAAAACACTTTGGATACAGAAGCTTCCCACTAAAACACTTTGGATACAGAACACTTTGGCCCTCACAAGTCAGGCCAAAGATTCACAGAAACTGAAGATAGAACATACCTTTGCTATAGTTTCACCTCCCATCACATGTGCCAACAGCACCCAAGTACTTGCCAATCTTCAGTCTACCAGCAATTCCCCTAAAGCGCCATGAGCTCTCATATAGCTCATGTCTCAGAGACGGATGTTTCCTCTTTCTGGAACGCCTTCTTCCTCCTTGTTCACTCAGCTAGTGTCCACTTGTGCTTCAAGACTCAGCTCCAAAGATATCCCCACTAAGATGCCTTCTTTGTCAACCAACCTCCCCATCCACGCCCAGCACTTGCCCAGTCGGGGTTAGATATCCCCCACAATGCTCTCGTCATGCCCCTTTCATAATGCTTATCCTCTGCACTGTTTTTGCCTGTTTATCTTCCTGGCTCTGCCACTGAACTACAAGGTGTGAGGAGCTATAAGGTGTGAGGTATCGGTTATCTTGGTATCTCTAGCATGTTGTCTGTGGCAGTTCATATTCTTTAAAGGATAGCCATAACAATATCTCCATCCCACATGTTTATCTGCAACGTGACCTGGCCACTTCCCCATCTAGAGATGGAGTCCATCAGTCCACTCTATTGAATACGGGTGGGCCCTATGAATGCTTTGACTGAAAGAATATGGCAGAAGTGACACTGTGCCATTTCTGGGCACAGCCTTCATATGGCCCAGCAGCTTCCATTTCCTGTCTCTTGGAATGCTCATAGTTGGGACACATCCTCCAAGAACCCATCCACCATGCTTTGAGCAGCCCAAGCCACGTGGAGATGTCACTCAAGTCAACTGCCAGCCACAAGTCCTCGTAGGCATCCAGCCCAGTTGAGCCTTCAGATGACCACATGAGAGACTCTGAGAAGCACGTAGCTGAGGCCAGGCAACTCATAAAACCATGCGAGAGAAGAATAAATCTGTGTTTTATTTTTTGTTTATTGCAGTAACATTGGTTTATAACATTGTAAAAATTTCAGGTGTACATCATTGTACTTCTATTTCTGCATGGACTACATCATGTTCACCACCAAAATACTAATTACAACCCATCACCACACACATGTACCGAATTATCCCTTTCACCCTCCTCCCTCCCCCCTTCCCCTCTGGTAACCACCAATCCAATCTCTGTCCCTATGTGTTTGTTTATTGTTGTTATTATCTACTACTTAATGAAGGAAATCATACGGTATTTGACCTTGTCCCTCTGACTTATTTCACTTTGCATTATACCCTCAATGTCCATCCATGTTGTCACAAATGGCTGGATTTCGTCGTTTCTTATGGCTGAGTAGTATTCCATTGTGTATATATACCACAGCTTCTTTATCCATTCGTCCCTTGATGGGCACTTAGGTTGCTTCCAAGTCTTGGCTATCGTGAATAAGGCTGCAATGAACACAGGGGTGCGTGTACCTTTGCAAATTGGTGTTTTCAAGTTCTTTGGATAAATACCCAACAGTGGAATAGCTGGATCATATGGTAGTTCTATCGTTGATTTTTTGAGGAATCTCCATACTGTTTTCCATAGTGGCTGCACCAGTTTGCACTCCCACCAGCAGTGTATGAGAGTTCCCTTCTCTCCACAACCTCTCCAACACATGTTGTTTCCTGTCTTGTTAATTATAGCCATTCTGACAGGCGTGAGGTGATATCTCATTGTAGTTTTGATTTGCATTTCCCTGATAGTTAGTGATTTTGAACATCTTTTCATGTGTCTGTTGGCCATCTGTATATCTTCTTTGGAGAAATGTCTGTTCAGGTCTTTTGCCCATTTTTTAATTGGGTTGGTAGTTTTTTGTTGTTGAGATGCATGAGTTCTTTATATATTTTGGAGATTAAGCCCTTATCAGATGTATGGTTTGCAAATATCTTCTCCCAATTGTTAGGTTGTCTTTTCGTTTTGTTGATGGTTTCCTTTGCTGTGCAGAAGCTTTTAGTTTGATGTAGTCCCATTTGTTTATTTTTTCTATTGTTTCTCTTGCCTGGTCAGATGTGGTGTTTGAAAAGATGTTGCTAAGACTGATGTGGAAGAGCGTACTGCCTATGTTTTCTTCTAGAAGTTTCACAGTTTCAGGTCTTACATTCAAGTCTTTAATCCATTTGGAGTTAATTTTTGTGTATGGTGTAAGGTAAGGGTCTACTTTCATTTTTTGCATGTGGCTATCCAGTTTTCCCAACACCATTTGTTGAAGAGACTTTCTTTTCCCCATTGTATGTTCTTGGCTCCTTTGTCGAAGATTAGCTGTCCATAGATGTGTGGGTTTATTTCTGGGCTTTCGATTCTATTCCATTGATCTGTGTGTCTGTTTTTGTGCCAGTACCATGCTGTTTTGGTTACTATAGCTTTGTAGTATATTTTGAAATCAGGGAGTGTGATACCTCCAGCTTTGTTCTTTTTTCTCAGGATTCCTTTAGCTATTCGGGGTCTTTTGTTGTTCCATATAAATTTTAGGATTCTTTGTTCTATTTCTGTGAAAAATGTTGTTGGAACTTTGATAGGGATTGCATTGAATCTATAGATGGCTTTAGGAAGTATGGACATCTTAACTATGTTAATTCTTCCAATCCAAGAGCACGGAATATCTTTCCATTTCTTTGTGTCCTCTTCAATTTCTTTCAGCAATGTTTTATAGTTTTCGTGTACAGATCTTTCACCTCTTTGGTTAAGTTTATTCCTAGGTATTTTATTCTTTTTGTTGCAATTGTAAATGGGATGGTATTCTTAATTTCTCTTTCTGCTACTTCGTTGTTAGTGTACAGAAATGCAACTGATTTTTGTATGTTGATTTTGTATCCTGCAACTTTCCCATAGTCGTTTATTACTTCTAAAAGTTTTCTGGTGGATTCTTTAGGGTTTTCTATATATAAAATCATGTCATCTGCAAATAGTGACAGTTTCACTTCTTCCTTTCCAATTTGGATCCCTTTTATTTCTTTCTCTTGCCTGATTGCTCTGGCTAGGACTTCCAATACTATGTTAAATAGGAGTGGTGACAGTGGGCATCCTTGTCTGGTTCCTGTTCTTAGAGGGATAGCTTTCAGTTTTTCACCATTGAGGATGATATTAGCTGTGGGTTTCTCATATATGGTCTTTATTATGTTGAGGTACTTTCCTTCTATACCCATTTTATTCAGAGTTTTTATCATAAATGGATGCTGTATCTTGTCAAATGCTTTCTCTGCATCTATTGAGATGATCATGTGAGTTTATTCTTCATTTTATTAATGTGGTGTATTACGTTGATTGATTTGCGAATGTTAAACCATCCCTGCATACCTGGAATAAATCCCACTTGATCATGGTGTATAATCTTTTTAACGTATTGTTGTATGCGATTTGCTAGTATTTTGTTGAGGATTTTCGCATCGATGTTCATCAGTGATATTGGCCTGTAATTTTCTTTTTTTGTGTTGTCCTTGTCTGGTTTTGGTATCAGGGTAATGTCAGCTTCGTAGAATGAGTTAGGGAGCTTCCCCCCCTCCTCAATTGTCTGGAAGAGTTTGAGAAGGATAGGTATTAACTCTTCTTTGAATGTTTGGTAGAATTCACCAGGGAAGCCATCTGGTCCTGGACTTTTATTTTTGGGGAGGTTTTTGATTACTGTTTCGATCTCCTTACTGGTGATTGGTCTATTCAAATTCTCTACTTCTTCTTGATCCAGTTTTGGAAGGTTGTATGATTCTAAGAATTTATCCATTTCTTCCAGATTGTCGAATTGGTTGGCATATAGTTTTTCATAGTATTCTCTTATAATCTTTTGTATTTCTGAGGTGTCTGTTGTAACCTCTCCTCTTTCATTTCTGATTTTACTTATTTGTGCCTTCTCTCTTTTTTTCTTGGTGAGTCTAGCTAAAGGTTTGTCAATTTTGTTTATCTTTTCAAAGAACCAGCTCTTGGTTTTATTAATTTTTCTATTGTTTTTGGTCTCTATTTCACTTATTTCTGCTCTGATTTTTATTATTTCCCTTCTTCTACTGATTTTGGGCTTTGTTTGTTCTTCTTTTTCCAGTTCCTTTAGGTGCATTGTTAGATTGTTTATTTGAGATTTTTCTTGTTTGTTGAGATAGGCCTGTATTGCTATAAACTTCCCTCTTAGAACTGCTTTTGCTGTATCCCATAAATTCTGGCATGTCGTATTTTCATTTTCATTTGTCTCCAGGTATTTTTGTTTTCTTCTTTGATTTCTTCGTTAACCCAATCGTTGTTCAGTAGCATTTTGTTTAATCTCCATGTATTTGTGGCTTTTCTGATTTTCTTCCTATAGTTGATTTCTAGTTTCATACCGTTGTGGTCAGAAAAGATGGTTGGTATTATTTCAATCTTCTTAAATTTATGGAGACTTGTTTTGTGGCCTAATATGTGATCAATCCTGGAGAATGTTCCATGTGCATTTGAAAAGAACGTGTATTCTTCGGTTTTTGGATGGAATGCTCTGTATATATCTACTAGGTCCATCTGTTCTAGTGTGTCGTTTAAGGCCAATGTTTCCTTATTGATCTTCTGTTTGGATGATCTATCCGTTGGTGTAAGTGGAGTGTTAAAGTCCCTACTATTATTGTGTTACTGTCTATTTCTGTTTTTATGTCTGTTAATAATTGCTTTATATATTTAGGTGCACCTACATTGGAGTGCGTAGATTTTTCCAAGTGTTATATCCTCTTGTTGGATTGTTCCCTTGATCATTATGTAATGCCCTTCTTTGTCTCGTTTTACAGTTTTTGTTTTAAAGTCTATTTTGTCTGATATGAGTACTGCTACCCCTGCTTTCTTTTCATTGCCATTTGCGTGGAGTATCTTTTTCCATCCCTTCACTTTCAGTTTGTGAGTGTCTTTAGGTCTGAAGTGTGTCTCTTGTATGCAGCATATATATGGGTCTTGTTTTTATCCAGTCAGCCACCCTATGCCTTTTAATTGGAGCATTTAGTCCATTGACGGTTAGAGGAGCTATTGATAAGAATGTACCTACTGCCATTTTTTAGCTTTTTTTTTTCCCTCAGTGTTTTAGTAGTCCTTCTCTGTTCCTTACTTCTTCTATACAGAATTGATGGTCACTTTAGTTTGACCTCTGTCTGAAAGCTGTACTCTTTAACTACCCTCCTCCCTCCTTTTATGTTTTTGATATCATATCCAACTTCTTTTTGTGCATTTGTATCCATTACGTTCTAATCGTGGAAATAGATAATTTTTCCTATTTGTGGTCTTCTCTTTTCCCCTTAAATCAGTCCCTTTAACATTTCTTGTAACACTGGTTTCTTGGTGACAAACTCCTTTAATTTTTGCTTGTCTGGGAAATTTTTGATCTCTCCTTCCATTTTGAACGATAACCTTGCTGGGTAGAGTATTCTTGGCTGTAAGTTTTTTCCTTTTAGCACTTTAAATATATCGTGCCATTCTCTTCTAGCCTGTAAGGTTTCTGCTGAGAAGTCAGCTGATAGCCTTATGGGGTTTCCTTTGTATGTAACTTGACATTCTCTTGTGGCTTTTAGGATTCTCTCTTTATCTTTAATTCTGGACATTTTGATTATGATGTGTCTTGGTGTGGGCCTCTTTGGGTTTATCTTGTTTGGGGCTCTCTGTGCCTCCTGTACCTGGATGTCTGTTTCCTTCCTTAGGTTAGGGAAGTTTTCATCTATTATTTCTTGAAATAGATTCTCTGCCCCCTTGTCTCGCTCTTCTCCTTCCGGGACACCTATAACACGGATGTTAGTGCGCTTGATGTTGTCCCAGAGGTCCCTTAGACTGTCCTCACTCTTTTTAATTCTTTTCTCTTTTACCTGTTCACCTTGGGTAATTTCTTCTAGTCTTTCTTCCAGCTCACAGATCCGTTCTTCTGTATCCTCTACTCTGCTTTTGAGTCCCTCTAATGAATTTTTCATTTCCAGTATTGTATTCTTCATTTCTGATTGGTTCTTTTTTATATCTTCCATTTCTTTGTTGACATTCTCACTGAGTTCACCTATTCTTCTCCCCAGATCAGTTAGCATCCTTAACACTCTTAGTTTGAACTCTCTGTCGGGTAGGTTGCTCATTTCTGTTTCACTTAGTTCCTTTTCTGGGGTTTTGTCCTGTTCCCTTACTTGGAATGTATTCTTTTGCCTCCTCATTTTGCCTCTTTCCCTGTGCTTGTGTCTATGTATTAGGTAGGTCAGCTACGTCTCCTGCTCTTGGATAGGTGACCTTATGTAAGTGATGGCTTAGGAGGCTTCCAGTGTGCTTCCCTCAGTTCTCAATGTTCCAGGGGTGGCCCCTATGTGGGCTACGTGTGTGCTTCTATTGTGGCCCCTATAGGTGCCCAGGGAGGCTGAGTTATGCTCCTGGCCAGCTGTTGTAATGCTCAGCTGCTTGTAGTTGTTGTGGGCCCTTCAGTCTCTTTATCAGGTGTGAGGAGCCCCAGCACAGTTGGCTGCAAGTTCTAATACCACATCTGTGTTGCAGTATTTCTTTTAAGTGAGTAGGCCCCCAGCGTGGCAGGTTGTTAGGCTCAGGGCCTTAGAATTGCTGTAAACCTCTAGCCTATTAGGTCTCTTGTCAGCTCTCTGAGGATTGCAGCTGGGTGGGGCTGGCCTCAGGCACAGGAGCACCCAATTGTTTCAGGCTTTGGAAGGTGGGGCAAACCTCCTATGTGGGTCTTTGAGAAGCACAAGTCTTCTGCAGCTGACAAGCCCTGCCGCCCACAGGTCCACACACACAGTCAACACAGTCCTGCCCCGTGTGAGTGCCCGACCTCCCCAAGCGGACCCAGTCTCTCCACGGCGGGAGCCCCACACACTCCGCCACCACCCCACACTCTCCACCCGCTCCTTGTGCACACCCTGCCCCGCTCAAGTCAGCTCAGTTGCCAGGCTGCAGAAAATCCAGTCACCAATCTATGCAGGCCCACACGTTGCCTGAGGGCTTGTTGTTGGGTGGGGCCAGTCTCTAGGGTGGGCTGCCTGCCCTGGCTGAGCTGGATTAAATCGGTGCTCTAGCGGGTGGAGCAGACCCTGGGCTAGCAGGTCTCAGGGAAAACTCCAATGGCGTCTGTGTCAGCACGCTCACACCAGGCCACAACAATGGCCGCCGCCAATGTCCCAGTCCCTGGAGAGGTCTCACCCCTCACCGAGATGCACTCAGGGCCTATTAGGTGAGTCTCTTGTCACCAAAGCAGTGTGCACCTTTCTTTCTGGTGATTTTAGGATGCTTTCTGGAGCGGGTGAGTTTGTGCGCGGGCCCTTTAAGAGCCAGTTTTAGTTTCTTTGTGAGCCGGGTTTTCTGGGGATGCTACCCAATGCTTTAGTAGCAGCAAAGTCAGATATTATGCCGCTGGTCTCGATTGTGCTGGGTCCACACAATGCCCACAGCGGGGGCGCTCCCGGCTCAGGGCCCCGCGCCTCCAGGGAGGCTGCGTACCTGTGAGCTGCTCCCGGCGGCCGTGAAGCTGGCGGCTTGTGAAGGCGGCGTTTTTCCTCTCCGGAAGGGAGTCTCTGCCTCTTCCACCCCAGTTAGGATTGTCCGTTGTTGCAGGAGTTCCTCTTATCCAGTTTTCAGCTCTGTCTCGGGGTAATTTTTCCACGAGTAGTTGTAAATTGGCTGTGTCCACGGGAGGAGGTGAGTTCAGAGTCTGCCTACGCCGCCATCTTGACTCCCTCTCCTAAATCTGTGTTTTAACCTACTTCGTTTTGGGGTTGTTTGTTAAGCAGCAGTACATAATCAGAACAATATCTGCCTGGCAAACAGGGGGTACAAAATGAAAGAACAATTAAATCAGCTCTGACATGATACATGGCACATAGCAAACACTCCATTTAATTGCTGCTGCTATTATGAAAATCACGTGGAGAGGAACAAAGGAGAAGAGATACTGGTTGAAGAGGCCTTTACATCCCTGCCAGTGAAACTAATGGGGTACACTACACTAAGTCCACGATGGGGATGGGCTCAGCCCTTTGTTTGACTCCTGTGTCACTCCAAATTCCAGGGAAATGGCAAAAGACATAAAAATAAGAATGAACCCATAAAAAAGGTAGAAAACAGGGATGGATGCCATCAGTCAATAAAAAAATTTTGAGGAATTTCTGGAAGAGATACAGCAGACAGGAACAAATTTACAAAAAAATCAAATTTAGCCCGAGTTGAGAAACCAAACCTAAATGCGCCACAGTGGGAAATGCTGGATATGGGAAAGGTCTAGGGAAACCCCAAATTCAGACGTGACAGTGACTGAGAGCAGAAGCAGGCACTGAGGCGGCGGGTGGGGGTGATGGAAGGACTGTGGCGGGCTGAGTTGCGAGTGCAACTGGAAGAAAGAAAAGAGGAAGGGTATTTTTGAATCAGCTGTGAAGTTCTCCATCTGCAGGGCAACTCTCCCACTTCCTCAATTAAGAAGGGTCCATCCAGCCGACTGTCCTGTTATCAGCCATACACCCTGACAGGAAGGCTGCCAAAGAGCGATGGACCTATTCTCCATTCTCTCCTTACCGCCTCTCATCTCTACCCCAGTCACTGCAGTCAGGGCAAAGGCCGACTGCAGAGTCTTCGTGCACCCCTTATGCACACATATGTACATGTTTATACAAACAAACAGGGACACGCATGCATGGCCACACCAACATGCATCCCAGAGGTGGCACAAGAACCAATCTCATTGCTTGGGGCAACAGCATTTTGCCTCCCCAAGAAGGCAGAAGCAGTAGAGCCCAACATGTGCAGACTAGCAACTCAGCATACGCTGGGCTAAATGGGGTCAGTCCCTGCACTCAGCCAAGAGCACCATCTTGGACACCATCTTCTGAGAGCAGGTCCAAAAACATGACTGCTGAAATAAACATAAGTGAGATTAAATTTAAATAGAAAAGTAGAAATGTCAAAATGGAATGAAATAAAAAATAAATCCATCACTCAGAAGATCGAATCAAGGAATTCTCCCAACATATAAAGTGAAAATAGAAGGTAGCCAAGAAAAAGTGAAGCCCCAAAAGGAGAGACTAAAAGCCAAATATCTATAAGTCCTTCCTCCTAAAAGAGAGAAGGAAGAATGAAAGGGATGTAGGCAACGCAGTGAAACTGAATGGGTTTCAAGGGAAAATAACTAAGAAAAATATACATCTCAATTCCAGCAGGTAAAATTCATAAATGTAAGGAGAAAAATCCAGGGATATGACGAAGATTATGTACAGAAGAAAATGAATCGCTGGCACAGACTTCTCATCTGGGACTGTACATGCTGAACTAATTGAGACAATGGAACACTATGCAATCATTAAAAGAGAAAGAAGGGGGGAAGAAGATCTTTCTGCACCAATATGGAACAATCTTAAGATCTATGGCCAAGTGTAAAGCAAGGTGCAAAACACTGTGTAAGGTATGCTGCCATTTGAGTTTTAAAAAGGATTACAAGTATGCATTCTCATATTTATGTATAACATATATCTCTAAAAAGTTTCTCCATTATAAACCAATGTTATTGGGCCGGCCCCGTGGCTTAGCGGTTAAGTGTGCGTGATCCACTGCTGGCGGCCCGGGTTCGGATCCCGGGCGTGCACCAACGCACTGCTCCTCCCGCCATGCTGAGGCCGCGTCCCACATACAGCAACTAGAAGAATGTGCAGCTATGACATACAACTATCTACTGGGGCTTTGGGGGGAAAATAAATAAATAATTTTAAAAAATAAATAAATAAATAAACCAATGTTACTGCAATAAACAAAAAATTTAAAAAAATAAATAAATAAAAATGAAGCTGAAAAAAAAAATGACATAATCAGATACCCTGATATATTTCAAAATCTGATGGGCATAAATTCTCACAGTTTACAATGTTTAAGGGGTAATAATAAACTTTTATCACAGAAAAAAAATAAAAATAAATAAAAAATAAAAAGTTTCTCCAGAAACGGGTAACATTGGTTACCTCTGGGGAGGGAAACCTGCTGCCAGAGGATGGGGATGATGGACCCAGGACAAACGGGAGACTCTCACCAGACAAATGTTTGTAACTTCTGAATTTTGTGCCATGTGAATGTATTGCCTACACCAAAAGAAAAACCAAACTCAATCTCAATCACCTCTCTCTCTCCCTCTGTCTCTCTCCCTCTGTCTCTCCCCCCCCTCTCTCTCCTCCTCACACACCCACACACACAAATTTAAAGTAAAAAAGACAAGCCACAGAATGGGAGAAAATATAATACATATATCTGACAAAAACTTGTATCCAGAATATATCAAGAGCTCTTAATAAGAATATATATGCGGTATATACACACAATGGAATTTTATTCAGCCTTAAAAAAGGAAATCCTGGCCCCGTGGCTTAGCGGTTAAGTGCGCACGCTCCGCTGCTGGCGGCCCGTGTTCGGATCCTGGGCGCACGCCGAGGCACTGCTTCTCCAGCCATGCTGAGGCCGCGTCCCACATGCAGCAACTGGAAGGGTGTGCAGCTATGACATACAACTATCTACTGGGGCTTTGGAGAGAAAAAAGGAGGATTGGCAATAGACATTGGCTCAGAGCCGGTCTTCTTCAGCAAAAAGAGGAGGATTAGCATGGATGTTAGCTCAGGGCTGATCTTCCTCACAAAAAAAAAAAAAAGATTAATGAAGAAAATCAAATGATCATTTCCATAGATCCTAAGAAGGCATTTTATTAAACCCAAATTCCATTCCTGGTTTTTTTAAAAAATTAGTAAGCTATGACTAGGGAAAAAAAAAAAAACCGTCTTAACTTGATAGGAAAGCAACAACAAACATTACATCTAATGAGAAAATACTCAATAAATTCCTTTAAACAAAGAATTAGATAAGAATGCCCTCACTATTTTATTTAAGAATTTCCATAGGTTCTGACCAATGCAATAAAATGAGAAAAAACATATTTTTGAAAGGAAGCAACGAGCTGCAAAATATATAATTCTCTTGGATTTTCTAATTAGACAATGAACTGAAAAATGATTTTAAATGTGTTAGGAATTCAGTAAGGTGGCTAGATGCAAGATAAAATTACAAAAACCAATAGCTTGCCTACATTCTGGCAATAAGCAGTAAGAAACTGCAGAGAGCAATAATTTTGATTTTTCACTTTATTTTTAATCTTGGGGTAGAGGAAGAGAAACAGGAACTTGAAAAGCCCTGAAATGTGATGGACTGTTCAAAGGGGATTTGGCTAGAAGCACTTAGCATAGCTGGGGGACTTGATAAATATTTGATGTATAAATGAATGGAATATGAACTTCACGATTAAGTCTGGTTCCTTTCTTCTATTTCCTTTGGGAGAGAATTCAGTTTTCTTGTCAGTTAAAATAAACCTTTCTTTTCAAGGTATATAGCTCACATATCAGAAAGTTTCCTCTTTTGCTTCTCAGCATCATGTTGAATGAGCCAAGAGTAATTCACCCTTATTCAAACAAAATGAAAATCAAATAAAGGAGAGGAAATGAAAATGTCTACCATAATCAGATCATAGTAATAATCAGATCAATGGTAATGTAAACATAATTGTGAATATTTATTGTGGGCTCTTTGTTAAAGCTATCTACAATTTGGCCTTGAAGTCATACTTTATAGAAAATAATCTTAGAGCTGACTCAAGATTTTCTTTCCCACAATTTATGCACTCTTTCTGCAGAACTGGGTCTGTCTCCTCTTCCTTTTTTTCTGTTTAGTTTTATAAAAATCCTTCACTACACAACCTTGCTGTTCTAGAAAGTATTTTTCCTTTCTTTCATCTTTTACTTTCTGAATGTTTACACTACAAGATGCACCTATCCCTACCATCAGGATCTATCAAAAACAGGCAAAGAATCTTCTTTGTAGTCATCTAAAATATGTTGTTCATATCAGTCATGAGCATCAGTTATGAGAACAGCTTTTGGGGCCTACTATGCATAATCTCATTAAGGTATCAGAACAACCTCATGATGTAGGTACTATTATTATTTCCATTTTATTGATGGTATAACAGAGGATCAGGGCAGATAAGTGACTTGCCAGCCAGCAAGTAACTGTATTAGGACTCCCTTGGCTGACTCTAAAGGCTCCATTCTTTCTACTCAGCTGCACCTGCTCCAACCCGACACCATTACTCTAACTAACCTCTCTGATGTAACAGTTCTAAATTTCTTTACATAGCACACTTCCTTGCACTGGAACCAGAGACAGCAAATAAACTTTATTCATTCAGCTGCTGGCAACATCATTTCTCACGATTAACAGATCCTCTTTACCCATTACCGCAACATCATAAACCTACAGACAGATGAAGTTTCCTTGATTCATGAATAAATCAACAGCAAGACTTTTCTGTCAGTCTCATCATAATTTAACCAAGAAGAAAGTTTAAAATGGACAGTGTTGTTTTTGTTTGTTTTAAATTAAGTAGCAGGGCCAGCCCCGTGGCTTAGTGGTTAAGTACGCGTGCTCTGCTGCTGGCGGCCGGGGTTCGGATCTCCAGCGCACGCTGATGCACCGCTTCTCCGGCCATGCTGAGGCCTGCGTCCCACATACAGCAACTAGAAGGATGTGCAACTATGACATACAACTATCTACTGGGGCTTTGGGGAAAAAAAGGAGGAGGACTGGCAATAGATGTTAGCTCAGAGCCGGTCTTCCTCAGCAAAAAAGAGGAGGATTAGCATGGATGTTAGCTCATGGCTGATCTTCCTCACATACATACATACATACATACATACATAAATAAATAAGCAAGCAAGCAAGCAAACACACCAAGGTCAACACTTGTAAACATACTCATCTAAGTGATACCAAAACCGGTCTATGTAAAATGCAAACACTGCTTCTACAACTTATAATCCTGGAACGCTGCAATGTGTCTTTAATAAACGTTACCCTTTCCACTCACACTCAGCACTGCACATAGCAAAGAGAACAAGAATGATTTGAGAAAAACAAAAAGACCAGTGGCTACCTGGTTCTTCCAAGTCAGGTTGAAAGTGGAGATGTGACCATTTTGCTCAAACCGTGGCACTTGAGATATGCTCAGAAATCTGTAGAGGAACATGTTAACCCCAAATTTGGATCTCATTCAATCTAAATGTCTAAAGAGTCTAGTCTATAATACTATATAAAATACTTTCTAGGTTACTCAAAAAACTTCATGGATACCTAAAATAATGTGCCAAGCCTCCCAGTATACCAGGGGAGGAGAATTTGGTTACACCAAAAGAGTCAACTCAATTGCACCATCTAACAAAGAGGTGTCAGTCGAATCACTGACATGACCACCTTCCAGTACCACGTCTTCCCCTTCCACTTGTTTGCAAATCGACCACCCCTCTCTCTATGAAGCTGTAATGAAGCCCAGATAACCCCTCACTAGGATAGGGACTGCTATCAGGGAAATCGGGAAGGAAAAGAGCTAATGTCATCGAGCTGAAAACATCTCCTCTTTCATGGAGATAGGCCATGTCCAGGGCAGCCCTTCTGCCAGGAAGGACGGAGGCAAGAGCATCAAGTGAGAGTCCAACAAAGTCTAGACAACCAGTGAAGGTTGGTCTTGCCTCTTCTCTGTAACTTGAGCCAGAAAAGAAAGGAATTTCTTAACCGAAAAAAAGTCCAAAAAATTGACTGGCCATCAAGAAAAAGGGGTAAAGCCCATTCTGAGCCAATATTCACTCATATGTGATCAGAACTGATCAAAAACTATCAGAAGTGCATTGTCTCTTTTATTCGCTCAGTTAAAAGCTTAGCCCTATCCCTTTTAGGTTTTGAGCAGTTATGACTCAGTTCTCAGGCAGGGACAACATACACTTCTACCCAACAGGACTGTGAGTAAGAGCCCCATTTTGTTTCTTTGTTGGAAATAAGATCAGGGTTAGTCAGGGGTTGGTTAGCCAAGTTTTTCCTTTTTAATCAATATCAACTATTATTAACCCAATTAGGAAGAGAGAAGGAGGTTTCTTTCTGTCTAATTTGGTCAAATAGCTCCAGGGGAGGAAGACTACCCTCTTGAAGGGTCAGAAAATGACCCTTCTGAGAGGCAATGCTGCAGCGTTCCAAGGCTAATGTACACATTCACACCTATATGCATACACACACAAATGAGAGCAGACCTCACGTGGTTTGTACTTTTTCTTTTTTTACTTAATATATCTTGCCATTGTTGCGTATCAGTATATATAGGGCTAACTTATTCTTTTTAATACTGCATTTAAAAAATTACTATAGGGGCCGGCCCAGTGGTGTAGTGCTCCACTCGCATGCTCCACTTCGGCAGCCCAGGGTTCGCAGGTTTGGATCCCAGGCATGGACCTACGCACCACTTATTAAGCCATGCTGTGGCAGGCATCTCACATATAAAGTAGAGGAAGACAGGCACAGATGTTAGCCCACGGCCAATCTCCCTCAGCAAAAAGAGGAGGATTGGCAACCAGATGTTAGCTCAGGGCTAATCTTCCTCACCAAAAAAAAAAAAAAAAAATTACTATAGTTTACAAAATTAACTCCCTACTGATGGATGTTTAGGCTCCTTATCTTTTGCTATTAAAAAAAATATTGCAACAAATGCCCTTGTACACACATCATTTAGCACATCCATTTATTGAGTCAACTAATATTTACATACCGCACCCCATCTTAGGCTTTGTTCATGCACTGAAATTACAGCAATAAGCAAATCAGATAGAGCCTCTGCCCTCAAGGAGCTTACAGCAGAGTGTAGGAGATGTGCACGTCTGATGGCAAATTCTCTGTGGGTCAACCAGAGAATTCTTCTAAGGCAATTTGATCTCAACCCTGGCTGAACATTAGAATTATCTGAAAAAAAACTTTTAAAGAAATACTGGTCCCTGGGCCATCCTAGATTCATTATATCCAAATTTCTGGAGGCAGGGCAAAGGCATTGGCATCATCTAAGAGGTCCTCAGATGATGTGAATGCTTAACTAAGCTTGATAACCTTGTTCTAAAACAGTGATTCTCATTTTTTAATGCGTATACAAACGACTTAAGGATCATGTCAAAATGCAGATTCTGACTCAGTAGGTCTGGAATTAGGCCTGAGATTCTGATCTCCAACAAGGTCCCAGGTGATGCCAAAGCCACTGGTCCATGAAGTAGCAAGGTTCTACGGCAATAGTAGGAGGCAGCTGGAAACACACACACACACACACACACACACGCGAAACTGGTGGACAGTTAGCCATTAACGATTAGATAGCTAGTAACTAAAGTTTGTATGGGCAATTATTAACTGTAGCTTTAGTCGTTCACCCGCCCACTGTTAGCTGTGCTGCTTACTTTTAAAAGTCATGTAGACTAGCTGGAGTCGGACAATATATTGCCTATCTATATGACTTTTAAAAATAAGTTATCTCCCAGGGCCGGCCCAGTGGTATAGGGGTTAAGTTCACGCACTCCACTTCGGTGGCCCAGGGTTGGCAGGTTCGGATCCCCGGGGCAGACCTATGCACCGCTTATCAAGCCATGCTGTGGAGGCATCCCACATATAAAGTAGAGGAAGAGGGACACAGATGTTAGCCCAGGGCCAGTCTTCCTCAGCAAAAAGAGGAGGACTGGCAACAGACCTCAGGGCTAATCTTCCTAAAACAACAAAAAAAAAGTCATCTCCCTAAGGCTTGGGTCACCATGGTAACGGATGCCTGAGTTGTTTTTCAGGAACTAAGAGTCAACCCCTGTCCGGTTCAGGCTGGTCGAGATCACCAGCCCACCAACTGGGCCTGTGCAGGTGTCTGATAGGTGAACTCCTGATGTCAGGGAGCCAAAAACTCCACCCTCAGATCATGGTAACGCCACCATTTTGGGAAGATGCACCCTATGAAGAGCCATGAAGCTTGACTACGCTTGCGCAGATCACCAATTACCTCACTTCTCCTCACCTCCAATCATCTATTCCTACACTTCAGACCACTCTGCCCTTTTATCCCATAAATATCCCTAATCCCCATTTATCGGGGAGGTGGATTTGAGATTTGTTCTTCCATCTCCTTGCTTGGCTACCTTGTGAATAAACACTTTCTCAGCTGCAAACCCATCATCTCGGTGATTGACTTTTCATGCAATGGGCAAAATGAATCTCGTTCAGTAACACGCACAGGAGACAAGCTTAGCAAAGGTGGGCAAGCAAGAATTCACATGACATGCCAGGCAGCTCACGAGTAAAATCATTTGGCGAGGACATAACTTCCTAGGAGAGGATCAGGGAGGTAAACAAGTACTTGATCACAAAAGGCCAGACTAAGGACTCAGACCATCACGTGTAAGCAATGGGAAGTCGCTGGAGGTCTCCAAAAATGGGAATGACACATACAAAGTAGTATTTTAGGAAGGTGAATTCTGGCTACAGTGTTCAGAACAGATTAGATTGAGGAGGAGGGACCTGACTGAATGAAAGAAGGAAAACCAGTTAGACAATCATACATCTTGATCAGGATATTAACAATGACAATGGCAATGAAGAGAGACATTAAAGAACAGTGATGTTATATGCAGTACTGGGATACTCGAGAGGAGAGAAGAAGAGCAAGATGGTTTTAAATACTCTCACCACAGAGTGATTATATGGTGCTATCTTTTTATGATAAGAATCATAAAAACACTTGGAAAGATGAGTTTGAAGCTAGAAACAAAGATTTGGGAATCCTAAGTCCTGATGTAGTAGTAAAGACCATCCAGAGATGGTATATGAGGAACCAGCAAAGGGCAGGAACCACGGCTGGGTGGGCCCACAGGTAGAGCTAAGACAGATTTTTTTGAGGAGGGTCCAGAGAAGCAGGGGCACACCAGGGGAGGACCAAGAGAGGAGAGAATCAATTCATTCAGTGAATATGTATTAAGCATCTGCTATGTGCCAGGCACTGGGCTGGGGAATATAGTAGTAAACAGAGTAATACTCTGAGAAAAAAGACAGATAGTGAAAAAAAGGTTGAGGTGAGGCTGGTTAATGGTGATAGCCAAGGAAAATGGACACTGATCAGAGGTCTGGAAACCTGGGTCCTAACCTCAGTTCTGCCATGAACTAGGTGGGTGACCCTGGTCTGATAAATCACTTCTCTCTCTGGGCCATAGTTTCCTCAAGTGAAAAAAGAGGGTATTGGAGTGGATGACCTCCAAGGCCTCTGCAGCTCTAAAGGCCTAGGGTCCCACAGCAGAAAAACAGCCCCTGTGATCTCTGTGAGCAGTGAGCAGTAAGGACAGAAACTGGACCAGGGGGGCTTGGTGCTGAGGCAAGAGAAGGCAGATGGGGAGGCAGATGGAAGCAGTGCACAAACACCGCTCATCCGAGGAGCCTGGCGCTGATGGAGACAGGGAGAATGAGCAGGCAGAAGGCACAGGGCCTTAGGAAACTTCTCTAACAAAGGAGACTGGAACAATGAGGAGGAAGAGGTTGAAAAAGCTAGAGACTGAGAGGAGGGAAGAGACGCAGGCTAAGATACAGTAGAGGTTGGTTTCATTCCCCCTTGGCCTGAAGACTGTGCTTTGTATAAGAAATGCAATGTACAGTGCTTAATGCACATAAGCGCTCAAAAAAGAGGGGAGTGGGTTTGGGAAAGGATGCCAACTCTGTAGCAGTGGTGGTAGTGAAGAGAGTGGGCTCTGAAGTCAAATCTCCACCCCCACTCTCTTCTAACTCTTTGACCCTGAACAAGTTACCTCACCTCTCAAAGCCTGCATTTCCCCAGCTGTCAAAGGAGAATGAGACAGTAACTACATCATGGGGCAATGCACTGAGATGATACAGCACAGCTCCCAAGCAAAGTAAGCGCGCCACAAATGTCAGCAATGATCACAAACTCACGCTGCTATTACCTCTGGGTGAAGGTGAGGATAACTGAGGGAGCACATGCTGGACATCCTCAATGCGGAAGAGACCAGAACAAAGGGAAAAGATAGTAGAAGCAAGTCAGGGACATGACAAGCAGTCCCAAGCATATGTTAAACATGAAAGGCTGGACATAGAGGAGACCACCTTAAGTTTTTCTAGCAACAGGGAATGCTAGAATGTTGACAGGGGATGGAGTATTCCAGGAAAGCACCACAGTCAACTCAGACTGGACAAGCCAGCCCTGGGGACCCCAACTCATTGCAAGCATATCCAGAGAATGACAGCGATCCTGACGTAGAACACCGAGATGGACAGAGGTGGTTTTAGCAAGACCTGGAAACCAGTACTTCCAAAGGATACCCTCAGGGCCAGCTTCCTGGGTGTGCAATCTGTACAATCACACAGGATCCTGCGCTCAGAAGGGTTCCTCACTGGGTTTAATGCTCTGCTGTCGCTATCTTCAAATTCTTAGTAATTTTCTAACAAAGGGACAAGAATTTTAATTTTGCACTGGGCCCCACAAATTATGCAGCCAATCTTGGTTACACTGGTAAAGAACATTCATTGGATTAACGTATACATAATAAAATCTAAGGGCTGAAAAGTAGTAAAGAATTTGCCATTATCATCAGACTAGAAAACAATTATTCAAATTCTCATTGAAACCCCAATATTGACCATTAATTTAAAAGGCAAAATGTAATTGTTACCTATAATAGGTAACCCAAGGCCTCCTTTAAACATGCTTCACTCTAGAATTTCTTTCACTCAAAGAAATCACTCTGATTACCCTCATGGCATTCTGTATACAGTAGTCCCCATTCCCCCTTATCTGTGGGGATATGTTCCAAGACTCCCTGTGGAAGCCTGAAACTGTGGATAGTAGCGACCCCTATATATACTATGTTTTTTCCTATACGTACATACCCATGATACAGTTTAATTTATAAATTAGGCATAGTAAGAGATTAACAACAATAACTAATAAAAGAGAACAATTATAACAATATACTGTAATAAAAGTTACCGTAGATCTTAGCAACCTCAGCACATGATTTTTTTTTTTTTTTTTTTTTTTAAAGATTTTATTTATTTATTTTTCCCCCAAAGCCCCAGCAGATAGCTGCATGTCGCAGCTGCACATCCTTCCAGCTGCTGCACGTGGGACGCGGCCTCAGCATGGCCGGAGAAGCAGTGCGTCGGTGCGTGCCCGGGATCCGAACCCGGGCCGCCAGCAGCGGAGCGCGAGCACTTAACCGCCAAGCCACGGGGCCGGCCCCAGCACATGATTTTTTTCTCTTTCCTTATTAAGTTGAGAACTTTCACCTTTTCACTTAAAGGAAGCACTTTACGGCTTCTCTTTGGCATATCCAAATTGCCAGCATCACTACTCTCACGCTTTTGGGCCTTTATTAAGTAAAATAAGGGTTACTCGAACACAAGCACTGTGATACCAACACTCAATCTGATAACCAAGACGCCTACTAAGTGACTAACGGGGAGGAGGGTGGCGTATACAGCAGGGATAAGCTAGACAAAGGGATGATTCACGTCCCCTGTGGGACGAAGAGGGATAGTGCAAGACTTCATCATGCTACTCAGAACGGTGCGCAATTTGAAACTTATGAATTGTTTATTTCTGGAGTATTCCATTTAATATTTTCAGACCACACAGTTGACCATGGGTAACTGAAACCTGGGAAAGCAAAACTGCAGATAAGGGGGGACTACTGTTTACCCCTATCATCACCTTAAATTGCAATTCTTCACTTGTATCTCCCCTGTCTCCTTTCCTGGACCTTGAGTGCCTAGAAAGTACGGTCATCTTGTTCATCTATGTATCCCCCAGGCATGGCACACGACAGGCTCATATCAATCTTTGAAGAATGAACAAAAAGTCCAAGTGCCCTTCACAATTGCTGATGCAAGTCATGAAATAAACAAGATATGCTTGACCAGACAGTGCAGAGAAATGCTGCTATATTGCATTTTTGCAGCATAGATGCTGATGCTAGCAGGATGACAAGCCCAGTTCCTTAGAACACACGTCTGCCTTAACTAAATAGCCCTAAAGAAGGTCTGGGCTTCCATTTTTACAATAAAAACAGCTATTCCACAACCATTTTTATTCTAATTACCGTAAGACATCATTTACCTGGAACGTCTGAGATGTGACCTGTCCCAGGCTAATGTCATTTCCAGAATTTAGATATCAACTCCCAAGGAACATAATGCCTTACACAGCACATAAGACAGGGAAGTCACTCAAACTCTTGCAGAATAAATTCATCTTATCACTTCAAGTATTAACATGGTTTATTGATTTTAGTAAGAAATTAGCTTTATAAGTATATTCACCCTCAACAGGGACAGGACAGTCTTTTCAGCAAGTGACTGGGAAAACTGGATATCCACATGCAAAAGAACTAAGGTGGACCCTCATCTTACACCATATACAAAAATTAACTTAAAATGGATTGAAGACCTAAACCTAAGACCCAAAACTAAAAAACTCCTAGAAGAAAACATAGGGAAAAAGCTTCATGACATTGGACTTGGCAATGATTTCTTAGCTACGACACCAAAAACACAGGCAACAAAAGCAAAAATAGACAAAGGGACTACATCAAACTTAAAAACTTCTGTGCAAAGGACACAATCAACCGAATTAAAAGGCAACCTATGGAATGGGAGAAAATATTTGCAAATCATGTATCTGATAAGGGGTTAATATCCAGAATATAAAAAGAACTCCTACAACTCAAGAACAAAAAATCAAATAGTCTGATTTTAAAATGAGCAAAGGACTTGCAATAGACATTTCTCCAAAGATGATATACAAATGGCCAACAAGCACACAAAAAGATGCTCAACATCACTAATCATGAGAGAAATGCGAATCAAAACCACAATGAGGTATAACCTCACATCCATTAGGATGGCCACCAACAAAAGAATAGAAAATAACAAGTGTTAGTGAGGATATAGAGAAATTGGAATCCTTGCGCAGTGTTGGTAGGATTGTAAAATGGCGTAGCTGCTTTGGAAAACAATAAGGAAGTTCCTCAAAAAATTAAAAATAGAATTACCATATGATCTAGCCATCCCACTTCTGGGTTTATCTATCCAAAAAAATTGAAAACAGGATCTTGAAGAGATATTTGCAAACTCATGCCCATTGCAGCATTATTCACAATAGCTAAGAGGTAGCCCATCAACAGATGGACAAAGAAATGGATAAAGAAAAATTGGTAGATACATACAGTGGAATATTATTCAGCCTTTAAAAGGAAGAAAATCCTGTCACATGCTACAACACAGATGAAATTTGAGGACGTTATTCTAAGTGAAATAAGACAGTCACAAAAAGACGAATATCGTATGATTCTACTTATATGAGGTATCTAAAATAGAGGTATCAAATTCATACAGACAGAAAGTAGAATGGTGGTTACCAGGGGCTGGGGAGAGGGAACAGGAGAGTTGTTGTTTACTAGATATAGAGTCTCAGTTTTGCAAGATGAAAAAGTTCTGGAGATCTATTTCACAACAATGTGAATGTACCTAACACTACTGAACTGTATACCAAAAACGGCTGAGACGGTAAAAAAAAAGAAAAAAAAATCAGAGTATTTGCAATCATCTCATTGTACATTTATGTCTAAAACTACCATTAACCTCAAATGTCAATTATTGTGGAAAATAAAATAAATTATATTCAATGTCCTTTTTAAAAAAAGGTATATACGCCTAGGAAACAACCCAAATGTCCGTTAACTGTTGAATGGATAAACAAAATGTCGTCTATCCATACAATGGAATATTATTCACCCATACAAAGGAATGAAGTAGTGATACATACAACATGGATAAATCTTGAAAACATTAGGTTCACCTTCTTGCTTAAGTGAAGGTGAGCGGGATGTCTATCATTTGCAAACAAAAGTCTTGACCAGGGTCCAGCCCAGTGGCATAGCGGTTAAGTGCGTGTGCTCCACTTCAGCAGCCCAGGGTCCGCAGGTTCAGATCCTGGGCGCGTTGGGCGCGCACCAACGCACCGCTTGTCAAGCCATGCTGTGGCAGCGTCCCATATAAAGTGGAGGCAGATGGGCACAGATATTAGCCCAGGGCCAATCTTCCTCAGCAAAAAGAGGAAGATTGGCAACAGATGTTAGCTCAGGGCTAATCTTCCTCACACACACACACACACACACACACACACACACACACACACACACACACACACACAAGTCCTGACCAGCACATTCCTGAATCCAATGAGTCAAAGCCCTACCGAAGCTACCTTCTTCTGCAATAGCCTTCTCCCTGGCCTCCCTATCCCCACTAGGGGCTCAGTCACAGTGACCTCTCTACCAACAAACGTGGCCCCGCACCTCCCCTGCTTAAAATACAACTGGCCTCCCAATTGCTCGGGATAAAGGTCTTACTATTTGCCATTACAGACTACAATCGGCCCACTACCTACCTCTCCAGCTGCACTGCCCACCAACCCCCTCACACACCACTCTGCAAACTGACATTGCAAAGCTTGTCAAAAGCATGCTGGTTTTTCTGCTCGAGTTACTCTTCCTTCCTCTGTCCCTTGGTAAAATATCTACTTCTTCATTCTCCAGCTCAAACACCATCTCCTTTGGGAAAGCCACTACCCTCCTAAGCATGGTCACTCCTTACTTCATTCCCTGCATGTTATTTTCACAATAACTGTAGTAGATGCTGTCAGTACCCCATCCATAACCCCCTGCCCTGCCCAGTTCAGTGCCCACTGGCCTGACTTCCAACTGCCAGCACCTGCTCTTCTTGGCCTGCCTGCTCCCCCTGGCTGCTGAACCTGCTTTGCCCACCCATGGGGCAGGCTGGAAAGCTCTTGGGGATTAATGCCCAAACACCCCACCCATGCAGAGCTCAACCAGTGACTGACAAGGATTGCTGTTTAAAGACCCCAGTGCCCTCACCCGGGGTGGGGATAACCAGATGTGTGTTCCACACAGGCTCCCAGGGTTCCCCAGGAGAGTAAAGCTCCAGCCACACTCAGGGGAAACTGGCTTGGTAACGCACCTTTTACTGGTTGCCTTCCCTTCCAGGTCTCACTTTCCTTCACCTCTCAGATCAACTACTGGCAAGTAAATCCTTTCTTGGGGTCTACTTCTATGGCAATAATAACATCTAGCATTTTCATAGTATTTACTGTGTGCCAGACACTATTCTAAACACTCATATAACCTTCAGAACACTCCTGTAAGATAATCCAAAATTTAGACAGGGGGACACTGAGGCATTACAAGGTTAAGAAACTTGCCCAAGGCCACTGAGCTAGTAAACACATTTAGCATTTTTCACATTCTATCGCAACCATCTGTATATGTGTCTCTCTTTTGCACTGGACCATGAACCTCTCAAGAAAGAGACCTTTTTTTATCTTTCTCAACGTCCCCAGCATCTAGCACAGAGCCAGGCATGTAGCAGATGCTCAAGAGAGATGGGTTTTGAAAAGTGTCTGCCCTCTACTACCCCAACATGCTGGGTGCTTTTCCTGCCTCTGTGCCTTTTCTCAAACAGGAGCCCCGAAACACTTTTTCTGCACAGCCCTCTTGCCCTTGTCTATTCCTCCCCACCCCAACACACACACACACACACACACACACACACAACAGTAATTCCTGATCCCTGCTCTGTGGCAAGCAAAATGAGGAATTCTGTGGGGCGAGGCAGACATGAGACAGCATGTGACCCCTCTAATATCTAGTAAACAAACCGAATTGCTCACATGTGAATTACTGCACCTAGGCCAAGCTGTTATTTATGTACTTATTTTGAGACACTCTCATTTATCATGGAACATCTGTCTTCCTGTAAACTCCACTAACGCTCAATTCTCCCCCATTCTAAAGGCCTTCCCTCAAACCTGTTTGTCCCCCAAGCTACCACCCTTCTAACTACCAAACTGCTATAACCTCCTGCCTGATCGTCAATATCCACTTTGTCTGAATTCTGACTTCAACCTCGGCATCCTCCACTCCCATCTCCATTTGGATCTATGGGAGTTACACGTCTTTATAATACAGAAGAGCTTCCCAGGGGCAGCATTTGCACTAAGCCTTGAAATTTGAGTGGGCTTTCAACAGTGGGGTTCAGACAACCTCTGTCCTGAACTCCTGACTTCAAACTGCATCCTAGTCATCTTTATACTTCCTGCTCACACTTGCTTCCCAATCTGTGTTCCCCCTCTCCATGAGGGCACCAGTCAGCATCAGTCTCCCAGACTAGAAAACCAGGTCATCTCCACGACACCAAAACTAGTCATCTTTCCATTTTCTAATCTTCTTCCAGGCAACAACTCCAACCCAAACCAGGATAACACCTTCCTAACCTTCCTCTTTCACTGCCAATCTCTCCCCATCCCAAGCACTGATCATACCTTCCCCTGCTCAAAAACCCCTTAGGGCCGGCTATTGCCTCAAGAATAAAAGGCAGCCTCCACAGCACAGCATTCAAAGCAGTCTTCAGTCTCCTCCTGACCTGTCTTCCCACCTCCTCTCTCACTCATCCCACTTCTAGACTCTCAAAACCCACTCCTGACACATGACCCAACTCAATCCAACTCCAGCAGGCACAGGTCTTTTCCATCTCAGCAGCTTTGCTCAAGCTACTCCTTCGGCCCATGATGCTTTCCCCACCCTGCAGCTGAAAGCCTCCTCAAACTTCAAGGACCTGGTGAAAATACACCCCCGCCACCTTCGCTGGTTTGCAGACATACACCCCAATAGTGGGGCTGACAAGAGGAATTAAGCACCCCCTTCTCAATACTCCCCAAGTAAAACAATTTTCACTTCACATTTTAAGATCAATGTATTGATTTTGTTTTTTATTTAAGTTTCAAGTGACAAACCAAAATGAAAATAGTGTAAACTCAAGGGAATTCATGACCTCCTGTAGCCAGGAAGCCCGGGGAGCAGCGCTGGCTTCAGGCATAGCTGGCACAGGTGGATCCAGGAGTCAAGCGATCTTCCGCACTTGTCCCCCTCTTCCTCTCCAGCTCTACTTTCCTCTCTAGCTTCAGTCTGAATCAGGCACTCTCCACATTGCAGGAAACAAAGG
Organism: Ceratotherium simum simum; assembly: GCF_057802395.1. Lineage (NCBI taxonomy): Eukaryota > Metazoa > Chordata > Mammalia > Perissodactyla > Rhinocerotidae > Ceratotherium > Ceratotherium simum. The sequence continues at coordinate 23,209,610 of NC_141928.1, forward strand.
TATACAATCTAATAGAAAGAGAGATTCTTTCTCCCAGCATCTATCTGAGCAAATCTTAAGAAAGACCGTTTGGCTCTGCTAGGGTCACATGTCCACTAAGGAGGATATTTTGGCCAATGGAAGATCCTGATGAAAGACCAGAAGGCAGGATGAGGAGAGCAGCCAGGTGTTTGTCCCCACCCCAGCCCCTTCTCTCTGGTTCCGATAGCGTGCGTCCCCAGCAGCAGCTGCTTCCTCTCCAGGGCTCCCTTCTCTGTGGTCTCCACTCTTGTGGAGCCATCCTGCCATAGTTCTAGTTCCCACAAAAGCTCCTGGATTGTGCTAACATCACTTCCTCCCATTGACCGTCCAGCCCTGGGGGTGACTGCAGCTTCCTGCTACTGCTACTCTCTGGGTTACTCACCGTCCTCTGCTTGACTTCTCATGTTCCCATCTATGTAGCTAATTCCCTGTATTATAGTCTCTCAGCTTGAAAAACCTACAGTGGTTTTTATTCCCTGACCTGACCACAACTGATATAGAAATTGACAAAGAACAGGCAAAAATGGACAAAGGAAATGGGGAGAACACAATATCAAGGAATAACAACTACCACGAACCCCTCACATTTATTAAAGCTCATATGTGTCAGGCACTGCTCTGAGTATGAACTCACTGGATCTTCATATCGACCCTGTAATGTAGGGACTTCTGTTGTCCCCTCTTTACAGATGAGGAAACTGAGGCTCAGAGAGGGTAATAATTTGCTGTTACAAAGACTGTAAGTGGTGGAGCTGGGATTCAAATCCAGACACCCCGGCTCCAGAGAGCACACTCTGAAACACAGAGCCAGGCAAAGAGTGTTTCCAACAGGGGGTACTCAACAGGATTGAGTGCTGCCCGCCAAGAGGCCAGGTTAGATAAGGACTGTGAGGCGTCGACTGGATTTAGCAATAAGGAAGTCACGAAGGACCTATATAGCAAAGTCAGAACCCAGACAGCAGTAGGCTAACAGTAAGCCGACGGTTAGGAAGTAGAGACAAGAAGAGCAAATCCTTCTTTAAAAAGTTTGGCTGTCAAGAGGAGTCACAAAATAGGGCATGAGATGGAGGAGAAGGGAGCTTCACAGCCGAGTTTTCTTTACTCTTGCTTTGTTTTAGAAATGAGAGCAACTTGAGCATGTTTAAATATTGATGGGAATGAGCCAGGTGAGAGGGAGTCTGAAGACACAGGAGTGAGGCGGGCTGACAAACAGGGTGGGGTCTCCGAGAGGCCAGAGCAGGCGGGCCGCATCGTCCAGGATCAGCCTTAGAATCTCTTGTACTGCAACAGGGAGCAAGCAAGAAAGGACGGAGGGCTACAGGTTCAGATCATTTCGTAGTTTCGTGAAAGGAAGTTCTTTTACAGTGGTTTCTATCTAAGGCCACTGGCAGAACGGGAGGGTGGAGTAGAGGGGTGGAAGGTGTGACGAGCAGAAAAAAGCTTCAGGTCAGCCACAGCGCAGAACAGGAGCCTCTGTAGAAAGAAAGGGTGCCCAGCACACTGAGGCCCTGACTGTGGTCAGAACCTGTGAATTTACACTGGCAGCAATACTCAAGGTACCTCTGCACCCTAGGTGTAGGCAAAAGACATGAACAAATGGAATGATCCAGATTGGGTGTCAAACATGGAGAGCAAGGGAACTGAGTCAAGGACAGTGGCAGGAGCAGTTGACGAGATGAGCCACAGAGGCTGAGGAGGCAGGCGAATGCAAGAGGTCAGAGAACAGGGGTAGTCAGTCAGTTAGTGCTGACTGAGAGGAGGGTAAGGCAAGAGAAGATGGTATCTGATGGTATTATTTCAGAGCCGGAACAGTTCTAGATATTATAACACAAGGGTGTGGCCATGGGAGAGGGCAGCTGAATTGAAAAAGAGGTGAAGGTGACTGGAAGTAGGGTCAAGACACTGAGAGTTTCTGAGATTTGGACAGGGTCCCCTGAGACCAGGGCATGATGTGACAAGACAGTAAGTTGGGGTCTAAAGATTTTAATGAATAAGAGTGAGAAGCAGGGAGGTTAGAAAATAACAGGGAAGAAAAAAGTGGTAGAAGACCTGTAATGAACATTTGTTGTTTCTGCCTGTCCAATATTCATTCGTTCCTCCTTCTTCTCTAATAGCATCCTGATTCTGCTTAGAAAACCATCTCCTTCCTCCCCAGGCACAGAAGGGGCTTCCAAAATACTGGTAATATTCTATGTCTTAATCTGAGGGGTAGGAACATGAATGTTCATTTTACTCTTCTTTAAACCATATAGATGCATTTTATTCTTTAAAGTATACAGATATATGTTACATACTTTGTATATACATTTCACAGTTAAAACAAACATACAAAAACTTCCCTTCTCCATGCTCCAAAGATGACGACCTGGTCCAGGTCTGGACAATCAGTTACAAAGATTGGTTTCAGTGCCTGACCCAATTTAGGCTCATGAGGCAACAGCCCCGAGCCTTTGCTGGAACTATCAGGAAAAAGGTGCTCTCTTTCTGCTGGAGTTGTGAACCTTTTTGTAGAACATATCCCTTCACTAGTTTGAGAATAAAGCCAACACAGAAGAAAGTAGAACCAAGAGACGGAACCAGACATCATTTGAATACCTAGTTCCAGCCATTCCTAAAGCCAAAATACCTGGGGCTTTTCGACACGAGCCAGTAGTTTTTTTTTCTCTTCAGCCAGTTTACAGTTTGGTTTATAACCTTTTAACTACAGTCACGCATTGCTTAACGACGGGGAAATATTCTGAGAAATGTGTCCTCAGGTGATTTTGTCCTCGTGTGAGCATCATAGAGTGTACTTACACAAACCTAGATGGTATAGCCTACTACACACCTAGGCTATACGGTACTAATCTTACGGGACCGAAATGTCATTATGCGGTGCATGATTGTAAAAAGAAACCTAATCCAGTGGAAGAGTCAAATAAAGCATTCTCAATTCAACAGCCCGTGTGATCCTTTTCAAGACATAAGTCAAACCATGCCCTCCTTCTGCTCAAGATCCTGCAATGGCACTCAAAATAAAGACCAAAGTTCTCCAGGTGGCCTACCAGGCCCTACACAGTCTGGCTCCCTCCCCTCGGCCAATGACTCTCCATTGCTCTCTCCCAGCTACACCGGCCTCTGGGGTATTGCCTGACACACCAGGCAGGTGCCTTCAGGCCTCTACTTCGGCTGTTCCTTCCACTCGGACTCTCCTCCAGACGTCCACTCAATAACTCCCTTACCTCCTTCAAGTCTCTGCTCAAATCTCAAGTTCTCAATAAAGTTTACCTGAATTCCCCTTCCCATGGCCACCTCCCCACTCCCTGCCCTACTTTCTCTTCCTTCCATAGCATCTGTTACATAATATAGTATATACACACTAAAATGTACCCAATGAGGGCAGGGGTCTTCAACTAGTTGATTCATCTCAAGTTCTTAGACCAGTGCCTGGCTTGTAGCAGACGCTCAAATATTTGCTGAATGAACAAATAAAATGACATGAGCCTCAGAGGAGCAGAGCTTGGTTTGTAAAAGGCAGTGGAGAGAGAGCACACTGACCACCATCTCCTGATCCTGACATAAGTGGAGTATCGGAGAAAAAGACACCTCCATTTTGAAGACTTCAGAGGAAGCAACGACCTAAGGGGGCAGGAAACAGGTAGAAGAGTTCAGTGAAGAGGTTGAGGATGTGGGAAGGGGTGTTAACCACAGCTGGGGCTTGAGAGGGTTTGGTGTTAAGTTTTGGGAGGCATGCAAGAGTTCGAGGCTGAGTCAGGGGAGGAACAGCCCAGAGCAGTTGGCAGATGAAAGCAAAAAAGAGAGATGAGCCAAGTGGTTTATTTACGTTTTAGGTGGAGACGAAAGATGTAGTGATAGAAGCCTGGTGAGTTTAGCTGGCATCAAAATAATTAGTCGTAGCAACCCTTCACAGATAGAAAGGATTCCTCCCATCCCACCATGGTTTGAATGATTTTAGAAGCTGGTGGATGGAGAGGCCATCACATTCAGTCTTTTACTCCTACCCATTAGCGCAGAGGCTGTTCAGAAGTGTCTGCTGAACCGAGACACAAGGCTTCCCTGTTCGTGGCACCATCCTGGGCCCGCAGAAAGCAATTCTCCTCCACATAAATAGTAACCCTGCATTATGAGCAGCCTGTCAAACTCATTGTCCAAGCCCAGAACAGACTCCGAATTAGGCACCCAGGATCACAACCCCAATGTCCAAAAAGGCAAGAAAACAGGCTTCTTTTCAAAGACAGACCACAGCACTCAACTTTCCTACCTGCCCTTCAATGAGCCCCATGCTGCTGGGCAAGAGAAAGCAGGGCAAAGGAAAGGCTTCCTTCCACTGGTCCTGACTCACCTCTGTTGCTTGCTAGTTTCTCTCCGCAGAAATTTCTCCAGAGTTACGAGCATATGTGTACGCCAAGGTTCAAGGAAAACATTACTCCTAGTCAGAGAAAAAAATTGCTTGGCCTCTAAGGAAAAGTCGCTTACTATAAATCAGGTCCTTGGGAATAATGTCATTTTGATGCTCCTCACAGCTGTAAGGAGACTTATTAAATATTCAATAATTAATAATAACGCCTTCAAGACTATCTCTCACACAGAACTGTCCCTGTAAAGGAAGCCAGACGTAATCAGACTTGGGCCTGACTTCCTGCCCACCAACTAGATCTTGGTGGCACAGGACATTTGTCGTCCAGGTACACATCAGTGAAATGCCCATATGTACTTCTGAGTCAGATATCCTCCAAGAGTGGATCATTAAGCAAATATTTAAAATAGCCATCTGTAGTAGCCAGCCTCCAAGATGGCCCCAAGGATCCCCATTCCGTGGTATTCAGACCCTCTGCCCACACTGTACCAGCGTTGGTCTGAGTGACCAATACAATATGGCAGAGGCATGTCACTCCATGATTAGATTATACAAGACTGCGATCTGAGTCGGGATCTCTCTCTCTTGGATCACTTGCTCTGAGGGAAACCAGTCCACGTCAAGCAGTCCTATGGAGAGGAACGAAGGCCTGCCAACAGCCACGTGAGCGAGCTTGGAAGCTGATCCTCCCCCAATCCACCCTCTAGACAACTGCAACCTCGGGAAAGACCTGAGTCAGAATCACCCAGCTAAGCTGCTCCCAGATTTTTGACCCCTAGACACTACTTTTAGGTGCTAATGTCGGAGTAATTAGTTACACAGCAATAGATAATTAACTCACTATCCTACACAGACCTGAGAAGGAAATCAGAAGGTTTAACCTCAGTTCCTCTCCTACATGCAGTTAAGACTAAGTTCTCTGTTCATAAGAAAGCAGCAAATTATTCAGGCCGTCATTCAACAACTACTTATTGAATGTTAAATATGGACAAGGTATTTCCAAGCAACAGAAGCCTTCATGTAGTTTATAATCTTCTATAAAATAAAATTCCGTCTATAAAAGGAATCACAAAGAGCCTCTCCAACACACACACCCCTCAAGATGCTCAATCCACTGGTTTCATTAGCTTTTTAAGTCTTCCGGCTCCCTCTCACTACTTGCACAGACCCTCTCCGGAACATACATCAGTTCCTCCTTCCTAGCTATTCTGAATGCTCAATGCATTCACATTCATTTTTCCTGTACCACATGCCCTCCCATCTAAGGAGGAAAGAAAGTTAGGTCCCCTAATTCCATTTAGTATTGGGACAAGGAGGAATTCGTTTAGTATTTTACTAGGAGGCGGAAACCGTGATCACAAGTGTTGAGAAAAATTCTAATTTCTGCAATTAGTGACTAAGTGGCAACAGCAGCGCTGCTACAATCCCAGCTCAAGTCCTCGTCACAGCTGAAATGGCGGTGGGGGAGGGGAGGCAGCCCCTTACCCCTCACTGGACTCTGCTGTCTCTCAAAGCAGCAGGAGGTGATGCTGCTCTAAGAAAATCAGGAGCCTCCCTCGGCACAAAGAAGGTCAAAGGGCGAGCTTTCTTCTCATCAACCACAAAACCAGCCTCTGCCAAACCTAAACAGTGTGGGAGGCCGGCAGAGGTGAATGGGGCCCGACAGAAAACCACAGCGAGACTCTTGTCCCGCCGCGGCTGGGGTCTGAGTCAGGTGACTCCTCTGGGCGCAGAGCAAACCTAAACAAAGATCACTCCCCACACGACAGACAGCCGAAGACGACGACTCCGGCGGTAAGACCCAGGCTGCCCAGTCCCACCACGAAAACTTAACTCTTGCTTCTCTCAGTCCCGGGAACTGGAGGAGCTACAAGTTATTGAGCAGCTCAGCCTTCAGGGATGCACCTGGAGGAACGTGGGACCCCATCCCAGAACGCAGCGCCGAGCACTGCACACGCGCCTCCGGCCCCAACGCGCAGGCGGGACCCCTCCCCACCAGCTGTCACCGGCGCTCGCGACCAGACACAGCAGAGCAAGCCCGTCCCCCTGGCCGCTCCCCCTGGGCTGCGACCCCGCGGGGGCGGCAGAGATGCTTCTTCCGAAGGCTCTGGGGGCGCGTGAACGCCCGCCCCCCGGGAAGGGGCGCCAGGGTGGGCGCGGCCCAGTGTCCAAGGGGCTCCAATTCCATCAGCCCCCTCGGGAGCGAAACGAGCCTCCCCGTCCCCAGCCCCGCGCGCCCCACCTTGTCGCCGAAGCTGCGGGCCATCAGCAGGTCCGGGCTGGGCGTGCTGTCGCCGCCCACGGCCTCCTCGCTGCTGGAGCCGGCCAGCGGGTGCGGCATGTCACGCAGGGAGTGGGGCCCCGTGGACGGCAGGGCCTTGGGGGGCCCGCCCGACATGGCGCACGCCACCCGGGACGCGCCGCCGCCGCTTCCTCCTGCTGCCCGCCGCGGCGGCCTGCCACAGCGCCCCGGGCCAGGCCGCGCTCAGCCGCCGCTCGGTCGGAGGCCCTGCACCGGCCGGGCTGGGAGCCGCCGCCGCCACCGCCACCCGCCGGCTCGTCCCTGCCCGCGCCGGGCGGGGCTGGGCTGCTGGGCGCCGCGCGTCCCCGCTCCACGCCGCAGCCCGCCGCCGGTCCGCTCGCACCTTGGCCCCGAGCGCCCAGCGCGCACCGCCACGCCGCCCAACCCGCTAGCGCCTCGACCGCCCCGGGAGGGGGCAAAGGGGAGGAGAGGGGCGGAGGGAGGAGCGAGGGGGAGGGGGAGGCGGGCAGCTCCGCCCCGCCGCCGCCCCGCAGGAAGTGCGCCCTGAGCCCTCCGCCGCTGTCCTCCGAAGGTCCCACCTCGCCCCCGAGAGGCTGGCCCCTTGGAGGCTGCGCGCTGCCTCCAGAGCGTATGTTTAACGGAAATCAGAGGTGGAAAAAGACGTTGCAGGATCCCGTTCCATTCCACCCGCGGTTACAGATGCGCCCTACGGGCAGGCACGCCTGGGGCTGGGGGGTTTGGGGCACGCACGTGAGTCGGGATCTTCTGAGCTCTAAAATAACTCAAAATGCAAGGAATTACAACGCGTATTATAGGAATGGCATACAAGGCCATGAGTCTCAAAGGAGATCAAGAACATCGGGTGGGGAACCTAGAGGGGAAATCAAGGCAGCAGTGTGGGGTTTCTTCAGATGCACGCTGAGGTCCCCCTGCCATCTCGCTTCTGCAGTTAAGCCAGGTTTATGTAAGGTTAAACCTCAGAGGAGTGAGCATCAGTACATAAAGACAGGGAGTGCTGCGAATGATAGATGACTCCAACTCACACCTTGACCGAACTGCCTTTGCAAAGAACCGTATTTTTTTATGCCTTCGTGCTTCCTTTCCAGGCCTTTGGCTGAGCTGGATTCTCAGCTCTGTTTGCTAAAGGAGTGGAGACAGTCAAGGCGTTACTTCGGCTCTTTAGGGTGGAAGTTCACCTTATCTGTCTCTGCAGCTTCTGTTCTCAGGGCCAAGTCACTAGAGGTCATCAGTCCACCACGGACAGATTGATACTAGCAAGGTAGTGGGTAGGGTGGCTCATGGTGAGGGAGCACAGTTCCCCCTATCTATTGCCAAACTCTTTAGGTGTGTCGAGTTTCACCTGACAAATCTTGAAGTTGGGATTCACTGTGGTCTCCAGAAGCAAGTGATACTCCAGCAGGAGGAGAATGCAGAGAATCGAAGCTGACCCAAAATAGCACTCGGAGACTCACCAAGTTTCAAAGATCTTCCTTATTTCCCCTGGTGTAATTCACCGGGCCTTAATCCTGGAGGTGTCATCTTTTATCACCCCGACATGGGTCTGCCTTGGTTGAAAGAACAGGATTCAGGAGGCACGGGGAACAGTTCTAAATGCTGCATCTACCTCACTGGAAAGCCAATGTCCACTCCTCTTGGAGTTGGGTAAAATTAATACTTTTATATTCAAAGGCTGTTTACAACTACTACAGACCCTATTGGCTGTTCTTCTGATTAGCATTAAAATAAATAGCATGAATATAACTAGAAATGAGTGTTCTATAGATGTATAACATGGGTATTTTTATTGAATGGTTCATTTATTTAATGAACCTTAATGGACTGGTTTCCTAACCTAAAAAGGAGGAGAGGGAGCAGGTAATAAGACTTACCTTATATGGTCATTGTGAGAATGAAATACCATTCTCTATGTAACGTTCCCAGCAAAATGTTGGCGTGGAATAGATGCTCTCTAAACATTAGTTCCCTTCCTTTCCCTCTCTGATGGGCTTTCTCTACTACTCTTATGAAATGGTAATGATAGAACTTTCATAATTAAACATGCTGCACTCCAAACTCCTCTGCTCAGTTTAGTTCAGAATATCATTTTTCTATGCTCCCACCAAAAAAAGAAAAAGAAAACAGAGTTCCTAAAAGGCCTTATGAAACAGTTTATTATTTATTTTCCAATTTCCTGGTTGGTCAGTGGCATCTGGCCACAACGATCCAGTGGGTAGTCATCAAAACTAAAGAAAGTGAACTTCTGTGGAAAACATTTTGGTATAAAGTTTCCATCATTCAAATTTAGCTCAGGACTGCCTATTCATATTCACCGTTTCCTGTTGTATTTCAGTGTTCCTTGTGGTGGGAAATCGTCACTGAAATAACGTTGTGTCCGAGAGTCCGTGACTAGGCTTCTACTAAAAGTTTTCAAAGCAACATGGTGGTGAGGAGGAAAATGAAGTTTTTATGCCAGAGCAGAAGGTTGTAGCGTTTGTTGGAATTTGTAGGGGGAAGCTTGGATTTCTAGGGCTGAGTTCTGAGGAAGAATTCACTGGATGTATGTGCATGGGAACACAAGGGAGATGCCACCAGAACCCAAGAACACAGCATGGGGCTTTCCCCCATCCATACAGAATTGTAGGCCATCCACTTAGGCTGGCACCTTTCAGGAGACAGGGCCTTGAGCCCCAGAATTCGGTAAGTTTGCCAAGCTGGAATCCGGCAACCTCACTAGCAAGTCTATCAGGGCTTTACAGGAGCACCCAGACCTCAGAAACAAAGCAGAGTCACGACCAAGTATTCTCTCTTTCTCTCCCCTGGTACAGCACGTGCTTAGCCCTTATTCATGTTTGTGTCAGCTGCTTATCCTCTTCTGGTTTTTAATACAATCATAGCTTTATTCTATATGGCATCCCAAACCCTGCCTCAAAATAACACCACCACTTCTGAAGTGGATGGCTGATGAGGACAAAGGAGGTTTTCAAAGAGCATTCAGAGTGACATGTAGAAAGCCACAGAGGGCTGTCTCAAACAGGAGGGGCAACTGAGAAGGCACTATTGCCAACAGAGGCAAAATTGTACAGACAATTTAATTCAGCCAACGATGTCCCAGGAAAAAGCAAAAGCCAGCAGGTCCACTTGAGGCCAGGATCTGAAGAGTTTTACAAACAAGAAATTGGATCTTGCCCCAGAACCAGCAGAGAGGCTTGTGGGTAAATGACAGGATCATTTTATCTTTCCATATTGAAGCTCCTGGCCCCAAAAGCTTGGAGACCCTCTGCAGTGGCTAATGCACCACAGATCACGGAGTCGGTGCCTGAGAACCACCTGTGAGTTTGTTCAATGCAAATTTCTAGAACCCACCCAAGAGATTCTGATTCTGGAGTGGAGACTGGAATCTGCATTTTTTAAATAACCTCCTGGGTGATCTCATGCTCCTGCTGATGCTCGTCTATAGACTATACTTTGAGCAACACTGTTCTCAGAGCTCCACCCATTTCTCTAAACCATAAATTGACATTCCAAACCTCCTTTTGTAAATAGCATTTTTTAAGTGCTTACTCGGGAGAAATTTCCTGTTTGCTGAAGAGTTGCTTAAAAGTCAAATTTCTCTTACAAAATTCTATTACAAGGTCCTTTTACTCTAAACTTCTATGGTTATTTTTATTGAGCATCTACCAGGTGCTTAAAATTTGGAAGAAGAGCTCAGATGAACTAAACTATCTGTTGACAGATTCATTTCAGAGCTCTGGCTGTGAAATGTCTCACAATGGAGTGTGATATTTTCCAGAGCCCCAAAAAACTTCTTTGGCTGGCCCGCGGTCTCCTAGTAACTGAGCCGCATCTGGCCATAGAAACGTAACTCACCGCCATTACAAGGGATGCCTGCTACCTGACTTTCTTCACAAGCAGACTCTCGAGTGTGTGGGTGTATATGTATTTTGTGTGTGTGTGTGTGGTGGCTACCCACTTAGAGAGGTTGGGCTGGAGAAAATATTGAGCTGACAAGTACTGGAAGCTGTGGCATTGAGTCTTATTAGCAGCGAATCTTTGAATACGAGGGAAAACCTATTTATTGGCTGTGTGCTCCATGATAGTGTTTGGTTCCATCACTAGGAATGATCCTTAAAAGGCATCTAGGAGATGATCATTGACATCATATGACCCAGCAGTTCCACTCCCAAAACACAACAGAAATGCATGTGGATATTCATCAAAAGATAGACTCAAGAATCTCCTCAGCAGCACTATTTGTAACAGCCAAAACTAGAAACAACTCATGTGACTCAACAGCAGTATAGTCACACAATGGAATCATATACAGCAATGAGAATGAAGCAGCAACACAGTGAATGAATCTCACAAACATAACATTGAATGAAAGAAGCCAGACAGAAGAATAGCTACTTACAATTCCATTTGTATAAAGTTCAAAAACAGGCAAAACTAATGTATAGTGCTAGAAGTCAGAGTAGTGCTACCTTTAGGTGGGGTTCTAGGGTACTGATAATATTCTGTTTCTGAATCTGGAGGCTGGTTCTTTGTAACAATCCATCAAGCCGTACTTTTTTTTTTTTTTTTTTTTTTGGTAAGATTCTCCCTGAGCTAACATCCTTTGGCAATCTTCCTGTTTTTTTTTTTTGCTTGAAGAAAATTAGCCCTGAGCTAACATCTGTGCCAATCTTCCTCTATTTTGTATGTGGGATGCCTCCACAGCATGGCTGATGACTGGAGTAGGTCCGCACCTGGGATCTGAACCCATGAACCCGGGCCACCAAAGCAGAGCACACAGAACTTTAGCCTCTCAGCCACCGGGCTGGCCCAATCAAGCCATACATTTATGATTTGTGAGCCTTTATGTTATACTTCAATAAAAAGTTTACGTTAAGAAGGCATCTAGTCTGTGACCCTCAGTTCATAAGTAGGGAAACTGAGGCCCAGAGATGTTAAGTAACTTGCTCCAGGACAACCAGCTAGTGTTACTGCTAGTGCTCCCTTCTACTTGGGTGCATGACGATGCACAGATGGGTTAGTGAATGCTGGCATAAGTAAAGCCAAAAGGTAAAGGAGTGAGGAAATAAGAAAGAGAGGGGTCAGCAACTGTTAGTTGCCTACCAGTCATTTGTCCCTTTCCACGGCTTGTTGCCCGTCTCTGTCTTCCTCCCTCCCTTCAAATGCTGTCTTGTGAGGACTTGCCTGGAGCCGCTACAGCCATCTTGTGGCCAAGAGCGGAGACATTCCCAAAACCCCGAGGCTAGCTGAGTGGATAAATGGAAAGAGCCTGTGTCTTGGACGGCATCACTGAGCCCCTGCACCTAGCTCTACACTTCTTAAGTAAAAACTAAACATCTCTGTGGTCTCAGGCAGTTTAATTGGGATCCTGTAATGTGCGCTGAACTCATCCTTAGGGATTCAGAAGACGAGGAATACAAGCAGGCAGGAGAAAGTCTAGGAAGAGAGTCCCTTTCGTGGGAAGCAATGTCACAGCAGCCGTACCATCCTTCTATAACATGCATTCTCAAAAGGGGCAATACCACCCCTCAAGGGGTGAAAATTTGTTCTTGGGGGAGTGCCAAAAGGTCTTAGATATTATAATGGCTGTGCCCCTCTGAGGCTCAGCCACACACACACACACACCCCCGACAAAATCTTATTCCTTAGTATTTAATTTTTCTTGTTAGGGAAAATTTAAACCTAATTAACTTTTTTCCCTTAGGGGCAGTGATAATGGAAAAAAAAAGGTTGAGAAACACTTCTCTGTAATGATGCAAGAAAAGCTCTAAAACAGAAAAGGAATAGAGTTCCTGGCTTCCTAAGACAGAGCTCCTGAGCCTCCCCAGAGCCTCGGAATTCCACCAGCTCCTCCCGGATCCCTGCTACTGTGGTAGCTCCAGCAGGCCCGCTCTGTCCAGCCCCTCCTGCGCTTTGTACCGTGATAAATGACTGTGCAGGGCCACAGATTTGTCCTCATTATACAGAGGGAGTGAGACTGTGTGGGCACGAGGCCTTGTCTTTCTGTAGAACCTGTGGGCAGTGTAGCAAGATGGTGCTGAGGGCACAGTAAGAAAATTATACTCAGTACCCGGATGATAGATCCAAGTGAGGTGACTTGCTAAAGGCAGGGCTTCCATCACGCCCCCAGCTATATAAAGTAATTAATTATGCTGGAGTTTCAGGATTCTCTGATGGGCAGAGCAGGAGGCCAGGTTGTCCCTGAGCCCTCATTTGGGGTTCCTGTGATGTCGCAGGCAGCACACCATCACCACCACTCACGAAGAAATGGGAGATTCGGGAAGCTGCACTCACCACACACACATTAATCTGATTCTCTCAGCTTGCTGGAATAGTAGCCGTTGAGCCTGGGCCAATAAATGGACACTTATGGAAGTTTTATCCATTAGAATGCTCATTTTCTCCAAAATCAAACCCAGTCCTCTGCAAGACTTGTTTTTTTTTTTTTGGCTGAGGAAGATTCACCCTGAGATGTTAATCTGTTGCCAATCCGCCTCTTTTTTTTTTTTTTTTTTTGCTTGAAGAAGATTAGCCTTGAGCTGACATCTGTCCTAGTCTTCCTCTATTTTGTATGTGGGACACTGCCGCAGCACGGCTGGTGAGTGGAGTAGGTCTGTACCTGGGATCCGAACCCATGAACCGGGGTCACCAAAGTGGAGCACGTGGAACTTTAACTACTCGACCATGGGGCCAGGCCCATCTCTGCGAGAATTTTTAAACCACCCTGTCCTACACTAGAATGAGGTTTGCTCAGCTCCCAATTTCTAGTGCATATGGTGTATCTTGGCTCCTCTAGGTTAGCATCCTTGTGAGGTTGCCAATCGTCCAAATTTACTCATTTAACTGCTTCTTATCATCAAGTCAAGGCAAACCTAAGTTCTTCCTAAGAAAAGCCACACATCCAGTCCCTCAGGGTGGGATATTGATGTTATTGATGATACAAGTAATTTAACACTGAAATGAGACCAGAGTTCTAGCCCCACCTCGACCACTGGGTTTCTGCACAGCCTCAGAATTAAGGTCTGCTCTGCTGACTTCGGTCCATCCATCAGCACCACTACTACCCAGAACGCCCTGGAGTATTGGGTACATGGGTACATGGCCAGGACCATCTGGGGATCAGGAAACTTCAGGGGACACCAGAAACTTAAATCATGTCACTACTCCCTTAAAATATGGAACATATGCTACACAATAATAACTTTATATATTAGTTTAATTAGTGTAATAGAAGAGAATAGTGTTTTTCGTAAAGCCATTCTCATCTGGACAGCTCCTGTGTTTTTCCTAGAGTATAGAGGATGCCTTTATATTTGATGAAATTGCTGCTGCTGATATCCGGTCACAGGGACAAGAGAAGCTACATAGTGTCCACTCCTTCCAGCTAAGACCTAGGGGACCTTGGGCTAGTCGGGCAGTGAAAGATGGAGGAAGAATATCTCTCGCCTGCAGCTTCAGGTGGCACAGAAATCAAGAGATTGTGCAGAACTGAGTAAAGGGAGGAGCCAAGATCAGAAAACCAGGGTAAGGGTCTGAATTGGTCACTAAAGCAAGGGGGGCGGGGTGATAAAAGCAAGTGTCAAAGGTCAAAAAAAGAGGCAGGGGTTGAGAACCAGGAGCAACAGGTCCAGAAAGTGAGCCTTCTGGTGATCCTGAGCAGCGTCTTGGGGGCTGAGAGTGGGGGACAGCTGTCACTGTGAACCATTGTGCTTGCTGGGGTGATCCCCCGACATGGAGTCGCCAGGACATCCAGAATCGACTGTTCTGGAAGGCTTCTCTGAGCTAGCTGGAAAAATTTGGACAGGGGAAATGATTTCTCAAGATTCCTTTGTGACCCACATAATTTGTTCAAATTAAGCACTAGGTTGTAGAGACACCAACTCTTTATTTCTGAAGTCAGGATGCTTTCATGGCCTAGATATACTCCCTCAGGAAGGATGTGGCTAGCAAAAACATTTTCCCCTCCCTTTTAATTTAAACTTTTTATTTTACAATACTTTTAGATTTATAGGAAAGTTGCAAACAGAGTCCAGAGAGTCCTCACATACTCCTCACCCAGCTCCTATTGTTATCATCTTATATCATTACAGCACGTTTGTCACAACTAAGGAGCCAACATGGGTACATTAGTATTCACTGTATACTTGACTGGATTTCACTAGTTTTTCCCTAATGTTCTTTTTCTGCTAGAGAATCCCATCCAGGATACCGCCTTACATTTGGTAGTCATATCTCTTAGCCTCCTCTGGTCTGTGACAGTTTCTCAGACTTTATGATGACCTTGACAGTTTTGAAAAGTATTGATCAGGCAATTTATAAAATGCCCCTCAATTTGGGTTTGTGTGGTGTTTTTCTCACGGTTAGACTGGGGTTATGGGTTCTGGGGACGAAGACCGCAGAGGTGAAGTGCCACTGTCATCACATCATATCAAGGCTACATACTGTCAACATGACTGAGCACTGGTGGTGTTAACCTTGATCACCTGGTTGCAGTAGTGTTTGCCAGGTTTCTTCACTGTAGTTACTCCTCCCCCCACCCATTCCCATACTGCAGTCTTGGGAATCATGTTGCTAAGCACAGGTTGGCTCCTTTTTGACTTTTGCTATTAGGTTTCCATTTTCAGGTCTTTACTTGAAAGAGAAAGTCATGCGGTCAAGGCAGTTCTCCGAGTATCACGAGCATGCGTGATATACCCTGCAGCACCCACTCCCCCAAACACACACAGGCTGATCAGGACCCTGCCTTTTGAGGATGCTCCCCCTCCTTGCTCCTGCCGCTTGGGCCTGGCCCTCAAGAGTTTATCTACCCCTGAGTGTGTTGAAAGAGAAACTTCTCATTAGGTACAGTACTTTCTTCCCAAAATCTAGTCAAGAAGTGGGAGTCTATTTGATTAGTAGCTAGGGAAGGATTAAGAATTAACACATTCCAGATGAGTTAACGATGTAAATGTAAAAATAAAATATTAGCAGAATCTTTAAATACTTTGTAGAAAATGGAGACCTTGGGGCTGGCCGGGTGGCATAGTAGTTAAGTTCACATGTTCCGCTTCGGCGGCCCAGGGTTTGGTGGTTCAGATTCTGGGCTCGGACCTACTCATCACTCATCAAGCCATGCTGAGGCGGCGGCCCACATAGAAGAGCTACAACTCTACAACTACGATACACAACTATGTACTGGGGCTTTGGGGAGAAAAAAGAATAAAGAGGAAGATTGGCAACAGATGTTAGTGCGGGGCCAATCTTCCTCAAAAAAAAAAAAAGGAAAGGAAAAAGAAAATGGAGACCTTAAGCTACACTGGGAACTGGAAACCTAGAAGCTGTAAAAGAAAAGATAGGATATTTGACTAGAGGTAATTAAGGAAATTTGATATTAAAAATACCAAGTATTGTATCAAAAGACAAATTGTGAAGGTGAATTGGTAGTGATAGCTAAAGGGTACAAGATTTTTTCGCGGGGTTATGAAGTGTTTTAAAATTGATTGTAGGGCGGGGCCGGCCGGGTGGCACAAGCAGTTAAGAGCTCGCGCTCCGCTGCAGTGGCCCGGGGTTCACAGGTTCGGATCTCGGGCACACACACACGTGCCACTTGTCAGGCCATGCTGTGGCGATGTTCCATATAAAGTGGAGGAAGATGGGCACAGATGTTAGCCCAGGGTCAGTCTTCCTGAGCAAAAAGAGGAGGATTGGCAGATGTTAGCTCAGGGCTGATCTTCCTCACAAAAAAAATAAATAAATAAAAATATTTAAAATTGATTGTGTGGGGCCATCCTGGTGGCATAGTGAAGTTTGCGCTCTCTGCTTCAGCAGCCTGGAGTCTGAGGGTTTAGATCCTGGGCGGGGACCTACACACCACTCATCAAGCTATGCTGTGGCAGTGTCCCACATGCAAAATGGAAGAAGATTGGCACAAATGTTAGCTCAGGGACAATTTTCCTCACCAAAATAAATAAATAAAATAAAAAATAAAATCGATCGTGGAGATGGTTGCACAACTCTGTGAATATAATAAAAACCATTGAATTGTATACTTTTAGTGAACTGATGGATATGTTAATTAGCTGATTGTGATAATCATTTCACAACGTATACAGATATCAAAACATCACATTGTATACCTTAAAATATACAATTTTTATTTGTCAATTATACCTTAATAAAGCTGGAAAAAATATTTTTAAAAAACAAATAAATGAATGAGTGAATTGTATGGTGAATTAGATCTCAGTAAAGCTGTTACCAAAAAAAAAGACAAATGATAATCTAGAGAAAATTATTTGGAACACAAATGACCCACTAGGTATTAATATTCTTAATACACAGAGCCCCTACAAATTAATAAGAGAACAATCAATCAAAAAATGGACAAAAGGATATGGATAGTCAATTCAAAGAATAGAAAATACAAATGGCCAATATATGTGTGAAAAAAATGTTCAATCTCAATAGAGATCTATGAAATGTCAACAAAAGCAAAAAGATACAATTTTTGCTTATCCTATTGGCAAATATTGCAAGACAAATAAATTATAATCAGGGGAGGATTCATGCTTTACGAGGTCTGAAATTTAAACAGTTTAGGGGGCCCTTTTCAAGAAAGAGAATTCAAAATTTCAAATACAAAACTTGGTACAAAGGTAAATATTTATTTAGAATGAGAAAATAAATCACCATAATTATAAGTTTTACAAAACTGATAAATATCACAAACAGCACAAAAAATTTAAAAATTATTTATTAATTGCCTGACACACCTCCACAATACTATTTTCCATAGTCTTGGATGCATAGCCCTTAAGACCTTCTACTTGTAGTATTTTATATAATATTATTTCTACAGAGAGAAGAGAAAGATAATGAAGTCTTTCTTCTAGTATGGCTGATTGAAATTTGCTTTTTTATTATTGATTAGAAAAGTTTCTTTCAGCTTCACATTCGTTGTGGGTAAGGTGCTAAGATCCAATCTGATACTTTTGCAGGCGTAAAATACGTGGCTTACCACCAGACATCCTTGCTGTTTGTAGTACTGTTACAGATTTTTGGCCTATAAACATGGGAATTCTTATTCTGTTTTAGGTAAGTTCCACCAAAAAGAAAAAAAAAAAACTATATGGTGAGTTTATAATTGTATGTACTACATTATCAAGGATATTCCTGATAGGAGAGAACTTTTGGATTTTGGCTAACCATCAGTGAGAACTGAATCACTTGTTTACAGTTGTATAACTTTGATGATGGGAGGAATTTTCTATACACCAGCTTCTGGCTCCATACATTGCAAACTTTGTTTCCCCTCCAGTCCCTTCAAACATTTGGTGCCAGATGCCATAAGACAAGTTCATTTCATGATGTGACCTTTGGCCCTGTATCTTCACAGAAGTATACCTGGAAACTATTCCTACACCAGGATGTCCAGCAATAACCCCACTATGCACAGAAGTGACCCTGAGCCTCATAAATACATCCTGCTAAACTCAAATAGATGCATCCCAACTCAACTTTCAAAAATGCCTGCAGGGGCCGGCCCCGTGGTGTAGTGGTTAAGTCTGGCACGCTCTGCTTAGGTGGTCCAGGGTTCGCAGGTTCGGATCTCGGGTGCAGACCTACACCACTCATGAAGCCACTCATCAACGCACATACAAAATAGAGGAAGATTGGCACAGATGTTAGCTCAGGGCTAATCTTCCTCACCAAAAAAGAAAAAAAAAATGCCTGCAGCCACTCCAAGGCCGTCCAACTCAAGGGGCAGCGTGAATGGAGGGGAATTCAGAGTGGTAAGGCACAGTTGTCTTAACTAGTTGCCGATACATTACTTACTTTTCTCCAATATTAAAAAAATACATACCATGTGAGCATACTGCTAAGACTTCTCCCAGGACCTTGGAGATGGAAGAGGGTGGAGAGGGACACATGTTCAAGTAAAGGGCCCTGGAACTGAAACTTCATGTGCTTCACAGGAAATCTGCCTCCGAATACCCCGCTGGGGAGGATACAGGGAAATGGGTGCTCTCAAACAGTGTGGGCAGAAACGTGTAGTGCTATCAAAATAAAAGCACTTGTACCTAAGGATATCTTGCAGGGCCAGCCCTCATGGCCTAGTGGTTAAGTTCCGTGTGCTCTGCTTCAGCAGCCTAGGTTCAGTCCCCAGGCATGGACCTACACCACTCATCTGTCAGTGGCCATGATGCGACAGCGGCTCACATACAAAAAGAGGAAGACTGGCAACAGATGTTAGTTCAGGGCAAATCTTCCTCAGGAAAACAAAAAAAAAAGGATATATGTGCAAAGATGTTTATTGCAACATTGTTTATAGAGGCAAAGAAAATGGAAACAACCTACATACACTTCAACAGGGAAAAGGTTGAACAAATTATAGTTCATCCACACTATGTTATGCAGCAATAAAACATGAATTAGAGCTTTATGTATTGGACGGTCTATGATAAATCAAATTGAAAAGACAAGTGGCGAAGTAATATGTATAGTGGGATCACTATATATCAATGTATATACATTGATATGTATATATATATATATATATATATATACACATAACTCATGATAGGATATGCACCAGACTATTAACAAGTTTTTAGCTTGGGCTGGGGGGCACCAAGGCAGGGAAAGACCAGATTAATATTTTCTTTCCACAACTTCATTTTGTTTACTTTCACACGTTACAATGAGCATTTATTTCTTTTGTAATTTAAAAATTTCAATAAGGAAAAATTTAAAAATCAAAACATATGAAACATATGAGTTAACTATATTTATAATGCCTCCTACTTCTTTTCCAAGGCTAAGCAATATTCTTGTATAAGCCAACCTTTTGCTTATCTTTCTCTACTCCTAAAGTGATATAATTACAAAAAGAACTTTAAGAAATCTGTTACACCCCAATTAACAGTCCACAACACTTTTTAAAAAACCTCTTATGACATGTATCACTTTCTATTTCAAATTATATTTATATGCTACTCAATAGCAACAAAGACAATTTTCAGGCACCATCCTAGACTTCCACCTTACTGCTGTGTCCCACCTCTCTCCTCCACTTTATAGACAGACTCCTTTTTGTCCTACCTGACTTTTATCAGATGTGTCTTGAGACATGTGCTAACAAGCAAAGTTGAAGTCATGTCATATAATTTGAGGTGCATTACAGAAGCATTTCCAATTTTAGAAAAAATTTCAATTTTACTTATTAGAATTTTTTTTTTACACTTCAAAATTATGTCTCTTTGCTGTTAACTGTACAGTATTTTTAAATGGAGCAGGCATGTTCTCAGTGTCTTCATTTTGATGATGATCATAGAAGTTTTTTAATATTCTGAATACATTCTGAATATAAAATATAACATAGCATATTCTGAGTCATCTGGATGACCACTATTTAATCAACTAATGAAATAGATTTCAGTTCTCACACGTATGTTTAAGATAAAAAAACTATCAAATATTTGAACTTTAATTTTCTTATGTTAATAATGAAAGAACACATGTAAACTTGTGCCCAGTGAGGCCCATCTGAGCATCTGTGGGGCCTGGGGCAAGAGTGCAGATGAGGGCTCACATTCCATATATGTAAATATTTAAAAGTCATAAATCAAGCCAGCAAATATGTGTCAAGCTATGGCTTTGAAATGACTGAAAGTTGGCTAAATATCAAAGACAACTAACTTTATTACTTTTCATGTCTGAACTTTATTATTTTTCATGTCTGGGTAGTCTGTTGATATTTGATATGAGTGATAAATACATAAACAGTTAATAAAATTTCTTTTTCTTGCCTTTATAGCAGCAAACTATTTATTATAAGATTATAAAAATTTTCACATAAATTTTGTTCCATTGACACGGTTAAAAGATAAACTGAGGCATATTAAAAATTTAAGAGATTATTTGAGCAAAAATCGATTGGCATCAGGCACCGCCAAACCGGAAGTGGTTAGGAGCACTCCACCGCGAGGAGTAGGGGAGAGAGAGACTTTTATAGAGAAAAGGTGAAGCAAAGTAAGGAAATTATTGATGGGCTATAGCTTAGAGCCTAGTTGGCTGTGACTGGTTGTCCTTAGGTTTCAATTTCATAGGTAACCTTGAGGCATTTGCAGGCTTAGATTTTGGTTTGCTTATGTAAGCCACCAGGGCGTTAGAGCCACCTCAGTCTAATGGTGTCCTTGTTTAATTAATCTAACAACAGTCATGTCAAATTGGACAAGCTTTCTTAAGTGATTGTAGTTCTTAGTTTTTTATTAATTTCAACTTAGAGAAATTGTGTTCTCTGGTAAGCAAACAACAATTGAAATTGCCAATTAAATTCTTAAAGTAGTATTTAGATTCAGAAATGAATCGCACGGGCCGGCCCGTGGCTTGGCGGTTAAGTGCGCGCGCCCTGCTGCTGGGGCCCCGGTTCGGATCCCGGGCGCGCACCGACGCACCGCTTCTCCGGCCATGCTGAGGCCGCGTCCCACGTACAGCAACTAGAAGGATGTGCAGCTATGACGTACAACTATCTACTGGGGCTCTGGGGGGAAAAAAGAAATAAATAAATAAAAATTAAAAAAAAAAAGAAATGAATCACAAATTTTACATATTTTAAACCATTGAAACGGGGATGCATATGATAAATTATCACAGGTTATTAGAATATATTTTAATTTTATCATAAATTATCACTTATATTGCAATTTTTACCATCTCTTTAAGCAATATCTAGAGTCATGCAGTAAAGAGTCTGTATCTTGCTTCATTCGTGGTACATATAAACCAATAAATATACAAATATAAGAGGAATATCAATTGTTTAATATTGCAGAAAGGTTCCTCAGCCACCAGTACAACTGTTGTGAATACTGTACCAATTCATGAGCAACTCCAGAATCACAGTTAGAATAAGAAGAAAAGCAAGAAAATGGACATTCAGCACTAAAGAGAAATAATTGTTGGTTATGCAAGAATTTATTGAATTCACCTGATCTGAGAGGAAGTATTTGGAAGTTAACAATTTGTTTTTTCTCTTACCTAAGTACTTCTGCTCCTCAACTATTCCCTGCACTAAAAAGCAGTGTCCATGGGCCGGCCCTGTGGCTTGGTGGTTAAGTGCGCGCGCTGCGATGCTGGTGGCCCGGGTTCGGATCCCGGGTGCGCATCGAGGCACCACTTCTCTGTTCATCCTGAGGCCGAGTCCCACATACAGCAACTAGAAGGATGTGCAGCTACGACATACAACTATCCACTGGGGCTTTGGGGGGAAAAAATAAAATAAATAAAATCTTTAAAAAAAAAAAAAAAAAGCAGTGTCCATTTTTGACCTTGTGAGATAATAGAAAATATATTATTGGTCTCTGCCTCCCACCCCCGACCTCATTCCTGGCACAGAGCTCCTGAAACCCTTGTAAATTCCTGAGTGATAAGAACACTAGGAACATCTTTTGTTCTAATATGTGGACTTTGACCCCGGTTCCTGACACAGGGTTTCTAAATCCACTGGAATTTCCCGGGTGATAGGAGTGTCTTTTGTTCTAATCAGGTGATTCTGGGTGGGTTCCTGGATGGCCCCTGGATGGGGGCTGATGACCAGAAAGACAAGTCGTGATTAAAAGCTTGGAATTTTTAGCCCCATTCTCCAGTCTCCAGAGAGGGGAGAGGGGCTAGAAATGGAGTTAATGATTGATCATGCCTATGTGATGAAGCCTCCAAAAAATCCCAAAAGTACAGGGTTTGGAGAACTTCCACGTTGCTAAATACATTCATACCAGGAGGGTAACACACCCCAACTCCACAGTGATATAAGCTCCTGCACTCAGAACCCTCCCAGACCCTGCCCTCTGTAGCTCTTCATTTGGCTGTTCATCTGTATCCTTTATCATATCCTTTAATAAACTAGTAAACGTGTTTCCCCGAGTTCTTTGAGCTGTTCTAGCAAATAACAGAATCGAAGCGGGGAGGAGGTCATGGGAACCTCCGATTTGTAGCCAAGTCGAACAGAAGTTGTGGGTAACCTGGGGATCTACTACTTGTGATCAGCATCTGAAGTGTAGGGCAGTCTGGGGGACTGAGCCCTTAACCTGTGGGATTTGACGCTATCTCCAGGTAGACAGTGTCAGAATTAAATTGTAGGACACCCAGCTGGTGTCGCAGAATTGCTTTGTGTGGGAACCCCCCCACACACACATCTTGTATCATAAGTGTTGTGAATGTGGTAGTAGTGTGAGAGTAAAGGAGAAACACAGGAGGAAAACTGGGTTTTTTCTCAACTCGGACCTCAATAGGGGCATAACCCATAAACCTTCACAGCATTCCAACCCAGCTGCCTTTTGCTTTAAGAACATAGGGCAAGAGAAGTGAAGCGTTTTCATGGGGCATGAATAGTGCTAGGAGCAGATGTTCAAGATTCTAGGTTGTGCTGGGCCAGTGCCAAGTGCCAGATCCCAAGTGCCAGAGGTTCTCATCTGTTCTTTAACTAATTTGTATGTGTGTACACATGTGTGTTATGAGGACCCTCTAAAATGTAGGGGCAGGAGCCCCTCCATCTTGGGCCTAAGGGTCCAAGATATGATATGAGTGGTACAAATTGAGTCCACACGGGGACTCAATCTGTACCAGCTGGTAGCATGTGAGCTCGCTTCACATTCTCATCCTTGGCTATGGTTAGAAACACAAGGGGCAGCTTCACCTAGCAGTTTAGTTCATTCTTGTCAACCAAAGATGTTGGCATCTTGGACAAGTTATTTCATTTCCCAAAGTCTCAAGGTCTCCACATCTTTAAAACAGGTGGATGATAATCATATCCTTCTCAAAGGCTGGTCTTGAGATAATGCATGTGGAGTCCTAGCACATAGTAAAGATTCAATAAAAGATACCAATTTCCCCTGAAGTTTCTAGAGGTTTCATTTCACAGTAAGCACATTCTTGTTAACCAAACCATGTAACCCTCTGTCTACCTTCTGATTTAACTGAAACTCACTTCTCCTTCAAGGGTAGCTTCCCTTGTATTCCTGTAAGGTGGAAAATGCTCGTGTCCAACCATATATATCATGGTAGGGGGTGCTTTTATTACCCTTTTCTACGGATGAGGCAATTGAGGAACACAGAGGTTAACTAACTTGTCTAAGTGTTCACCCAGTAAGTGGCAGAGCCAGGATCTGAATCCAGACAGTCTGGTTCTAGAGGCTGCTCTCTTAACCAGTATGCAATTCCGCCCCTTTTTGTGGCTAAAATTCTCTTAGACTGAGTTCACCTCATTTCCTATTACAGGTTCTGAAATAAGAATAAATTTTATTTGAGTAATGTAGTTGTGGTAGCCAGCTTCTAGGATGGTCCCTGCTTTGGACTGAATATTTGTGTCCCCTCCCATCCTAATCCCCAAGGTGATGGTATTCAGAGGTGGGGCCTTTGGGAGGTGATGAGGTCATGAGGCATAAATGGGATTAGTGCCCTTATAAAAGAGACCCCGAGAGCTCCCTTACTCCTACCACCATGTGAGGTTGCTGCAAAAAGACAGCTATCTATGAATGAGGAAGCGGGCCTTCACCAGAGCCCAACCATGCTGGCGCCTTGGTCTTGGACTTCCCAGCCTCCAGAACTGTGAGAAACAAATTTCTGTTGTTTATAAGCCATCCAGTCTATGGCATTCTGTTACAGCAGCCTGAATGGAATAAGACAGTCCCCAATGATCCCACCTCCCAGTATTCACAGCCTTGTAGTCCCCCTTCCACACTGTATCAAGGTTGGTCTGTGTGACCATCAGTAGATGGCAGAAGTGATGGTATGTCCCTTATAAAAGACACTGTGGCTTCTGTCTTGGTCACTCTCTCTCACTCCTGTATCACTTGCTCTGGCTGTGAGTTACCATGTCATGAGCAACTCTACGGAAAGGCCTGTGTGGTGAGGGACTGAAGCCTCCTGCCATTAGCCACGAGTGAGCTTGCAAGCAGATCCTTCCATCCAGTCGAGCTTTCAAACGACTCAAGCCCCAGCTAGCATCATGACTGCAACCTTACAAAAGACCCTAAGCCAGAACCACCCATCCACGCTGCCTAGATTCCAGTCCCTCACAAACAGTAAGAGAATAAATATTTGTTGTTTTAAACTGCCAAGTTTTGGGGTAATTTGTTACAAGCAATAGATAACTAATACAGTAATTGTCTCAAACTTCTACATACTTGATTTTAAAGGCTGTCTAGCCTAATGCATTTCCTGTACATATTTAATCACAAAATAGCCAAAGAGGGTTAGGGCGGCTCCAATTAGAAATTGGGGACTATTTTCAACTCTCTACTTTGATACTGAAGGTCTGTAATAATCATAATGGCTTCAAGATGAAGCAATTCATAGACTGCTACTTGGCATTTCCTTATCAGTTAACAGAGCCATGGGACTATAACATGCATTCCTTTTCTCTTGGACTTTCCCCTAGTAGATACGTAGGATCTATGTATTTATCAGCTGACCTATTGACCAAGTACCAAGATATCCAGTAAAACACAGATCTTTCATGGTTGCCACCATCACCAACATCCATCTCCAGAACTCTTTTCATCTTATAAAACTGAAACTCTATACCCATTAAACAACAACTCTCCATTGTCTCCTTCCCCCCAGCCCCTGGCAACCACTATTCTACTTTCTTTTTTTTTTTTTTATTATTATTATTATTTTTAATTTTTTGTTTATTGCAGTAACATTGGTTTATAACAGTGTATAAATTTCAGGTGTACATCATTATACTTCTATTTCTGCATAGATTACATCACGTTCACCACCCAAATACTAATTACAGCCCATCACCACACACATGTGCCGAATTATCCCTTTCGCCCTCCTCCCTCTTCCCTTCCCCTCTGGTAACCACCAATCCAACCTCTGTCTCTGTGTGTTTGTTTATTGTTGTTATTATCTACTACTTAATGAAGGAAATCATACAGTATTTGACCTTCTCACTCTGACTTATTTCACTTTGCATAATACCCTCAATGTCCATCCATGTTGTCACAAATGACTGGATTTCATCATTTCTTACAGCTGAGTAGTATTCCATTGTGTATATATACTACTTTCTGTCTCTATGATTTTGACAACTCTAAGTACCTCATGTAAGAGGAGTCACACAGTATTTGTCTTTTTGTGACTGGCTTATTTCCCTTAGCATAATGTCCTCAAGGTATACGCATGCTGGTAACATATGTCAGAATTTCCCACTTTTTTAAGGCTGAATAATATTCCATTGTATGTATATGCTACATTTTGTGTTTTTGTTTGTTTGTTTGTTTGTTTTAAAGATTTTATTTATTTTTTGCCCCCAAAGCCCCAGTAGATAGTTGTATGTCACAGCTGCACACCCTTCTAGTTGCTGTATGTGGGACTCGGCCTCAGGATGGACAGAGAAGTGGTGCCTCGATGCGCACCCGGGATCCGAACCCGGGCCGCCAGCATCGCAGCGCGCGCACTTAACCACCAAGCCACAGGGCCGGTCCATACATTTTGCTTATCCATTCATCCATTGATGGACACTTGGGTTACTTCCACCTCTTGGCTATTGTGAATAGTGGTGCTATGAATACGGGTGCACAAATATCTCTTTGAGGCCCTGCTTTCAATTCTTTTGTGTATATACCCAGAAGTGGAATTGCTAGATCATATGGTAATTCTATTTTTAATTTTGAGTAACCGCCATACCGTTTCCCACAGGGGCTGTACCATTTTACATTCCTGCCAATAGTGCACAGGGGTTCCAATTTCTCTACCGACACTTGTTATTTTACTTTGTTTTTTTGACAGCAGCCATCTAACGAGTGTGAAGTGGTCACTCAGTTATTCTTATTTCCTTTTTGTAGATGACAGAACAGAAGCACTGAAAGGTTAAACAAAGGCTCACAATCATTAAGCGTCAGAGCTGGAATTTGAACTCACGTGAACTGACTCACTGTTAACCAATATGTTAAATTCTTGTGAGGCACAAGTTCCAAATCTCTCAAGGAGAAGATAGAGGGGTTCAACTGCTAGCACTCACCAAATAAAGGGCAAAAGAATCAGCAGCAAGTTAAATTTATCTTTCTCCTGATAATCTTCTCCCAACCCTGGGAGGTTAAACTTGCCAGGAAATTACAAAATGTTGTTCTGGGGGTAGAACATGCTTTTTTTCTCCTTAAATAAGCTTTGTTCAGAATGTCCATTTGGGACTTAGACTGGAGCTTTCTTATGCCCTAGTTTCTGCACCATCTAGTCAGGCCACCTAAACCCAGAAAATTCTCCTAAGGTTCTGTCAGCCACATACACCTCCATCATCTTTTTAGTCAGACCAGGACTCAAACACGCCTCAACTGAAAAGGGGTCCTGGCCAACTACCAAAATGCTCATGTGTTACACTTTATAGCTACATTAAAGATGTCAGGGGGCCGGCCCGCTGGTGCAAGCGGTTAGGTGTGCACGCTCCGCTGCGGCGGCCTGGGGTTCGCTGGTTCGGATCCCTGGCGCGCACCGACACACCGCTTGGCAGGCAATGCTGTGGTGGTGTCCCATATAAAGTGGAGGAAGTTGGGCACAGATGTTAGCTCAGGGCCAGTCTTCCTCAGCAAAAGAGGAGGATTGGCAGATGTTAGCACAGGGCTGATCTCATCACAAAAAAAAAAAAAAAAAGATGTCAGCAACAGCTCGTCTCAGGAATTCCTTCCTCCAGAGCAGAGACAATGCACGAGATTTAAGAACATGGACCATAGCATCTGGCAGACCTTTAGTCCTTTGAAACTCAGCTTGTTATTTGACATAAAGTAACTCAACATTTCTGAGTTTCATATACAAATCATAAATATATATATCATACATAAATATATAAATAAATATAAATCATATATAAATCAGGGAATGACAGGACTGGAGCTGATGGATAGGAAGCACCTACAACGCAGAAGGCACTCAATAAATGCTTGGTAGTGTTATCATTTCAGTCATGATCCACGCACAACAAAATTGTGCATCATAAACACTTAGTACTGAGCAAACATTGATTATTAAGAACATATGTTCAAATGCTAGAAAAGATGCATAACGGGGTTAACGACCACAGAACAGGTGACGCACATCAATATAAGGTTACCTTTCAATGTAGATATGTAGATCTACTGTGCTGGAATCAGGCATAAGGAATCCCACCAGGAAAGTCCTAGTATTCTGAGATGTGGCACAGCCATTTCTTAAACGCAGATTATTGCACAGTAGTAAAAACTTGTACATGTTGAGTGCTTTTCTTATGTATAAATATGTAAACCATAGAAGAAAAATATCCCTGGGATTTGTATGTGTCTGTGGACACACAACCCGAGACGGTTGTTGAATCTTGAAAGCAAGCCTAGCTTATGAAGACTCGCTCTCCGAGACCCGACGGCAGCTGGGCCTCAGTCCCAGTCGAAGTGGATTTACACTGCGGCAGGACTGGCGGGCTGACGGCTTTTCTCCGGCCAGCGGCCTTGATGAAAGTTCCACTCGCGGTGCTAGGGACGCAGCCGGTGTCTGCCCCGCCCCTGCCTAGCCGAGCCAGCAGGATACGTCACTTCGCCCCGCCCCACTCGGGCCCCGCCCACAATGGTGCGGCCTGCATCTCCCATGAGCCTCTTCGGCTGCCACTCTTCGGAAAGGAAGTGGCGTCTGCACTGAGGCGGCACATAAGGTACGAATCGCCGTGGGCAGTGGCTGTTGGGACCTGGTGGGAGGCGGGACTTCCGCTCTCTCCGGTGTACGTCATCAGGAGGCGGAAGCGCAGCGGGGGCGGGAAGGTTGTAGAGCGGCATGTTGGACTCGTTTTGCAGGTCTTTAAGTGGTCGCGCCCCCTCCGAGAGCGCAGTCTGACGGCGAGGCGGTCCCAGGCACTCTCGCTTCCCCGGTAAGTAGGACGGCCTGGCGGCGGCGGGGGATAGAGGTGTGTGGCCCTGGCGCTGACCTGCTGCGGCCGTCTCTGTTGCCACAGTGCAGTGGCCTCCCTGCCTCCCTTGCCTCCCATCGTTGCTCACTCCCCGTCTCGGCCGCAGCCCCCGGCCGGCCTGCCCTCCACGCCCGCCTGCGGGGACCCTTTTGAGATGCAGGTCGAGCCCTATTACGTCCCTGCTTGACGTTCCCCTTCACAGGATGGCCGTCTTGTCCCTCCCGTCCTAACTCGGCTTCCCTTGCCCTGTGCCTCAGCTGCAGGAGACACCTAACGATATTTTGTTCAAAACCGACATCTATTTGCTAGCCCTTGTACTTTCCCGACCTCCCCTGAACGCATCCCTCATCACGTCAATGGAATCAGTTCTCCGCTTCCAGAGCACTCTTTACGCCTTTTAAAGAGCGCATTGTTAAACTTTTGTAGTGTGATTGATTGAACGAGACTATATTTTCCCACCGGATATGTTCCTTGAGGGCAGGAGTAGGGTCTTGCCCATTTGGGATCTCCCCAAGGCCTTCTAGAAAAGCGCGAAGTTTGGAAACTAACAGCCCAAGGTGTTCCTACTAGCTTTGTGACCTTGGGCACGATTTCCCCATCTATAAAATAACGAATTTCAAGGATCTTACACAGTGTATGGTGCAGAGTATGTACTCGATAAATGTTAGCCTCGTTTTCCTTTTCAGCTTTCAGTCTACACAGTAGTTGCTGGGTCTGTTTTTTAAATGAACCTAGAGGCACCATAGATGAGTGATTTTTCTTCCTAGCACTGTGATTGTATTGATGCTTATCAATTGGTTGATACATTTGGCAGTATTTGGTAAACACAGCCTAATGATGTATATTAAAGACAGTAATGCTAGGTGTTGATATCAACATCTACAAGAATAAACATTTAACCTTCACGCTGTGATTCAGTACTTGAGGCACTTGCAGAGTTGAAATTTGTGACATAAGTCTGTGTGCTTTTCAGATGTATGTTTCTGAAGAGGTGAAGAAACTGCAAACGTTTCATTGCAGGGAGGCTAGCTATTCCTGACAACTTTTAATTTGTTATTAAAGTATGGTGCATTTCATATGTGTGTACACATATTTTTCACAGGTGATTGTAAACTGCTGACCACTCGCCATTGAACATAGTTAAAACAGAAAATAAGAAGATGGCAGCAAACCCTTCAGGACAAGGTAATGCATACTGGAATTTCTTTTATTACTGTGAACTTTTTCGCCGTATAGTAAGGCTATTTTGATAGAACATTTAGCATAAGGCAGTTCCTGTAGCCAGAATAAAAAATGAATAGTAAAGTAAAACCGCATATTTGAAGCAAGTCCAACCTTGTATCAGATATGTAACATCCTTAATATCTATTAATCCTCTATTTTAATCTGAGTTAAGATTATTCACATTGTAAACTTTAGGTCCTCCTCTGACATCTGTGTTCTTTTGCTCTATTTGAATCAGGACCACTTTTAAAGAAGTTGTATTGTCACCAGGCAATATCCATGCCTTTATCTTCATTTGCTCCAAAAATTTCCATGCACATTTCACCTGTGTTAAGAACTCTCTTAAAGCAAATCAAGTTGGACACATCTAAAGAAGGAAGTTTTAGGGCCAGCCCTGGTGGCCTAGTGGTTGAGTTCGGCGTGCTCCGCTTTGGTGGCCCGGGTTCAGTTTCCGGGTGCGGACCTACATTGCTCTGTTAGCAGCCATGCTGTGGTGGTGGCCCACATACTAAAAAACAGAGGAAGACTGGCATGGATGTTAGCTCAAGGCAAATCTTCCTCAGCAAGAAAAAAAAGGGATTTTTATTTAAAAATAAGTTTTCCAAGTGTGGAAACACTAACTTGAATGTTTATTGCAGCATTGTTTATAATAGCAAAAAAACTGTAAGCAATCTGAAATCCAGGGATGAGGAATTTACTCAACTCTTTGGTAAATACATACTGATACCAAAGAGTACTTTATTAACATAGAAAGATGGTGATAGCTATTGTTAAGTGGGAAAAGAAGAGTTGAGAGCAATTTATAGTGTCATCCCATTTTATTTATTGAAATATATTTAATCTATCTGCATTTTTATAAGAAACCTATAACTTCTGTAATAAGAAAAAGTAAAATTTAATCTCTAGAAAGTACTAAATCTCATTTTGTAAGTAGTTTCCTGCTTAAATACTTGAAGCAAACCTCTATTTCCTTTCCATGTCAAGTCTAAACTCCTATTTGACCCATCATATTTTTTTATTACTCATATTTGTTCTGATTTTTTTTGTGTCTATGTGAGGAAGATTAGCCCTGAGCTAACATCTGTTGCCAATCCTCCTCTTTTTGCTGAGGAAGATTGGCCCTGGGCTAACATCCGTACCCATCTTCCTCTACTTTATATGGGACGCCACCACAGCATGGCTTGACAAGCAGTGCGTAGGTCCAGGCCCAGGATCTGAACCTGTGAACCCTGGGCCGCTGAAGTGGAGTGCGTGAACTTAACCACTACGCCACTGGGCCAGCCCCTCTGTTCTGATTTTTTTTAATCTTAGTTTTGTCTTATATTAAACTTCATATAAATGGAATCATAAATTGTGTACTCATTTGTATCCAGCTTCTTTCACTCACTCTACGGTCTGTGAGATTCATCCACGTTGTGGATGAATTGCGGAGTAATTGCGGAGTAATATTCCATCATATGAATTTACCACAATTTGTTTATTCATTCTCCTGTTTGGGGGCTTTGGGGTTGTCTTGAGTTTTGGCTATTGTGAATAAAGCTGCTTTGAATATTTGTAAGTCTTTTTGTAGATATTTGGATGACTATCTAGGAATGGAGCAGCTGTGTATATAGTTAACTTTATGAAAAACTGCCAAGCCTTTTCCCGAAGTGGTTGTGCCATTTTACATTCCCTCTAGCGATATGTGAGAATTCAGATTGCTCCACATATAGCGTGGTTGGTGTTTTTACTTTTAGCCATTTTAGAGGGTGTGAAGTGACATCTCATTGTGGTATTAACTTGCATTTCCCTGATGACAAATGTTGAGCACTTTTTTATGTACTTATTGACCATTGTAAATCTTCCTTTGTGAAGTGTTTGTTAAGTCTTTTGCTCATTTTTTAAAAATTGGGTCATTTCTTTTATCAAGTTGGGGTTTTTTTTAGAGTCTGGATACAGGTCCTTTATCACTGCTAATTGCATCATCTGGATCATGTTGGAGTTGGTTTCTGTTGACTGCATTTTTGTGGAGTATGGGTCACATTTTCCTTTTTCTTACTAAGTGATTTGTTATTGGATACTGAATATTCTGACTGATACTTGTAGAGACTCTGGATTCTGTTGTATTCCTCTGAAATGTGGTTTTTGTTCTAGCAGGTGGCTTGGCTCAACTCATACTCCAAACTCGTGTCTCCCTCGTGTTGGGCAGCAGCTGAAATCTCTTTTCATTCTTTTCACTTCCAGCTGCTGCTTTGCTGCTGGGCTCTCCTGGGTCTCACCCACATATGTGTAATTTAGCAGGAAGTGAAAAGTTCAGGTGGATTGTATAGGCTTGTTTTGGGCTTTGCTCCTTCTGCTTTTCCCTCTCAGGTCTCTCCCCTAATTTTCTGGCTACTCTCTGAACTCTGTCCTCTGATACCTCAAGCCAGTAAGATGAGGCTGTTCCAGCTGTTTGTGGATTGAGGAATGCCTCAGGCAAAAGGCCAGATTCCCAAATCTCACCGGCTGCAGTATCGGCCTGGTTTGGTCAGTTTCTAGTGCCTTCAAATAATGAATGTTTAATATTTTGTCCAGAACTTATAATTATATTTGCGGCAGGGTTAGTCTAACCAAACTATGCCAGTACTGGAAATTAGAAGCCCACTGAATCTGTTTTAGTATATTAGTTACATTTAGGACAAACTAAAGGTTCCATGAGTTTTACAGAAGTGTAGTATTGTAAAAAGCTAGCTGTGGTGACAGCTTTACCAGTTGTAACCAGCTAATACTGTTCTGTTCTCCTCTCACATAACCACGGGTGATATGTGTGCTCTGTAGACTAATCACAGGTCAAAATTCCCCTGGGGGTCTTGGACTTCTTCTTTTCACCAAGCTATAAAAACTCAGATTAAAAATAATTTAATTTGAACCAAAATGAAAACTAAAAGAAGTCTATTTTGGAAA
Source organism: Ceratotherium simum simum (assembly GCF_057802395.1). NCBI lineage: Eukaryota > Metazoa > Chordata > Mammalia > Perissodactyla > Rhinocerotidae > Ceratotherium > Ceratotherium simum. The sequence continues at coordinate 23,242,322 of NC_141928.1, forward strand.
GAAAATATGCTGGTAAAAATCATACAATGCAGTCCAAATGAAAATAAATTTTAAATTATCCCTCTGTTCTAATAGCACAAATAGTTGAGATTTACAATTTGCTGGTTACTTTTTTTTAGCAGTTGCAATAAAACACAGTTATTTTTAGTGTTGCCTTTGATTGATCATAGTCAAATCCACTATGAAACATCCCCTAATCTAAATAGAAGTGAATTTAGATTGGTCTTTCGGCTTTTGTTTCCCTTTTGTGATCATTTTGTTGGTGTTATGTAGCTGCTGCAATTAGGCACCAGCAGAGGGAGTCCATATCATGTTCTACAGATTCCCAGACTCAGTGAAATTTTTAAATTCTTATTTATTTGGATCTATTACATTTTACTCTCTATATTAAGTTGTTTCTGTACTGTTTATGTGATAGGGAGTACTTATTATGGAGATTGAAGGCCAAGTGCCATAATTATCTTACAATGGTAACTGAACAATGACTTAAAAAAATCTTGATTTGTGCACTGTAATTTATTTTTTTTTTAACAGTTTTATTTTATTTATTTATTTTTTTGTGAGGAAGATCAGCCCTGAGCTAACATCCATGCCAATCCTCCTCTTTTTGCTGAGGAATACCGGCTCTGAGCTAACATCTATTGCCAATTTTCCTCCTTTTTTTTTCCCCAAAGCCCCAGTAGATAGTTGTATGTCATAGTTGCACATCCTTCTAGTTGCTGTATGTGGGATGCGGCCTCAGCATGGCCGGAGAAGCGGTGCATCGGTGCGCGCCCAGGATCCGAGCCCAGGCCGCCAGTAGTGGAGCGCACGCACTTAACTGCTAAGCCACGGGGCCGGCCCTGCACTGTAATTTATTAATGCCTCTGGTGTAGGGTACAGAATCCATTGTGTTCACAAAGCCCCCCTGCAGGTCTAGCAGTCCATCGTACTACAGTAGTAATCAGGACTGCTAAATTTCATAAGCTCTTGGCAGACAGTTACTGAAGTCTCATATTCTTAGCATCCATCATAGTGTGGACCATTTGGTAGGTTCTTAATAATTATTTGATGAGAAGTAACATTTTGAGAATTTTAATATGTAGAGGCAGATTGTCAAACTGGAATTTGGCCAAAGTATCATTCCTATGTAAAGAGTCTTTCATTACTGGTAACTATCAAAGTCCTGTGATCATGTGGTATCAGTTGAATTGATCCAGCCTGATTTCAGGTACACAGAGAAATCTGGTGAAATACTGTGTAAGGAAGGTGAATTCTTTGATTCTTTTATTTTATAGTTATCTCAAACGGCTTATAGTACTACTATAAGCCCTGCAGCTCAAGTGGTGAGAACTGTTGATTTGGGACCACGCTGGATGCTCTTAGCTGTGATTTCAGGCTGCTGTGTAGGAATGGGATGGCATAGCTCCTGGGAGGTGTATTACTTGACCTCAGACCCAAGTACAAGTCTTACCTAAACCATCTGTGATCCAGAAGGAAAGCAAATTTACCCTTCAGGCTTGTACTAAAGTATGCTACCTCTCAATTAAGAGTTTGTCTCAATGATGCATAAAAATCATCTTAAAATTCTAGTATTTGTACCTTTTTAAAGATGAGCGTGTGGATGCAGAGACACGATTTGGAGTAGGTTTTTTAAAGCTAGATTTCTGTTTGTCTCTCTCTCTCTTTTTTTTTTTTTTGTGAGGAAGATTGGCCCTGAGCTAACATCTGCCACTCCTCCTCTTTTTGTTGAGGAAGACTGGCCCTGGGCTAACATCCGTGCCCATCTTCCTCCACTTTATATGGGACGCCTGCCACAGCATGGCCTGACAAGTGTGGTTCGTTGGTGCGCGCCTGGGATCTGAACCGGTGAACCCCAGGCCACCACAGCGGAGTGCGCGCACTTAACCGCTTGTGCCACTGGGCCGGCCCCTCTTTTTGTCTCATCTTTAATCGCCAAGGCAAAGAGAGTGCTGGATTTGTCTGATGCTAGGATTGATGGGTAGGCCCAAGGTTCCAATAGGAATGAAACTGAGTTGAGGCAGAATATGATGTAAAGTAGCTTCAGGTCATTTGTATAGTTAGGAGAAAGCTTGGGATCCCCAGGTCCATTCAGACTGGCCTGGGAGGCCTGTCATGTGAGTGTAACCTAGAAAGCTGCATGCTAATCAGTTATATCCTTTGTAATGAAAAACTATTCACTGAAAGAGAATTCTCAGAATGGGGCTGACAAGAATCTAGTGTTGTTAACTAACAGGGAGAAAGAGAATACTAGATAATAACGGTAATAGCTAGTATTTATTAAGCAACTACCACATGGCAGGCAGCGTGCTAGGTATTTTACTTATGTTTTTTATATTCATATAACCATGCTTCGAAGTTGTTACTGTTAACTTTATTGGTCCTGCATAGTGAGGTAGTTTTCCCAGTATTAAATAGTAGCTGGTAGTACTGAGATGAGAACCCGGATTGATTCTGTGTCCAAGTTCCCTGTTCATATAGTATGTTCCCCTACTGCACTTTAGCTGCAGATTAGAACATTCTAATTATAGCTTCCAAGAAAAAATGGGAGCTCTAGACTACGGGGAAAGACCTCTTCTTAACTTTGAATCTCTTCTGCATCTGTTATTAAGCAGAAAATCTTTACAGTGACATGGGCCTGTGAGTTTATATGTAAGAGGAAGAGAAAAATGAGTAAGGGGGAAAGATTGATTCAAGCAGAGGATACGTCATCATCTTCTTTAGCCAGTCCTGAAGATGAGAAACCTCAATGGTTAGAAAAAGTGGCAGTTGCTTACAAGAGGTAAGTCCTTGGGGTCTGGGAGAGAGAGAACTTGAATACAGGCAGATCACCTGAGCAGACATCAGGACTTATTCCTTTCCTTTGAGATGTATTTTTAGTAAATCCCAAAAGGTGGCTAAGAGTTGAATAATTTTTTAATCTCGAAAGTTAAAGGGGGCCGGCTCCGTGGCTTAGCGGTTAAGTGCGCGCGCTCTGATGCTGGCGGCCCGGGTTCGGATCCTGGGAGCGCCCCGAGGCACCACTTCTCCGTCCAACGTGAGGCCGAGTCCCACGTACAGCAACTAGAAGGATGTGAACCTATGACATACAACTATCTACTGGGGCTTTGGGGGGAAAAAACTGAATAAATAAAATCTTTAAAAAAAAAAAAAAAAAAAAAGAAAGTTAAAGGAAGTGTTTGCCATTAACCAGATACCTAGAAGACTAATTACTGGTACTAATCAATTTGTGTTTTATTTTTTATTCTGCTAAGACGTAGACATCAAGCAGTCTCCCCTGGATAAGGTTTGAGCTTTAACCACTGAATGCATTTTATATATTGGTAGGCAGAATACCACCACCATCACCCCTTACCTGCCAAAGATACCCCCGTCATAATCCCTGGAACCTGTGACTATGTTACATTACACAAGGAACTTTGCACGTGTGATCAAGGTTAATGGCCTTGAGATGGGAGGATTATCCTGGATTATCCAGGTGGGCCCATTTTAATCACATGAGTCCTTAAAAGCAGAGAATTTTTTCCTGGCTGTGGTCAGAGAAATGACCAAGAGGACTGATCAGAGAGATGCAATGTTGCTGGCTTTGAGGTTGGTAAAAGGGGACCACGAGCCAAGGAACTCCAGCAGCTTGTAGAGGCTGAAAAAGGCAAGGGAACAGATTTTCTCCTAGAGCCTCCAGAAAGCAACCCTTGATTTTAGCCCAGTGAGACCACTAACCTATAGAACTGTAAGATAATAGATTTTGTGTTGTTTTGAGCCAGTAAGTTTGTGGTAATTTGTTACAACAGCAATAGAAAAATAGAAATAATACACCATTTAACTAGATGAGCCAAAAATCGAGAAGCCATCCATGATACCTTCTTCCTCCTTCCTTCCTTTATATTTACTCTATCACTGTCCTGTTGATTTAACTTCCTAAATAGCTCTTGGGTCTGTTCATTTCTTTCCATTTCCCTGGCCACTAACAATTTCTGTCATCTCTAGCATGTTCTACTGTGATAGTCTCCTGTTTTCTCTTGTCTAGTCTGTTCTCAACGTTGCAGCTACAGTGATCTTTTTAAACAGGGAAGAGTTATTTTGTTCCCCACCTCTAATTAACTTATTCATCCTTTAGATTTCAGCTCAAGCGTTATTTCCTCTGGAAGACTTCTCTGACACTGCTCCCCCCACTACTAGTCTAGGTCAAGTTTATTCACCCTTGATTCCTACAATAATGATGGTTATAAATGCTTATAGAATTTTATTTATTTCAGACTACTCATCTTAGATTCTAATTATACATTCATTTGTGTAACTATTTGATAATCTCTATCTTCACTGGACTGTTTGAGAACCCTGAAAGCCAGAATCATGTCAAGTTTTGGCTCATCGTTGTATCCTTAGAACCTACCTTAGTGCCTGTATGTGATGGATACACAATAAATATATGTTGAATCAGTAAATAACTTAAAACATGTTAAACCAGTAGTGCCACAGTGACTTTCCTCTAATACTAAACAGATGTCTTAAGTATGATACTGTGATTTACTGTATACTGAAGAGTATATAGCCTGTAGGATAACTGCTTGAAAGGATTTGGATAATATTTTACAATATCTTTTTATTTTATTTTATTATTTTTTGTGTGTGTGAGGAAGATCAGCCCTGAGCTAACATCCATGCCAATCCTCCTCTTTTTGCTGAGGAAGACTGGCCCTGGGCTAACATCCGTGCCCATCTTCCTCCACTTTATATGGGACGCCGCCACAGCATGGCCTGACAAGTGGTGCATCACTGTGTGCCCGGGATCCGAACCTGGGCCACCAGCGGCAGAGCGCATGCACTTAACCACTATGCCATGGGGCTGGCCCCTACAATATCTTTTTAAAAATCATTGTCATGAAAGCAATACAACAACTGTAATTTGTTTTTTTGTTTGTTTGTTTTTGTTTTTGTGAGGAAGATCAGCCCTGAGCTAACATCCATGCTAATCCTCCTCTTTTTGCTGAGGAAGACCGGCTCTGAGCTAACATCTATTGCCAATCCTCCTCCTTTTTTTTCCCCCAAAACCCCAGTAGATAGTTGTATGTCATAGTTGCACATCCTTTTAGTTGCTGTATGTGGGAGGCGGCCTCAGCATGGCCGGAGCAGCGGTGTGTCGGTACGTGCCCGGGATCCCAACCCAGGCAGCCAGTAGCGGAGCGTGTGCACTTAACTGCTAAGCCACCGGGCCGGCCCCAACAACTGTAATTTGAAAGTAGATTATCCATAACCCCACTAATCAAACAAAATAATTTTCATTCTTTAGTTTTAGATTTTTTTTCAATAAAAAGAATTCCAGTTAGTCCTTGTTTAAATGTGATAGAACTGTTCACATAAAGTGAATATCAGCTGTTAGATTTTAAATGCAATTTGATGTAATAGTAGTTACTTGAGAATGTTTTTAGTGACAAAAATGTGTGGGAGTTAAGTGTTTCTATGAATGAATGTGGAAATGAGAATATATATGATTGTGAATGTAGATAGGGTTATAGTTCTAAAAGTGGAAATATTTTTAGATTCTGCTGCTTTATTCTAAGAAAATTGTATTAGGAAAAAGGTTAGTTATAAAGGAATATTAAGTAATTCCTACTGTACACGAGATAATATATATTAACACCTTCATGCTTCTAAGAATGTAAAAGTTACATGTAACTTTAAGATACATGTAAAAGTAAAATGTTAAAATACGGCAAAAGACAGTGTGTTTTAAAAAAAAAAAACAACTCATGTAGTGAGTATAATAAAAGTTAGTTAAATGCTATATATTGATGCCCTTGTTAGACTAAGTTTGTATAAACCCTGAAGGTGGGAGAATCTTACTATAGAAAACTATACTTAACTACTTCACATAACCAGATAGACTACCTAGTTTGTGCCTTAAGTTTCAAATTTGAAATAAGCTATTACTACCACCTAAGTGCTATCTGTTGACTTTTATATACTTTTATAATATAAATGTTTTGTGTAAAACTGACATGTAAATTAATACTAGATTATTTTTTAAAGCTCAAGACAGAAGCATAGGATTCAGGGGCATTAGACAAGATCAGAAAACAAAAGCTTAATAGATCTGACCATACCCTTTCCCTGTAAAGTGGCTTTTGTGGCTCTTGGCTGCCTATATATAAACATTAATCTCTAGAATGTTATACAAGAGATAACCTTGCCTGGTTAGACTGTGTAATAGGAGTTGAGAGGGAAAGTTATTTTAGAGACATTTAGGAGATAAAATTTGTTGGACTAGGGGATTGGTTGGATGTGGGTAGGAAGATGGATGTGGGTAGGAAGAGGGAGGTGTTATAAGGATGAAACACAGGCTTCTGGGTGGGAGCATGGGGCATGAAGTGAGATACAGAGATAGGTGTTATCCCATCCTTACCAGGGAAGGAAGGCTAGGAGCTACCCCATCTGACAACCTCTTTAACTATTTTCACAAGTTCTTTAATGTCTGAGGAGATTTTGTGCATGGAGAAAAATACTCATCACTGCTCATAATTTAATTAATATGCAATTTATTAAACCTACTTATCTAATAAGCTAAGTTTGAAAATAAAAATTTGTAACCATTTCTAATTGATTACAAGCTTATTTAGTTTACGTTCTCTTTAATAACAGTTTAAATTACGATTATAATTAATATGTCTTCCGTAATACTTTATATAGTGATTGCAAAACTTACTACACTTAAACCTATTTTAAAATATTAACGCATGAGTTTAATTCATTCATTTACTCTCTATACTTGTTTTTTTAATATCTTCCTGGGGTTATAATAATCTTCCCAGATTCTTATTTCTTTGCTTTGCAAAGATTATAATAATTTTTCCTAGGGTTATGGTAATCTTTTAAAATTTTTTTTTGTGAGGAAGATCAGCCGTGCGCTAACATCCATGCCAATCCTCCTCTTTTTGTTGAGGAAGACTGGCCCTGAGCTAACATCCTTGCCCATCTCCCTCCACTTTATATGGGACGCCACCACAACATGGCCTGACAAGTGGCATGTTGGTGCGAGCCCGGGATCTGAACCCCGGGCCGCCAGCAGCGGAGCGTGCGCACTTAACCGCTGTGCCACAGGGCCGGCCCCAGGATTATGGTAATCTTACTGCTACCAAAACAGGAGAAAATTTCAGATTAGTCAGAGGTTAGGATTGTTGATGGATTTGATTCTTAAGTAAAACACAAGATTTGGTTATGCCTTTAAAGATGGTTAAAAGCTGTATTGGTGTGTACTGGGTCTCTTCTATAATTAAACTTTACCTGCTAAGTTTATGGGATTTTTTTTTAAGCTCATGTTTTTCTCATAGATTTTTAGTTTCTTGCAACCTGGAGTTATTCCCTGAATGAAATACTTTTTTTTTTTTTTTAATGGGATTAGTGTTTCATAACCCAGTGTTCTGTTGTCATTATGAATTGCCCTTTTTTGGTAGCATTACTGCCAGGAATTATAGATGTTTCATCTCCCAAGAGATCAGGGATCAGGTCTGTACAGATAGGTCTCTTTAGGATATTTCATTAATTCATCCAGTTAGAACTCATAGTTTCTACTTGGTCATTGTGACCATGGGTGCTTGTCAACCACTGGATCTCCTTTTAAATGGTGTGTATGTATGAGGACCTGCACTGATCTGACTCTCCCATTGGTACATAACTTGCTTTTTTTGGAACTGTTTGGCTTATCTATAGTTCCCTGCATCTACCCCTTTCTCCTGTACCTAAACAAAAAGTACACAGCTATACTTTATAAACAGACATATGCTTAATAGCAGAAACAAAACACCTAAATGTTAACACTAACCTAATTATTAACATAATTAATATTATTTTCACCCTTCTTTACAGCTCTCTTTTTATGTACTCTAACTTTCCTTTTTGTATCTTATTATGAATTCATAGCTTATCATAGATTCAATTTGTTACATTTAGCTATAATTAGTCTCTTTATAATGTTCCAATTGTGACAGCCTGGCTAACCTCAGACTGGCTTCTTTGTTCTTTTATCACTATTCCGGACCTTTTAAAAAAAATCTTCTTGCTTTCTGACAACAAGATATTCCAGGCCCATCTTGATTTTTTTCCTGCCCCAAGACATGAATTAGTCTTTAGAATTCTGTTCCTTTTAATGAAAGACAGTATTTGAGACCAAAATTTATTCCACGTGGAGTTGGTGATAAGGAGGAAGGCATTGTTGCTTGCCATAGTAGTGACAGAACAGGGAAACATGTTTCTTTTAGGGCATATGTTAATAATGGTAGCCCAGTTTAACTTTAACATTACTACATCTTTTTATATCTTACCATTTTTTCTTCAGTATAAGGTTTCATTGACCACTAACACTGTTGCATTGACGTGTGTCTTTCTACATGAAGCTCCCTCTACCAGAAATGCCTCCACCCAGCCCTGTTGACTATTTGGCAAATTTAGTAACATGAGGGAAGGGGATAGAATAACTTTTATTTAAACCTCAACCCAGCACTGAAATGTTAGAGCGAGAGCAATTAAAATATTTTTTGAACTCAAAGTTTTCTTCCATTAAAAAAAAATACAAATGATATTCAGTTCAACTGCCCTAACACACCAGCTTGGTGTTTAGTTGAAAATCATTTGCTAAATTATATCATATTCTTTAATGTTTATACATTTTTAGTACTTCTGAAAATTACTCTTCAACTTGATAGTAGTAAATAGTAAGTTTTTTTAAAATCCTCATTTTACTTGTAATATGAGCTTTTTGTATCGCTTATTTCCTCTTCCCCATGCCACTTCACTCCCATGTGCTTTGGAAACAAAAATATTTTCATGAGATTGTATTTTTAATATTACTGATTGGACTATAGACATTTAAAAAAGTATTTTATGTAAGGTTATATACATTGAAGAGCACCAAAAAGCTCAGTTGTGCTTGTATTTATATGAGCATTATTGCCCAAATTGTCTTTATGTGGGCTTTTTAATGCACTGTCCATTGTTGGCTGTGTACATACAGTTTCTGTGTACATACAGTTACTTTACTGGTGGTGACCCTAAAATATTTGTTTGTGAACAAATTAATCTTGAGGGGAAATTGATATTTCTGTAAACAGCACATTAGTACTTTCCCGTGTGGTGACTTATTTTGCTCATCACATAATTTAGACACTATCAGATTTTTTAATTTGCTTTTTTTTTTTTTTTTTTGTGAGGAAGATCAGCCCTGAGCTAACATCCATGCTAATCCTCCTCTTTTTGCTGAGGAAGACTGGCTCTGAGCTAACATCTATTGCCAATCCTCCGCCTTTTTTTTTTTCCCAAAGCCCCAGTAGATAATTGTACGTCATAGTTGCACATCCTTCTAGTTGCTTTATGTGGGACGCAGCCTCAGCATGGCCGGACAAGCGGTGCGTCTGTGCGCGCCCGGGATCCGAACCCGGGCCTCCAGTAGCGGAGTGTGCGCACTTAACCACTAAGCCACGGGGCTGGCCCTAAATTTGCTTTTTAAGAATCTTCTATTTTATATTTATAGTATTTTTAAATCTCTAAAAAGATGGAGCTACATAATTCTCTTCTAAGAATGCATTAGCTTCTTCTGAGAAAAGGAAAAAAGTCTTGTCTTGTAGTTGGAAATGTACCTAGTGGTGTAATTTGCCTTAAACATATGCAACTTCATATATATAAATGGGAGAGTACTAATTTTCCTTGGAAAGCATTCTTCACCTTACAGAGAACTCACTTTTGGATTCCTTTAACACATTGCAATATACTTATCCTTCCATAATTATCTTACCTTAATTTGTATTACATCACTTTTAGGGACATTTCTATTGTATAAAATCAGTGATACCCATATTCTGTAGTGCCCATCTGATCCACTGTCAGATCATTTATACTGATTTACTTGTTTATTTGGATAACAGGCTCACTATGAGGTAGTACATAGACTGAAAATAACATAGCTCTCCTTTTTTTAAAATTTTTAATTTTATTTTTGTGAGGAAGATCAGTCCTGAGCTAGCATCCATGCCAATCCTCTTTTTTGCTGAGGAAGATTGGCCCTGGGCTAACATCTGTGCCCATCTTCCTCCACTTTATACGGGACACCGCCACAGCATGGCCTGACAGCCGGTGCATCGGTGAGCGCCCGGGATCTGAACCTGGGCTGCCAGCAGTGGAGCTCAGGCACTTAACCGCTATGCCACGGGGCCGGCCCCCATAGCTCTCCTTAGTGGGCTAAAAAAATTGACAAAAAAACTATATTAATATTAATTTAGAGCCTATAATTACTAATTTTCACACTTAATTTCCATGGTAACAGAGAGTTAAGTATAGCTACCTGTGCTCTGATTGTCAAACATACATGAAATTTTTTTTTTAAAGTGCCTGTTCCTTGACCAAGTCAAGAAAGATATGTCGTTTAAAAAAAAAAAAGTTGGTGAATCATATGAAATTATTGTTTTTGTAGGTAGAAAATGGTCAAATATAGGCAATTTAATGTTTACCTTAATACATAAAATAAAAGTTCTCTTATAGTGGTTATGTTTACATAATTTTCCTAATTGTGTAAATATGAGTTGATATTATGGTTTGTGATGGTCATCCTTTTTTTTTTTTTTTTTAATTAATTTATTTATTTATTTTTCCCCCAAAGCTCCAGTAGATAGTTGTATGTCATAGCTGCACATCCTTCTAGTTGCTGTATGTGGGACACGGCCTCAGCATGGCTGGAGAAGCAGTGCATCGGTGCGCCCCCCCGGGACCGAACCAGGGCCGCCAGCAGCAGAGCGCGCGCACTTAACCTCTAAGCCACAGGGCCGGCCCTGTGATGGTCATCCTTATTAGAGAGAGGTCTTTGTAAGAAATTAATTGTTGAGAATATTTTTTTATCGCTTTTATTTGTACCTAGTTTTTAAACCCCTTTGGCAGATTGCTTTGATAGAATGGAAGAGAAATTGTTCATCAGTTGCTCTGGTAGTAGTTGAAGTAAAGGTCTGAAGCTGTGGTTTGCAAACTATGTACCATGGGACCTTAGGACACCATGAAGAAATCCAGGGGCCTCAGGGAGAACTAAGTTTTCAAAGGAAACACAGCAGTACTTGACATTGGTTGAACACCACGTGAATTAGCTCAAGAGAGTGTACAGTTTTACCAGTGCGCTACATTCCTTCCGATGACGTCATATTTTTGTAAAATGGGTTTTTGGCAATTGCTTTGATAAAAAAACAAGTACTGTGTGAAAATCATTGTGGAACAGGGAAAGAGGATGGTAGTGTCTGAACTGATTCCAAGGTTTGAAAAGTTATACAGGGCCCAGGCACACACATCCCATTAGTGGTTATTTAAAAATGAAATCAAATGTTTTTCTTGCAATTTATGTGTATTATTTTTTAATATAAGTACAAGATGTTAAGACATCATACTTAGGTTGTTTGGACCTAACTACATAATAAACAGAATTGTTAGGTATTTCTGTCATCCTGAGAGTGTCGTGCAAAAATTATTGAGATGCTAAGGGCACTGTGAACTGAGAACGTGTGGGAACCTCTAGTTTGAAGTAATTAGACTGCCCAGTCAGAATTCACACAGTTGACCAAGTCTCTGACACCAAGTGGAAAGGTACCTTCAACTTAAATTTCTAATGGATGAGGTTTTTGGAACCTCCATTCATCCCATTCTTCTTGTATAGATATTTGTCATGTAATACCAAACATTTTAAATTTAATTCTGATTACTACTAAAGAGAAAGAATCAAATTTTTAAATAAAAATAATAATGCAAATACAAAATAACTTCCTAAAAGATGTCACAGGTAATTAAGACACCTAGAAATTCAGAAAATCAGTGAAAAGAATACTGTGGCGTGGAATTCAAACATTGTGGAAGTCTTCAGAACTCAATGATCTTTTCTATGGCTGTTTCTGGGAGACACATGGCTATTAAATGAGTTACTGTGGGATTCCAAAATCTCAGAAAGAGACAGATCATATTTCTTCTCCTCAAGATAGTTCTCTGACCAGCCTTGTCTTTAAAATGGGGAATCTGAGGATCTCTTAACTCCATTTTGATTTTAAGAAAGATATTAATATTGAAATATACAGTTGCATGTCAAATGGTGGTGGGGGTCAGGGTGGGGTACACTTTATCTCTGCCCTCATTTCTCTACCCCTGCCAGGTAGTTGTAATTTCTGATTCTCTAAATCATTGGACTTGAAATTATATATTACTTTAATAATGGCATTTCTTTAACAATATTTTGACAAAGTTTCAATTATTATCACGTATAGCATCCTTTACCATAGCATTAGCATTCACAGGCATAAATATCACATATTCTTGGGACTTTGGCTATACTAAATCTTTCCTTAAGTAGAAGACTTCTCCTGAGACACTCCTGTCTGTAAGGGCGGGTGGAGCAGGTAATGATGTACGGCATGTAAAGGCCCTACAGAGCTTCTTCCCCGGAAGATTTAACTGAGACGTCAGGTAGGAAGGACGATTTGAGTTAGGATTAGAATAGATGAAGAATCACCTGGAAGGTTTGCAAAACCCTCTCCTCAGAGGTACCAGAATGTATCAGGGTGAATTAGCTGATCCAGAAAGAGGGAGTCAGCTATTACTAGAAATTTGATGACAAGTTGATGGCATAAGCACGAGTGGGCAGAGAAGGACAATGGGAGATGATAAATTCCTAAAATGGATGTGGCAGAGAGACATTTTGCCCAGAATCCTGGCCCAGTCAGTATGCTGATGCTGGATTTAAGAGCGGGTTTAGTTGAAAATGCTGCAAGCCTCAGCTGCTTCTGGTTCAGCCCAGTCTCGGTGTGAACGCTCCTTGTTCCTTCTACATCCTGCACTGTGCCCGACCAATCTCTGCCCTCCCCCCAGGAAAGGAGGGAAGTATGCATCCTACTACCCAATTCTCCTTTATAATCAACATAAAATCCTTAGAATCCCTCATGTGAGTGCCCTTAGTGCTTAGGTCTGCTCTTCTTGAAAAATGCTCCCTCCTTCCTGCCATCTTCATTTTTTCTTCTAGCCCAGTGATTCTAGTCCCCTGGGCCTTTTTCCCCCCCTCCGTAATTCTTTTCCAGTACTTTAACTTTTCCATTTCTCTTCTTTTCTTTTCTTTTTTTTTGGTGAGGAGGATCAGCTCCGAGCTAACATCCATGCCAATCCTCCTCTTTTTGCTGAGGAAGACTGGCCCTGGGCTAACATCTGTGCCTATCTTTCTCCACTTTATATGGGACGCCGCCACAGCATGGCCTGACAACTGGTGTATTGGTGCGTACCTAGGATCCGAACCCGGGCTGCCAGCAGCGGAGCGCGCGCACCTAACCGCTACGCCACGGGGCCAGCCTCCGGTTCTTTTCTTTTCTTTTTTTTTTTTTTTCAAATAAATGACAAATAGCTTCTTAGTATAAGTATGTCTCATGCTGTACTTGGGACATTTATATTGTTGATGCATTTTATTTGCTAAATCGGGCAACTCAAATGTCAGTGCCCCTGATAAGGATAAGTGTGTCCCAAATATCGCATGGGATATACCTACACTAAAACATTCTTTGTTATTTATTTATTTTTTTTAATTTTTTGTTTATTGCAGTAACATTGGTTTATAACATTGTAAAAATTTCAGGTGTACATCATTGTACTTCTATTTCTGCATAGATTACATCATGTTCACCACCAAAATACTAATTACAACCCATCACCACACACATGTACCCAATTATCCCTTTCACCCTCCTCCCTCCCCCCTTCCCCTCTGGTAACCACCAATCCAATCTCTGTCCCTATGTGTTTGTTTATTGTTGTTATTATCTACTACTTAATGAAGGAAATCATACGGTATTTGACCTTCTCCCTCTGACTTATTTCACTTTGCATCATGCCCTCAATGTCCATCCATGTTGTCACAAATGGCTGGATTTCATCGTTTCTTATGGCTGAGTAGTATTCCATTGTGTATATATACCACAGCTTTTTTATCCATTCATCCCTTGATGGGCACTTAGGTTGCTTCCAAGTCTTGGCTATCGTGAATAAGGCTGCAATGAACACAGGGGTGCATGTATCTTTGCAAATTGGTGTTTTCAAGTTCTTTGGATAAATACCCAACAGTGGAATAGCTGGATCATATGGTAGTTCTATCGTTGAAATTAGGGATCAGAAAATTAAATGCCTACTGGTATAAACAAGTCTAATGAAGACTTAACAAGCTGGGGGGGGCCTGCCCTTATATATATGTATATATGAGACTTAACAAGCTGGAGAGTGCCCAGCTAAAGGGGAAAACTCTTTCTTATTGTCATGGGGGCATCCAGACCTCTGTTGCCAGATCTTGAGATTTCAAGAGAAGCAGGAAATCTGAGAATTTTGTATACTCTCAGTGTTGACATGTTGGCATTTAATTCAGATTTTTAAAGCATAATTGGATGTTGCTCCTGGGCCAGCCTCTGCTCTAGATCTTATGTAAGTTGTTGCAGCCTCTGCTCTAGATCTTATGTAAGTTTGGAGCTCAAAATCAAGCCCAGTATTAAGTATTTGATAAAGGACATATCTTTTTGTACCCTGTCAGTTATGCTCCATTTGTTTCTCAGAGTTGCTTTCTATCAGATGCAGTTCTTTGACTTGTTCCTTGAAAGGTTGTGTGTCATTTCTGAATGAAAGCAATTGAGAAAAAGAAGTATTGTTTTAATCTGAGCGTGTCTAATGCTTTTTCCCTCATGAAAGAGGAATTCACCAAGAGGCCTAAAACTGAGAACTAAGAAAATCTCCACTCCTAGAGATTGACTGAGCAAAATAGAGATTGTTGCCTGTAGCATTTGGGGGCTCAGAGATTTTGTTAAAAAAACAAATGCTGCTACCCATACCTTAGTGATTAAAATTCTTTAGAACTAAGTCTTAAAAGTCTTCAGTTGTATATATTGCATATACCCAGGTATTATGCTGCTAAAGTTGTTGTGAAATAGGCAGAAGGGAAACAGTAACCATCTAGGGAAGCTATAGTCCTGTCGTTTAACGACAGGGATGCTTTCTGAGAAAGGTGGCCTTAGGTGATGTTGTCGTTGTGTGAACATCATAGCGTGTACTTACACAAACCTGGTTGGTACAGCCTACTACACACCTAGGCTGTATGGTACTTAACCTTATGGGACCACCGTCGTATATGCGGTCTGTCGTTGACCAAGACGCCGTTATGTGGCCCATGACCGTACTTACTAGTGAGTTCATTATCATGTTAGAGAACAGAATTTTGCTTTCTGGGTTTCTAGATGGCCTAGGTTTATAAAATGGCTCTAAAATGTTTTTTTCCTCTCTTTCTCCCTTTTTTTCCCCCCACTCCCTCTCTTCTTTAGGTTTTCAAAACAAAAATAGAGTTGCAATCTTGGCAGAACTGGACAAAGAGAAAAGGAAATTACTAATGCAGAACCAATCTTCAACAAATCATCCTGGAGCTAGGTATTGAAGAATAATGTGGTTTTTATATTCAGTGATAAAAAAAAATATCTTGGACAAAATAACTCAAATTGGTTAGCAGTGGTTTGTTTCTTTAACATTGGAATTTATTTACATGTTATGTTTTTTTTCCTAGTTAGATTTGAAAAAATTAGGCTATTTGATTAGATTTTAAATATTTTAATTCTAATTGGAATATTTAATTTTCCCTATAGACTACTCTTAAAAAAAGAAAAGGGTTTTGTATGTTTTTTTGTTACTGAAATTATTGTTAATGTCCCACTTTTTAAACATTCTGCAAATGTTAAACAAACTTAACCTACAAAGTAGGTAAAATTTAGGTAGCTCATTTATTGTATTCAGCTTCTGCCATCTTAAATCTCTTCTCTGAGATCCATCATCCCATTCAACTGCCACTCGAACTTTCTCCTCTCTTTTTCAGCCCGTCCTCTTAAAGGAGTTATCTATACTCATTTCTACTTTCTCTCTCACTCCTCAACCCACTACAATCTGACATCTAGGCCCCCCCTTCTCTGTACAAAGAATAGGTTCGAGCCTGGTCACTTGTAACCTCCTTGTAGCTAAATCTGGTGGACCAAAGTCCTTTTCTTGTTAGACATCTTAGCATTATTTGACACCACTGATCATTCTATTCTCTCCTTAAAATTCTTTTTTCTTGGCTTCCATTCACTTAATGTTATACTATCTTGATTTTTTTTTTTGCAGACATTTCTCCACTGCCTATCTCTTGAATATTGATATTCCTCAGAATTCTGAGAACTCAGTTTCCAAGTTACTTTTTTCCACTGGACAGTGGCGTCCACTTTCACAACCTGTTATTTACATGCCGATAACTTTTTTTTTTTTTTTTTTTGGTGAGGAAGATTGGCCCTGAGCTAATATCTGTTGCCAATCTTCCCCTTTTTTGCTTGAGGAAGATTGTCACTGAGCTAACATCTGTGACAATCTTCCTCTATTTTGTATGTGGTATGCCTCAACAGCATGGCTTGATGAGTGGCGTGTAGGTCCATTCCTGAGATCCGAACGTGCGAACCCCAGGCCGCCTAAGCAGAGCGCACAAACTTAACCACTATGCCACCAGGCTGTGCTGATGACTTTTGCACCTCTAGCCTAGTCCTGTCTTCCACGCACCAAACTGCCTCCTGGACATCTCCACTTCGCTTCATTGTCCTACAGGCATTTCTTTTTTGTGTGTGTGAGGAGATCAGCCCTGTGCTAACATCTGCCAATCCTCCTCTTTTTTTGCGGAGGAAGACTGGCCCTGGGCTAACATCTGTGCCCATCTTCCTCCACTTTATATGGGACGCTGCCACAGCATGGCTTGCCAAGCAGTGCGTCGGTGCACGCCCGGGATCCGAACCGGCGAACCCCGGGCCGCGGCAGCGGAGCGCGCGCACTTAACCGCTTGCACCATCGGGCCGGCCCCTTCCTACAGGCATTTCAAACTTAGTTTGCGCAAACTAAAGTCGTCTTCCTTTCCCTCTCTCTAATTGCTTCATATTCTAGGGTTTCTTGTCGCAGTGAATGGTACAGATCTACTAGTTATCAGAGTCAGAAATGTGAACTTTAATTGTTTATTATTCCCTTTCATTTCCATCTCCAAGCATTTTTTCTCATAAGAGATATAAATATAAGTTTATACTTTGAAATGTGTCTCATATCTGTCCATTTTTCTTCATTGCTACTGATGCTGCCCTGGTCCTGGCCACTCTTCATTTCTTGCTTCAGTTACTATCACTGCTTCCTCATTGAATTTCCTGTAGTCTTAAGTCCTCTTGAATACATTTATCAGTTTTTTCAGTTAGGATGTTTTATTGTTTTAACAGAAAACCAACAAAGTTGGCATAAACATTAGGATATATGTTAACCAGGAAGGTGAAGGTAAGATGGTTCCAGAGTAGCTTAATGTAGTGGCACAACAGTGTCAGCAGTGGTCCAGCTTCCTTTCTGCCTTTCTCCATGGATCAGTAGCTCCCTAATGGTCAAAATATGACTGCAGTAGCCTAGGCATCACCTCTACACTGAGCCACCTGTAGAGGCAAAAGCCAGAAAGGTTCCTATCCTATGTCCCTTTTTTAAGAGTGAGGAGAATGTTCTCAGAAGCCTTCCCACAGACTGCCCATCAAATCTAGTTGCCCAGTATTGTGTATCTTTCTCTTGCCTAAACCAGGAGCCAGCAAGGGGAATGGCATTGTCTTATACCAGTCAAAGTTCACCCCCTGAGGGATGAGCCTGGCCTGCCATGAAGCATGGGACCACCAATGATTGAATTAAGTTTGGGTTCCATCAGCATGGAGGAAGGGAGATAAATAGTTGTTGAGGAGGTGACCAGCACTGTCTGCTGTAGCGGTGGTCTTTCTGGACCGTCATGTGGTACTTCTTCTTTTTTTTTTTTGTGAGGAAGATCAGCTCTGAGCTAACATCCGTGCTAATCCTCTTTTTGCTGAGGAAGACCGGCTCTGAGCTAACATCTGTTGCCAATCCTCCTCCTTTTTTTTCTCCCCCAAAGCCCCAGTAGATAGTTGTATGTCATAGTTGGACATCATTCTAGTTGCTGTATGTGGGACGCGGCCTCAGCATGGCCGGACAAGCGGTGCGTCTGTGCGCGCCCGGGATCCGAACCCGGGCCGCCAGTAGCGGAGCGTGCGCACTTAACCACTAAGCCACAGGGCCGGCCCGGTGGTACTTCTGATCATGTCACTCCTCTGCTTATAACACTCTTTGGAAGTCTCCCTTTCCTGTTACAATAAGATCTAGATTTCTTAATATATTTCACAAGGCTCTTCATATCCTGGCACCTGCCTGCCTCCTCAGCCTCATTTTTTGCCAACCCACTTCACCCCTCCCCAGCCCTGACCTCCAGTCCTGCTGAACTCTCATTTCTTCAAACATGTCAGGCTCTTTTGCCCCAGGCCGTTGCACACTACACCTTCTGCTGGAAACATTCAGGTCTTCAGTTTTCACCATAAAGGGAACTTAATGATGGACTGGAGTACCTCAAATCTGTTTGAAACTAAGAGACCATAAATCATCAATAAAAAGGAGATAATTTGAAGCCCTAGTAAATAACATAGGCTTTCTTCATATAAATTAATGTAGACAGTGGGAGAAGGAAAAAAGACTTATTCTCAAAGGTCTCCTTTTATCCATATAAAGAATATATAATGAAAAATGTGATTGAGAAGTAAGAAAGTCTCTACCTTAAACAGCCATGTAACTAAGATTCCCATTTTAGCATTGCGCTTTCGAGACCCTCTCTTAATAAGGACTTCCGGGATCATGCTGAGCAGCAGCATATTGCAGCCCAGCAGAAGGCAGCTTTGCAGGTGAGCAAAATGTAACTGACATTCTTGTCTCTGGAGATCTCCTGGGTCTTGGAAGCCAGCACAATTCCTATTTTGTATTTCAGTGGAGCAATATCAATAAAAATGTTCCCCACATAATTGCAGTCGTTTGCTGATGTTCAATCACGCCCAAAGGATTTGAAGGACCAATACAGCAGTAATGAAAGTATCTTTTATGGTACTGATGCGGTCATGATTGATTCTGTGCTGTACCTGGCAAGGGATTGCTTGTGCACAAAAGAGTTTAGGATATTTGGATGGACAGAATGATCTTAAAAGCTGAACTGGCTAGTTTAATAGTACATATATATTATTTCAAATTTGACATGCCATTATATCCTGTGATAGTCTTTGATAGGTTTACTATTGTTGTTTGGATTCTTTTTTTTTTTTTTTTAATTCCCCCCCCCCCCCCGCCCCCAAAGCCCCAGTGGATAGTTGTATGTCATGGTTGCACATCCTTCTAGTTGCTGTATGTGGGACGCGGCCTCAGCATGGCCGGAGAAGCGGTTCCTCGGTGCACGCCCGGGATCCGAACCCGGGCCGCCAGCAGCGGAGCACACGCACTTAACCGCTAAGCCACAGGGCCAGCCCTGGATTCTTTTTTTTAATGGCCAGCATGACTGTTGTGCAGGAAATGTTTATTTAAAGACTAACTCTTACCATAGGAATGTGATAATCTATCAGTTTAAAAAATATTGTTCTTCATAAACAGTTTTATTATTATGCTGATCTTGGATAATTTAATTAAGATTCCCAGAGACCTTGGACAACACATCGTTACCTATGCTTTTAAACCTTAGAATCTCAGAGTTAGAAGGGACATTAACCATCATCTCACTTTAGACAACTTAAAAACAGTCCTGCTTTCTTTAGTGGCAGAGGGAAGTCACTGATGGTTATTTACGTTCCAACATTCTCTCCAAAATGTTGGTATCTTAATCACAGTAATCAGCTGCCTTTCCCCCCCCCTCCTTCCAACACTGCCCTTCTTAAGCTCCTGCTTTGTTGATCAAGAGCAGAGTACTTGGAAACCTTTGTTGCTAGTCCCCTGTCCCCACCCACCTCAAGGAACAAAGTAATTCATGTCTGACTCATTTATTGACTGAAGAGAAGCAAGGGAGAGTGGGGATGATAAATGAGTACTTGATGCAACTTGTTAATGTGAATTCTTTATTATTGTCCATCTCCTGTGTATTTAAACAAAATTAGCAGCATAAGAACTGATTTTTAAAATAAATTTGGTGTCAAGCACTCAGAAAGGATAAGTAATTTTAATGCCTTGGTTGAAGAATTGTGACTCATAATAGCTTAATTGCATTTTTTTTTTTTAACTCTTTCCCAGCATGCACATGCACATTCATCTGGATACTTCATAACTCAAGACTCTGCCTTTGGGAATCTTATTCTTCCTGTTTTACCTCGCCTTGACCCAGAATGAAGAAAATATTTGTAATGAAAGTGACTTTAATATCAAATGCCAAAGCTACTATCATTCAGTGCTACATGAACTGTGACTTGCAGAACTTTGGTGAACTTTTATATTTTTTGCTTCTTTAAAAGAATGGTATGTGTAAGTGAAAGCAAAAAAGGAGGGTAACCAGGATGATGAGAGCTTTGAAAACTGTATTGTCTGAGGAACTGATTATGTTACCCAGGACTGTAACTTTTTGTAACGCAGTTTGATTTTTAACCCTGAATCAGACTTTGAATTGGATGGTCACAAAAACTCACCCCCCCAGCTTCCAACTAGTTGGATTGAGTATATCATGTTCACAGTGGACTTTCAAGAACCATTTATAGTACTTAACTTGAAAGAAATGAGGTTGCTTTTTAAAAATGTGAGCTAATAGGCTTAAATAAGTTGCTTTTGTATTTGCTGTTTATGGAATTGATATCAGTGTACCTTTTGACTTTATAGTTAACATATCATCCTGAAATATCCTTTTAACTCATAGCTAGTTCCCCTATTCTCAATTTTAAAAGAAAACCCAAGATAAGACTAAGTTACCAACCAGTCTTAAACATTTTTTATAAACCTATGCCACTATAAATTATGTGACTAAATGCTGTTAAAAATAATTATAAGAAATGTAGTGGTGTTAAAATTTGTACATGCTCTTATTTAGTGTTACCACATAAATGGTGTGCCTGCTTGGTTGTATTGTCCATTTTTGTTCTAGTTAGAAATGTATGTAAGTTGAGCCCCTTTTTGATTACTTTAAGGAGGAAGGAGTTCGATTAAGCAAATTTCTCAACATGACACATCTTTAAGAGAACCTGGGGTTCTTATTTAAATATGCAGTTCCCACTGCCTTACCCTAGTCCTACAGAATTAGAATCTCTAATTCAAAATAAAGTCTGAAAACCATGGGTTTAGAGAATTCAGTTTTCATGATATATATTTATAAACTCAGACTCATAGGTCTCTGCAACTTAGAGGTCATTTAGCTAAAATCCTACATTTTTTTTTACTTTTACATAAATATAGGGTTGAAATTATATTTTACACTGTATCACAGATACAGTATTTTATATAACTACTTACAACTGACCTCATCTTGGCCTTGAGTCCCCATCCTCTCTGGGGGCAGGATAAAATTTAAACTTAAAATTCCAGTTGGGGTCAATAGTTAGTCAAAGTTCATCTCCCTTTTCAAAGAGTTTCTTCTCCCTCCTTCCCTAGATATTTGCACCAGCCACATAGCCTCATCTTACCCAAACTGTATGAAGCAGGAGTGACAATTTGAGACTTGACTGTGCCCTTTAGATTCTCCTGAGAATCTGAACTGATTTTCTTCAATTGGGTGAGTTGGCAGCTGTCCCCACTGTAGTGGTCACCATTATAGCAAAGGTGCCCTTACGCCTGCTGCTGAGGAGCTCCCCGGGGGCCTCTGGCTCCTGTCCTGCCTCAGGTCCGTCCAGCTGTTCCTTGGGCCTCCTAATAGTGGCGTTCATTTTCTTGAATTACTTTGACTAAGTTCCTGTTGTGTGTGATCCATGACCTACTGGCATGGTTCTAAATCTATCTACTGATGCTAGGGAGATAAAACATTTGGATTGTGTAATTTTTATACTGTTGAAGGCTCTACCTAATGTATGACTTTTATAACCTAGATAAAGAGATCTTTTTTCCAGTGGTATCTTTTCTAGTCTCTTAGCCTTTTAAATAGATGTTGCCTAAATCCTGCAGTCCTGGCTAGGAAGCACTTCCTCCCACCCCTCTGCGTTGAGTCCCCTACAAATTCAGTTCAGTTCTGTATGTATTTATTAATATCTACTCTGTCTATAAAGCACTCTGTAAAGGCTTTGGGGGGAAAAGATGAGTGAGACCTGCTCTTAAGGCGGTCACAGTGGAGGAGCCTCCTCTGGTACAGCAGGAATGACGGAGGAGCCAGAATGCACGGAGGGGCACAGGAGAGGCATCCTGGAGCAGGCGGCAGTCCAGATAGGCCTAGAAGTATTGGTAGGATGTTACCTGGCAAGAGAAGGAAGAGCTGCTCCAGGCAAAGGTCAAGATTTCATAATCAAAGAGAAGTAGGAACCAAGACAGTTGTGAGGACCGCAGGAAATAATGGAAAGGGCAGGAGTGGACTCAGAAGCCCTGAGGTCAAGTTCCAGCATCGCTTCTCTCAGATTGCGGGTGAATTTGGCGAGATCACTTAGCCTCTCTTTCTTTACATGTCGCTTGGTCTTGTCTGTAAAATAGGAACCTTACACACTCTGCCTACTTCATAAATTGTCTAGACCAGGATTTTTCAAAGTGCAGGTCTCAACCTGTTACTGAATTGAGAAGCCAACTTAATGGCTTAATGGGGTGTGACTAGCATTTTTTTTTCCTTAGAAAACATTAGAGTGCATGGCACATAGTAATAGAAGATTCATGAAACAAAACCTCCTGTTTCTGTGTGTTCGTGTGTTTGTTTTACTTGTTTACTGTATGTTCCACCAGTATGTAAGGTCTTTGAAGACAGGGATTTTGTTTCCCTCCCTCCCTCTTCTTTGTTTACTACTGTGTTCTGCTTAGAATAGTATTCGGCATATAGTAGGTGGTCAGTACCTACTCACTGAAGGAACAAACGAATGAATGACTGAATATGACCTGGATCATGATGTAAAGGGTATTTTTTTTTTACTGTGAGTCATGGCAAAAAAGTTTTGAAAGCCACTGCTGAATAATACAGATGATAGTGCCTTGTATGATTCTGGAATAAAAACTGAAATGACTCAATAATTTCAAAGGCAGATTTTTTTTCCTGAACAATCTATAAGCTGTCTCAATAAGTTGTCTTAGTTCTTTGCTTCACTTTGGCAACAGAAACTCAGCCTTTCTATGAGTTTAAGGCCCATTGAGGCAAGGTTTTGGCAAATATGGTTACACTGAGAATAGAAGATCAACAGAGAGAACATCAATTCATCAATGCAGTTCCACTACCGGAATACCCTCAGCTAGACCAAGTCCCATTTCAACAGCATTAAGCTCAACCAATATTTGCTGAGTGCTTTTCTTATTCACGTCTGTGTGCACAGTGACTAGTGCACAGTAGACACCCACAATTTTTTTTAATGAGCAAATAAAGAATGAACATGGATAGAGGAGAACTGTCCTCAAGAATCGGACAACTTAGAGCGGGCGAGACAAGCACACTGACAGCTAATACTGGTGCAACTTAGTGAAGAGAGAATGAATGCATGAGCCTGGAAGGACCAGTGGAGGCCACATCAGAGAACAAGCCTTTGAACTTGGCTTTCAAGATGAGAGGATTTCAGCCAGGAAAGATGGAGCAACATTCAAAGCAGAGGAAAAGCCCACACAAAGGCAGAGAGGAGAGCAGATGTAGGGGCCATTGTGAAGCAACCAAAAGTCCAATTTGGCTGGACTTGTATGGCTAAATTTGGATAAATTTGTATATGGTGATAATTAGAAATGAGGCCAAAGGTAGGCTGAATTGATATTCTAGAGTCTTCAATTCTAGGGTGAGGCAAATATCTTTAGCTGATATACAGCTGGGAGCTATTGAACATTTCTGAGCGTAGGCAGGTACAGAGATGAACTGATTAGGCCCTCATCAGCTCTTGGGAAAGGGGAACTTGCCAGGCACCAGAAGAATACTGTTCTTAATTTCTACTGAGAATTCAGACAGGTGTGTTCTGTTTACGTCTTCACCTCAACTCCAGCCCCATCTACCTCTGCTGTCTCTTCCACTTAGTTCTTGGACCCTTTCCCCAAGCTTCTCTTTCCTCACCTTCCACCCTTATCTACCTCTCTCTTCACCCAGCATTCTTCTCTAGCTCTATCTCCAAGAATCTTTTAGAAAGGAAAAAGCAAGACAACCTCACACAGTATTCATTTAATCTTCACATCATCTCAATGTGGTAGCGGATATTCTCAGTAATCTACTCAGCATTAATTCTTCCTTTCTCCTGCCTAACAATACCAGATTTCTGGTGGGCATGCTCCTTCCCAATATAGCCGGTGTGCTTCAGGAGAAGCTGACTGTCCCAGCAACAGGAGTGGGCCTTACATGCTCCAAATTGGTCAGGGCAGTTCCCTTTTGCCACAGCCAGTCAGCATGTGGTATTTCACAGGCCACAGGATTTGGTTCAAGGTTGGACATGTTACCCAAATTCAACCCAAATGAGTGAGACTTCAGGAGAGGTTTACTGGGCTTAGGGAAAAGATGTGTTCTCACCTTTCTGAGAATGCTTCCAAAAGAAAGTCTTTCTCTGTAGATGTGTACAAGGAAATACATATAAATACATTTACCTGAGTGTTGTTGGCAGCCATCATGTGACCAGGCGGTGGAACCAGTCTTAGGATAAAGCCACCACCATACAAGGTGCAACAGAGACACTGGGTCCCTGATGACATCATTGCACTGCTGAGTCAAACAACCCCTGAAGTGCTACCCTTTCTCTGGAATTTCCGGTTATGGGAGGTAATAAATCCTCAGTATTGTTTAAGCCAGATTACGTAGGTTTTCTGTCACTTGCCACCTAAATGCCCTAATATAAGATGTACTGACTTGCTAACTAACCTCTTAGCCACACAGCTAGGTAGTGGGAAAGCAGAACTCTTAAAACTCTGGTTTCTCCTCAGGACCACACAGTGCTGCCTCCACCTTACGCCCTTCTTCATCGTCTGAATCAAAGTTGGTTGCCTGTGCATTCCGTGTCTTGCAGTTCAGTCTCCTGCCCGGCATCTGCTGACCTTAACCCTTCCATGACATGTCCCTTCCTGATGACTGCCCTACTGTGACCTCCGGAATTCCCTTTGCTTCAATCACCAAAATATATCTATGCATTCCACCTTTTCCTCAGTACCTGGCTTTCTCTTGAGGTCTACAGGTCTCTTGTGCCTCTCAGGAGAAGTGAGATCAGGGGTTCACATCTCAGCTGCAGGTTCAGCTCATTTCTGGCTCCCTCACCGTTGCCACTCCAGAATATTGTTTTAACTTCATTTCAGAATTCACTTCTTAAAAACGCACGTCCCATCCCCCCTTAAAAACTTCAGTGTCATCATTGCCAAGTACTGTGAGCACTCCCTCACGTTCCTTCAGGACCTTGGCTCCCACTCCACAGGCTCCCTCGGCGCCACCCCTGCTGCCGTCCTGGGCACACTGACAGCCATCTTAGTGTGAAATAACACCCTAGTCTCCCAGGTCCTCATCCTCTGCTCCAAAGACCGCCTTCTCCATTCTCCAGTCACCATACACTGGCCACCCTGAACCTGGAATCTGCTGTCCCTGCCTTCTTGCTCCCCAAGTTCTGCAGCCACATACTCGGAGATTTCACACTGTCACTTACCTCTTTTCATTCCTCTCGCTCTTCACAGAATCATGCTTTTTGCCTATAAATGTGAATCTACTTAAAGACCTTCCAATGATCTTCTGTCTTTTTCAAGCTGGACTAACTGTCCCTTCACCACCAGACTGTATTTGTTTCTATAGCCCCTCCCATTACCACATCTAATCACCCTACCTGCATTTGTGACCATTTACTCTGCCTTTCTTGCTGTAATGAACCAATGGTTCATGTTCCTTCTGAAGGCTGATTTCTACATTTGTCTTCCCTTCATCTGCACCCCATTCCATTATTGTCCCATTTCTCTGCTTCCCTGTACAACAGACTTCCCAAAAGAGTCATCTATACTAGCTGTCTTTAATTTCTCTCCTCCCATTGTCTCTGGAACTGACCCTAATCAAGCTTATGTCTCCACAAATTCTCTGAAATTATTCTTGTAAAACCACCAGTCATCTCCACTTGGCCAAATCCAATTCTCGATCTTCATCCCATCTTTTTTTTTTTTTTTTTTTGAGGAAGATTAGCCCTGGACTAACATCCGAACCCATCTTCCTCTACTTTAATGGGACGCTGCCACAGGATGGCTTTGATAAGTGTATGTAGGTCTGTGCCCTGGATCCAAACCTGTGAACCCAGGGCTGCAGAAGCAGAGCGTGCAAACTTAACTGCTACACCACCGGGCCAGCCCCATTCATCCCTTGTCTTACTTGAACTCTCAGCAGCATTTTCCACAACTTATCACTCCTTCTTTCTTGCAATACAATCGGCATTTGTCTTCAATAATACCGCACTCTCCTGGTTTTCCTCCTACCTTATTGGTTGTTTCTTTTCCGTCTCATTTGCTGGCTTCTCCTACTTTGAAAAGCAAAATGTTGGACTAAAGACCAGCCTTTCCATTTCTTTTCTATCTACAGTCATTCCCTGGGTAATCCTATCTAGCACCATGGCTTTAAGTACTGACTGTCTTCTTATTACTTTCAAACTTATATCGCCAGCCCTGATCTCTCCCTTTGTGGTGGTTAGTCTCCAAAGATGGCTGCCATCAATTCCTCCTGTCCCTATGCCACTGTTCTCATCAAAAGGGGGAGTCTGTTTCCCCTCCCCTTGCAAATATGCTGGCCTTGTGACGTGTTTTGACAAATAGGATATGGCAGAAGAGACGTTATGTCAATTCCGACCTATCTTTTAAGAGGCCTGACAGCTTCTGCTCTTGTCCTTTCTGGAGAAGCCAGCCACTCTGTAAGAAGTCTGACTCCCTGTGACCGCCATGCTGTGAGGAAGGCCAAGCTAACCCCATGCAGAGGCCATATGGTGGAGCACTGAGGTGCCAGAGATGTGAGGGAAACCACTTTGGACCTTCCTGCTCAGCCCAGCCACCAGCTGAATGCAGGCAAGTGAGTGACCCCAACTGATGCCACATAGAGCAGAACTGCCCAGCGGAGCCCAGTCAATGCACGAAATTGTGAGAAACAATACATTGTTGCTGTTTTAAACCTCTAAGTTTTGAGGTAGTTTATTATGCAGCAAAAGATAACTAAATACCCTTGATCTCCAAACTCCCACATCCATTGTCAACATGACATCTCCACTTGGAAGTCTAGTAGGCTTCCAAACTTAACATGTCCAAAATCAGATTCTTGATAGCTCACCTTCCCAGCATGCTCTTTCCTCCATCTCAGTAAATGGCCATTTGCACAGCCATTAACATGGGAGTCATTCTAGGCTCCTTTCTCACATTCCTCTTTCAATCTTGGCAGCACTAGCCTCAGAATACATCCGGAATCCCGTGAATTCTTACTACGTCCACTGCTATCATCTTGCTCCAAGCCACCATCATCATTACTGAGACGACTACAATAGCCTTCAAACTGGTCTTCCTCTTTCCATGTTTGTCCCCTGCCCTCCATCTCACCCCACAGTTGAGAATATTCAACACAGCAGCCAGAGTGATACTTTAAAAATGTAAATAAGGCACCCCACAAAAAATGCTCAGCATCACTAATCATTAGGGAAGTGAGACCTATGAGAGCACTAGGACCACTCATTAGAATGGCTATTATCCAAAAAACAGAAAATAGGTGTTGGCGAGGATGTGGAGAAATTGGAACCCTCGTGCACTGTTGGTGGGTGTGTAAAATGGTACAGCTGCTGTGGAAAACAGTATGGCAGTTCCTCAAAAAATTAGACATAGAATTATCATTTGATCCAGTAATTCCACTTCTGGGCAAATACCCAAAAGAACTGAATGCAAGGGCTCCAACAGATATTTGTGCACCTGTGTTCACAGCAGTATTATTCACAATAACCAAACAGTGGAAACAACCCAAATGTCCATCAACAGACGAATGGATAAACAAAATTGGTCTATACATACAATGGAATGTTAGCCTTAAAAAGGAACGAAATTCTGCTACGTGCTACAACATAGATGAACCCTGAAGCCATTATGCTAAGTGAAATAAGCCAGACACAAAAGGACAAATACTGTACGATTCCACTTATATGAAGTACCTAGAGTAGTCAGATTCATAGAGACAGAAAGTAGAATGGTGGTTACCAGGGGCTGGGGGCAAGGCGAGATGAGGAGTTATTGTTCAATGGGTACAGAGTTACAGTATGGGATGATGAAAAAGTTCTGGAAATGAATAGTCGTGATGGTTGCACAACAATGTGAATGTACTTAATGCCACTGAACCGTAACATTTAAAAATGGTTAAAATGGTAAATTTTATGTTATGTACATTTTACCATAATAAATTTTAATATAAATATGGTCATTTTTCTTCTGTACTGATTTTCCATCTCACTAAGAGTAAACGCCCAAATTCTTACAATGGATTACAAATATACAAAATATTGTCAAATGAGTCTGTTATTTCTTGGAACAAAAAAATTTAGCTGAAAACAAGCAGAGTGGAGTTTTTTCCCCCTTGAATCTTAATGTAGTCTTTCTCTTTCCCCCTTAGTTATTAAGCTCTTCTATTGAGAGGTTGTTCATCTACTGAAAACTGCCAATGACCAAAATGACAATTGGAAATTGAGCCAAAAGTATATGTGCCTCTATCTCGTTGTGGAACTAGCAGGTCTGAATGGTAATAAATGTCAGTCCCTGGTCCAGAGTGATATCCTTATTCTTTGTGGCTTTGGTCAGGCAAACCAGCCTGGTCCAGCAAATAGAAAATGGTTTGACCTGAGATGCTCAGCCCTCCCACTCTGCCAGAAGGTGATGATGTTTTCTTAGCCCCTGCTGTCTGCCTTAATGTCAGGCAAAAGGAACTTTGAAGAGACAGTGTTCCAGATACTTCTGGGACGTCATGACCTTTGCACTTGCTGTTTCCCCTGCCTGGCATGCTCTTCTTCCTTATACTCATGTAGCTTGCTCCCTCAACAGTCTCAAGTCTTTAGGTTAAATGTCATCTTTTCAGTGATGCCTTCTTTGACCACTCTACTTAAAATTTCATCTCCCTTCCCCAGTACAACCTTCCTTCATTTTTCTTTCCGGCACTTAGCACCTTCTAACATAGAAGGTAACCTACTTTCTTATTTTGTTTATTGTCTTCCTTCTCCTACTGGAATATAAATCCTATAAGTGCAGATACTTTTATGTGGTTTTTTCTTCTCACTGATATATATCCCCAGTACTTAGGACAGTGCCTGGCACATCACAGCAAGTGTTCAAACATTTTAATGAATAAATGAAACAAGTCTGACCATCCCAAAGGAAATCTGGCATCTCAGTCCTCAGCAGTGGACCCTTCCCCAAGTGAAATGTACACATGCATATGCACAAAAAACTGTGCCTCTAATTCTAGGGGATTCCTAGATTCCATGAAGCCCAGCCATGGGTGCCAGGTTAAAATCTTTCCATCAAAAGAAATTTATCTGCTACCTCTTTGGACGCTTCTCCAGTGCGGTCTTTTGGGAATCGTCTGAATGCCACAGGTGTTACTACTATTGGGAGTCTCCCAGGAGATCCTGAGCCTTACGATATTCTAGCAAATACAGTGAAGCTGGCAGCCATATTGCTGTGAAGAAAACAGGCGTGTATGCCAGCATCTCGTTCTTCTTTACTGAGCTGTTAATTCAAGTTCTCTTAGGAAAGCATCCAGCAGTGAAAATACAGGCTCAGAGCCACAAGCTGTAGCACAGGCCTGCATCCTGGGGGCGCAGACCGTCATCAGAGCACCGAGTTCTTCTCCCAGTTTAGCCACTTCGTGAGTCAAGTACTCACAGGTGCAAAGCTGCTCCCTTTGAATACACCTGGCTCCTTGGGAATAGGAGACGACCTGCAGGGTGACAGTGATCGGCTTGTAGATTCTGTTCAAGGTTGCTAATTTCTGAGGCTGCAGAATCCAAGAGGACTGGCTACTCCTAAGAGGAGGAGCTCACATGTACAGTCTGCCAGACGAGAACTGCAGAATGAGGAAGACCGTTAGAAAAGAAAGAGGTGATGGCAGAGGAGCGGGTGGGAGGGAGAGGGCCTCCAGGCAGAGGGTGAGGGGAGCAGCAGGCACAATGGCAGAGAGGAAGGGAATGGTGTGACAGCACAAGCCAGCAATCCATGTGGAGGGTTTGGAGCTTTATCAGAATGGCTTCGGAGAGCCATCAAAGGGGGAATGATAGAATAAGATTTGTATTTAGTGAGATCTTCCCAGAAGGCAGTGGATGATGGACTGGTGGAGGCAAGGAGACCAGTCAGGCTGCAATTAAGTAATCATGGGGCAAAATGGTATGAGCTGACCAAGCTGGTGGCAGTGAGGAGAATGCAAAGGGAAGAGATTCAAAGGTTATTAAGGTAGGTAGAGTTATCCAATAATGGAAACTGATTATGGAGGATGAAAGAGGAAGCGGGAGAGGGAAGAGGAGGGTCCTAGAATAACTGTCAGGTTTCTGGTTGGGCAACATGGTGGATACTGGTACCACTTCCTTAGGAAGAAATATGGGGTGGGGACCTGGCATTGAGGAGCCTTTCTCAACTGAGGTTCCACTACAGAAGCCCTAATGCCCTAGGGCCTCCACTGTCTGGAATGAATTAACCTCTCCCCGCTGCATCTAGAATGGTACTAGTCATGGACCTGAGTTCTCCTTGGGAGAACTAAGAAAATGGGCACTCAAGTCATTTTCAGCATTCTGTGGTCCAGATGAAGAATCCCAGTTGAGAAAGGTTTAGATAATGTAGGTCTACTTATCTAAGGCCATGGGAGTGGATGAAATTGCCCTGAGAAAGTATATAAAGTTGAATCAGTATAAATGAGAGTGAAGGGATGAGGAGCCTGAGAAAGAGAATCTAGAGATGCAGCGGAAAAGTAGGAGACAGTGACACCTTAAGTTCTCATGGAAGCCATGGAGAAGATAATTTCAGATAGGAGAGGGATCAAGCTATTTCCCAAAGTGTGGTTACTGTGTCACTGTGATGATGCTAGAGGTGATTCTTGGGAGTATATGGGCAAACCTTCCTAAATTTTTTTTAATATTTATTTATTTATTTTTCCCCCCAAAGCACCAGTAGATAGTTGTATGTCATAGCTGCACATCCTTCTAGTTGCTGTGTGTGGGACGCGGCCTCAGCATGGCCGGAGAAGCGGTGCGTTGGTGCGCGCCCGGGATCTGAACCCGGGCCGCCAGCAGCGGAGCGCGTGCACTTAACCGCTAAGCCACGGGGCCGGCCAAACCTTCCTAATTTTAATAGTTACGAATTTATATCTATTTATTGCATTAATACAGCATTTATGTATTAATATAAATAACCATAGCTAACTTAGAGTTATTATTTTTTGACAGTTACTATGTAGAGGCATGATTCTAAGTGCTTTATATGTATTAATATTCTTACTAGGGCCGGCTCCGTGGCTTAGCGGTTAAGTGCGCGAGCTCTGATGCTGGCGGCCCGGGTTCGGATCCCGGGCGCGCCCCAAGGCACCACTTCTCCGTCCAGCGCGAGGCCGAGTCCCACGTACAGCAACTAGAAGGATGTGAACCTGTGACATGCAACTATCTGCTGGGGCTTTGGGGGGAAAAAAATGAATAAATAAAATCTTTAATATTCTTACTGAATCCTTACCACAACCCCAGGAGGTAGATATTATTGTTATCCCCCCATTCAAAGACAAATTGAGGCACAGAGAGGTCAAATAACTTGGCCAATGCCAAAGTAGTAAGAGGCAGAACTGGAATTTGAACCCAAGTGGTTTCACTCCAGGAAGTATTTATTTTTTGCTTTAAAATAAATTCAAGTAAAAAAATGAATCACTTAAGAAAATAGCAAATAATAGAACAAGTGGACTCAGCTATGACAAAAATTGTGAAGGAGGCACATGAATGACTGACTCTTGGGAAACTGCCTTGGCTGGATAGTTCCATGGAGAAATAATGACAGAGCGAGAGAAATACAAGACAAGTGGACTATACACAGTCTACATGTGTCCTGAGAATACAGGACAAAAGGAAACATCTGGATCATACGGTTCCCTGCCTAGGGGGAGGTCAAATTGCATCCTTTCAATTCTGGGCCATTATCCTAGGCCCATAACAACAAACCACAAATATATACAGTATTAACTATTAATTGTAAAAAATGTATTTCTTATTGGTAGCAGTTAGATTTATCATAATGTGCTAAAAGATTCACTAGGTTCTTTAAATTTGGCCAAACTCTTAGACATTATTGTCATAGTTAAGTGTATTAGAAATGTGGTAAATTACTTCCTCGATTGCATTTTGAACATTTCAACAGCTGAGTACATTGTAAATACTCCAGCAGGAATTTTTATTTCTCATCCTTATTTCTTTGGGATCCCATGAGAAATACCAGAATCTTGTTTATTGCTGAAATATATCTTGTTTAATGTCTTGCCTGTCTGTCCGTGGTGTCTTACCAGCAAAAATGGTAGTGAAAATGCTCCTAAGCAGAGGAAGAAATAAAACAGGGAAACTGAAAGGGAGACAAGGAAAAGGAAATGTATTGCAGGAGGAAGACGGATACGGACCTTCTGGGGCTCCAGGTCCTAATCTGGGAGAGGGCAAGGAAAAGGAGGAACAGAGTGAAATAAGCCAAACCTGTTGGTCATGGCAGACTCCCTCAGGCACTTGGAAATAATGTCTTGATACCTAAGTGAGAGTGGGCACGCACCAGGCCACTGGTGCATCTACCCTACAAGCTGCATCCTTTGCTGGGCCTGAAGGTTCTCTTTCTTTCAAGGTTTCAGTAGCACAGTTTCCATAGCAACTCCACAAGAAGTGTTTGTCCTCAAGACCTAGAAGGCCATCTGCTACCCCAGGCCCTTGGACCTCCTGGCTCAGTGTGCCAGCCTCCACAGTACTTTCAGCATGATGGATCACATCTCAATCTCTATGTCATAACTACAGCTCTCTTAAGGCGGCAGGAATCAACCCCCAAGATTTCCATAGAGAGAACAAAATGTGTTCCCATCTGGTAGGTACAAACGAGGCCATGTTAATAATTCAAATTTCACTGGTTCTTGCCATTACTGCTACAACCCAGCCTTCTCACCTGAAAATCTACCTCGGGTATTAGCTGGAGGGTCTCATCGGTCTTTGACAGCATCATTATCCCATCTCTCCTCAGGACCTTCCTTGCAGCTTAAAGATTCTCTGATTCTCTGAGATTGGTGAGGAGGGTTGTGGAATCTCTCGTACAGGAGCTTTTCTGTGTGTGTGTCTATTTTAAACTCTGCCTTCTAGAAAATTTCAAATGTATACCAAAAAAACCATAGAAGAGTATAATGAACTCCACGTACCCAGCGATTTGCTTTAACAAGTATCTCTTCAAGGTCAATTTGTGTATCACCTCCACCTCCACCTTCTTTACCCCTCTGGATTATTTTGAAGTAAATCCTTAAATATTTTAGAATATATCATCTCAAAAAGACAACTTTTTTTTGTGTGTGTGAGGAATATCAGCCCTGAGCTAACATCCATGCCAATCCTCTTCTCTTTTTTTGCTGAGGAAGACTGGCCCTGAGCTAACATCTATTGCCAATCCTCCTCCTTTTTTCCCCTTTTCCTCCCCAAAGCCCCAGTAGATAGTTGTATGTCATAGTTGCACATCCTTCTAGTTGCTGTATGTGGGACGCGGCCTCAGCATGGCCAGACAAGCAGTGCGTCGGTGCGCGCCTGGGATCTGAACCTGGGCCGCCAGTAGCAGAGCACGCGCACTTAACCACTAAGCCACGGGGCTGGCCCCAAGACAACTCTTTTTAACAAATCTAGTGCAGGAGTCTTTAAACCTGGGTTTATGTATGTAAAATGTGGCATGCATTTATGCATTTTCCTGAGAAAATGGTCTATAGTTTTCATCAAATTTTTAAACTGGTTCAGGAGTCTAAAATTTTAAAATCATTGCTCTAAGTAGAACAATGGGAAGAGTCAATTTGCCTGAGGATCAATTATTGTCAACGAAACATCTCATCTTTTCACCATTACCAGCATTATACTCATTCAGAAGTATTTTTCAGAAACTTGTTTCTTAGGGATGATTTTAGCTGTTATATATTGTATATATAGAGCAGTAAATTTCTACTTTAAAAGTTTTTAGGATTACATGTACTCCCCCAAAGCCATAAATAATCATTTGAAGAGCAGAAAAACGTGAATGAGAGGCATGTATACAATGGTCAATACACAATCACCATGAGAGCTTTCCAAATGGACACTCAGCCCGCCCAGTGGAGAAACCCGTCAGAGAACCAGAGGGAGAGTCAGAGCAACTATTTCTTCAGAGCGTTAGCTTGGAAGCATAGAATCCAGGTATAGAACTGTTCAAAGAGTCCTAACATTGCAAAATACAAAGGAAAACATTACTTCCAGGAATGTGATACTAAAACAAAAAACATTCAGAAACCGTACATACTGCTGATTAAGTTAAAATAACTAAGTTATTAAAACAGACATAAAATATACATTAATATTTTTTTATTTTCAAAAATCTGGGTTAAACAGTCAAGCTGCACATACATAAGCCAAACTAAACAACAAGAACTTTAAAAAAAACCCAGAACCTTGCAAGTTGTTAACAGACTCTACTAAAGTAGACTATCCACTAGAGGGCTGGATTAGATGAGCAAGAAATCCTTTCCAATTCTGACACTCGATGACAGAAAATAGATGTTAGGCATGCTTCCCCACTCGTGTGCTCCCGCGTGCACACACATGCGTGTACATGTGCAGGCATCGGGGGGGGGAGAAAAAGTTGAAAACGGTCCAATAAAATCATTCAAGTTACTGGCCATTTCCTCTGTCATTCAGAATGATGTTTCCAGTGTTAAGAAATGATGGAAATCCTCTTCTACACTTAAAAAAAAAAAATCCAGAACGGTGAAAACATTAGGACACAGTTTTGTTGCTATCATTTGGAACACACAGCCACACAGAAAATATTAAAATGTTAATAAAAGCATTGTATTTCTTATCTAAGTAGTTAAAGTGAACAGACTTTTGTCAGTCACAGCCAAGCAAGAGGAGACCTTGGGAGAGGTTAGACTTGGAACCTATCCAGAAGAGACTCTTCACCTGGAAGAGGTTTGCTGTGCTTCAGAGTGAAAAACTAAGCAAATGCAAAGCAACTCATCAGCTGTTCTATTGCTAAATTTAAAGCAAACACGCTGGGGGTGTTGACAATTTAGAGTTTATATTGGCAAGACAACTTAGGACACAGAGAAAACCTTTATACTGCCAGGAAGGAACTGAGCATTAAGGCCAATGACACTTGACATTCCTGTGTGTTTTCAAGTCCTTCCAGGGCAAGCAAAGGAAGACCGAAACCCATCTTTCATTCTAACACTGACACTGTGGGCTCTGGAAGTAATTGTTTGTTTGTTTCTCTAACTTCTTTTATTCCGTTTCTGTCTGAATTTAAACACAGTTCCATAAAACTTTTTTTTTTTATTTTTATTTTTTGTGAGGAGGTCAGCCCTGTGCTAACATCTGCCAATCCTCCTCTTTTTTTGCTGAGGGAGACTGGCCCTGGGCTAACACCCATGCCCATCTTCCTCCACTTAACATGGGACGCTGCCACAGCGTGGCTTGCCAAGCGGTGTGTTGGTGCGCGCCGGGATCCGAACCCGCGAACCCCAGGCTGCCACAGCAGAGCGCGCACACTTAACTGCTTGCGCCACAAGGCCGGCCCCATAAAACTTCGAGTACAGCTAAGGAAAGCACCTCACTGCCCCAAGGCCAGCTTCTTGCTGTTGAAAGCGAACTTCTCTTGCATTTGTATTCTAAAGTAAGTTTCGTTTTTCCTTTTTTTTTTTTTTTTTGGTGAGGAAGATCAGCCCTGAGCTAACATCCATGCCAATCCTCCTTTTTGCTGAGGAAGACCGGCTCTGAGCTAACATCTATTGCCAATCCTCCTCCTTTTTTTTTCCCCTTTTTCTCCCCAAAGCCCCAGTATGTCGTAGTTGCACATCCTTCTAGTTGCTGTATGTGGCAGGCCGCCTCAGAATGTCCGGACAAGCGGTGCGTCGGTGCATGCCCAGGATCCGAACCCTGTCCGCCAGTAGTGGAGCGTGCACACTTAACCGCTAAGCCTCGGGGCCGGCTCCTTTCCTGCTCTTTTTTTTTTTTTTTAAAGATTTTATTTATTTATTTTCCCCCCCAAAGTCCCAGTAGATAGTTGTATGTCATAGCTGCACATCCTTCTAGTTGCTGTATGTGGGACGCGGCCTCAGCATGGCCAGAGTAGCGGTGCCTCAGCGCGTGCCTGGGATCCGAACCCGAGCCCCCAGCAGCGGAGCACACGCACTTAACCGCTAAGCCACAGGGCCGGCCCGCTGCTCTCTTTTTAAAACACAGATATTCTGCAATCTTCTAATTTTGCACCTGTTGTTAGTTCTGAATTTGAGAGTGGAGAAGCACAGGGGATGGCCTCAACAGGCTCTAGTCTAGGCAATCAGACCCCAAAACAATGGTGGGGACGCCTGGCCCTTTCTCACTTGGAAGCAAGGGACTCTCTCAGGATAGTGTTTTAAATGGCAGTGGGGAAAACTGAGAGCAATTTAATTTGTAAAAAATGCATCTGAGGGGCCGGCATAGTGGTTAAGTCCGGCGTACTCTCCTTCGGCAGCCCGGGGTCACGGGTTCGGATCCTGGGCACGGACCTACACCACTCATCAAGCCATGTTGTGGCAGCAACCCACATACAAAATAGAGGAAGATTGGCACAGATGTTAGCTCAGGGCTAATCTTCCTCAAGCAAAAAAAGAGGAAGATTGGCAACAGATGTTAACTCAGAGCAAATCTTCCTCACACACACAAAAAAGTATCTCAATTTTCTATTTATACTATAATGATCATGCATTACTTCAGTAATAAAAATGAAGAAACACGATGCTGTGATCTGGCAATTATTTTTAGGTTCATTTTCTTGTATTAGTTTCACCCATTCTTCTGAGGACCTTGGGCACTTTTACATATGTGGCTTCTAGCCATATTATCTATTTAAAAAGCACACATTTCCTCCTTCTGGCAGGTAATGATCTGATGTTTAATACCCCACAGTCCCTTGCAATTATGATATTAAGCAAAAGTTTTTTTAACCAAGCTTTGTAGGTTGCAGTACAATTGACCTTAACAAGAATAGTACATAGATGGTTTATTTC
This sequence comes from Ceratotherium simum simum, assembly GCF_057802395.1. Classification (NCBI taxonomy): domain Eukaryota; kingdom Metazoa; phylum Chordata; class Mammalia; order Perissodactyla; family Rhinocerotidae; genus Ceratotherium; species Ceratotherium simum. The sequence continues at coordinate 23,279,559 of NC_141928.1, forward strand.
CTGAATGCTTGTCATAACTAAAAATATTTTCTGTATCATAACATATAAAGAGTGTATCCAATTCCAAAGTCATAGCTTTTCCCCTCAAAATTCCCTATTTTTTCCTGGCATTTGGTGCTATCGAGTAGAAGTCTGAAGCCAGAATGCTGTTATTTTCTGATAGGTAACTGGTAAATTGCTGACTGGACTGCCTAGAGGATTTTTCATTCTCTATCCTTGGTAGTTTTAACAATTTTGCCAGGAGGGGCTTAGCTATGGGTCTCTCTCACCTTTTTTTGCCTGGAATGCAGTGAGTCCTTTTAATCTGCATACACAGATTTTCATTCTGTTCAGGAAAGATTTCATTTTTATAGTCTGATGACATTTTTTCTCATATAGTCTTTCCATCAGAAAAGCAAATGTCAGTAATGTTAGCTAATGTTCTGTCGTCCAAATCCATTATCTATCCTCATTATTTTCATCTCATTTCTTTTGAAAGAGCATTAGGAAGCAAATCTCAAGTTTGTCCTTCGTATTATTGATTTGAGTTTTTTTAAACATCAGTATTGTTCTTTTCTGCTTCCAATGTGGATTTTGATCTGTTATTGTGTTTTTTCCTTCCTTGAAATCCTTTCTAATCTATCTTCCCTTTCATTTTATTCTATTGCCTTTTTCTCTGAACCCATTCCCATTTTAACATAACTTACTATGGCTGCATAGAAGCAATTCTTCTGTTCAATTATGACAAAGAGAATCCTAAAGTTTTCTTGTTTCTTGCAGAACACTTTCATTTTCAAGTGTTCTGGAAGCTGTTCATTTTCCTTGGTTCAGCATTTTATATGCCTCATTTTGCCATTTTCTCTATACTCATCCTTAAATGTGGTCCTTTCTTCCCAGACCCAGTATTTGTCCTTGGTTATGCTATCTGTCCACTTGAGCGTTTGTCAAATCCCTTTTTTGGACATACAATTAATGGTAAGGAGATGCACCTATTTCCAAGTTCAATTTCTAGTTTAATACTTTTCTATTAAAGGGGCATCCTTTTCCTTCCCATTGCCTGGTCTTCTGGATCTCTGAATCAACACTGTACATGAAAAAAATAAAAATATTTGCATGTTCTGCTACCTAGTTATTTACTGTTTCTTCCCTCACCTAAAGGGTGTTTTTCTCAGAATGCATGATGCCTCTAATTGATCCTCTCTGCTTTCTGCTGTGTTTTAGCCCCAGGATTTGGAATCTTGGACGATATGAAGAGGAGGTGGGGTGAGGAGAAGGAAAAGCGAACCTTTTCACTTCACGATGTGGCAAGTGGTTGAGAAGCAGGATCAGCCAGTTACTTCTCTGGCTCTGAGTTAGGAGACAGACATGGTTGAGGAGAACAAGCATTAAATATCTTTAAAATTTTTTATTTACCACGGCCTCTGTTTCATGAAGTGAAGCCAGAGAAAACATTGAGCTACAACCTGGAAGGTTTTGTCTCAATCCATCTCCATACGCCTCATAAACTGTATCAATTCCTCTAGATTCTAGAATTGAGATCTGGCCTTCTTCTGAGTCTTTATGAGTGTTGTTCTGAGAAGGCAGGAGTTCACTGGGGGCTTCTGCTAGCCAGATGTTGTTCTGCCAGATGCACTTCCATTAATTAATGTTTAAAAATCCAAATCTTTCCAGCTATGATATGGAGGAAAGAGCTCTGGACTAGTTTTCTGGTCCTGAATCTACTATTTATTGTCTGGCTGACGTTAATATCTCTGGGCTTCAATTTCCTTATTAGTAAAAATGAGGGAATTTGACTAGACTATCTCAGAGTTACCTATAACCTAATGCTTTTTACATTTCAAAACAGAAAATAAATGTGCCCTGATAAAGGAAAGAACAGAAAACAAATGACTAAATAAGTGAATTTTGCTATGAAGGTGCTTTAGCCTAAAGATTATAGAAACCCTCTGAAGCCAAAATTTAACATAGGTTAGGAAGTCCTTCACGTTTTAAGCAATGATACCAAAGTCAAAACAGATAGTGTTTAGGGGCCGGCCCTGTGGCGTAGCAGTTAAGTGCGTGCGCTCCACTGCTGGCGGGTTCAGATCTCGGTCCCGCACAGATGCACCGCTTGTCACGCCGTGCTGTGGCGGCATCCCATATAAAGTGGAGGAAGATGGGCACAGATGTTAGCCCAGGGCCAGTCTTCCTCAGCAAAAAGAGGAGGATTGGCATGGATGTTAGCTCAGGGCTGATCTTCCTCACACACACACACACACACACACACACAAACAAAAAAACAGGTAGAGTTTATAAGGTAGAGTTTATAAACTAGTTGACTTTTATTAGAATAAATTGGCATAACCATCTGCCCTTTAAGGTAGGTAATAGGTAATATAGTTTATTTATTGGATAAAGACAGAAGGTTCTCAGTAGACAGAAAACGTTATATTCACTCATAGAAAACCACCAGGCTTTCCAGGATCTACTGAATTATACCAAGTGACCAATCAATTAGTAAGACAGTACATATAAGGTGTAACACAGCAGGGCTTAGGAAATATTTCCCAAACAAATAGAAACCGTTTTAATTTTTAAAAGCTCTGTGATAAATGGACCTCTGTGGGCCTGAAGAAGAAAGTTTTGTCTAATGGAGTGAGCACTGGACTTGGAGTCAGAAGACCTGGGTTCAAACTTAAGTTCTCCAACCCATTAGCTCTGTGAGACTTTGGGAAGTTTACTTAACTTCTCTGAGCCTTGGTTCTCAATAAGTAAAATGGGAATAATTAGATCTGTCTTGCAGAGCTGTTGTGAGAATTAAATAAGAACATGAGGCAGCTGTGAGAAAGCACTTACCATAGTCAGTGTTAGTCAAATATGAATCTTCTAGAAACCTTTTTCGAACAAATCAGTAACAATAACTATAGTTAAATGCAAATTAATCAAATGAGTTATAGTGACCATGAAGTATTTAGGAGCCCATTCTCATCTCATTGGGGGAGAGGGGTCTATCTAATTGCTATTAATAGTAATGGAAGCAATATGCATCTACATATAATCCAGTGATTGTTTTCGATCTTAATAAATATTTCCTGAAATGATTAATTTCCATATGAGCTGCATTAGATAAATAATAAAGCAGTTTAGTCTGATTCTGATCAACAACTAAACATGGAAAACTTCTCTGGATTTCTTGGACTGTAAAGAACTAGAAGTATTCAAAATCATAATAATAATAGGCAAAATTTGCCAGAAGGATGGGCAGCTTCCCTCAAAGGAATTTTGGGAAATCCTGTGATGTCAGAATACATGGATATAGAATACGTAGGAATTTCCAGAGATGAGTTAGTTTATCATCCCACATGGCCTCCTCTTCTCTCAGCAAGGGAGCTTGGCCTTAGGTCACCACCAATCTCTGCCTCCACTCATGTTTCAGTTAAGGTGAATAATTTATATGGGAAAATACAACAAAGATTTTTACCTAAGAACACTGCCAAAACAACTGAATGTTTTTCTTTTAATACAGAGCATTAAAAATTCACCCCAAGGGGCCGTCCGGTGGTCTAGTGGTAAAGTTTGTGTGCTCTGCTTCAGTGGCTTGAGGTTCGTGGGTTCGGATCCTGGGCACAGACCTACGCACCACTTATCAAACCATGCTGTGGCAGGCATCCCACATATAAAGTACAGGAAGATGGGCACAGATGTTAGCCCAGGGCCAATCTTCCTCAGCAAAAAAAGAGGAGGATTGGCATCGCATGTTAGCTCAGGGCTAATCTTCCTCAGGGGAAGAAAAAAAAAATTCACCCCAAGCAAAAGCATTTAAAGGTATATATAAATTTGAAACAATGTATTCTTTTGTTCAGGGCTGTTTGTTAACAGCTTCTAAATATGTATGGACCTTAACTTAGACTAAATTGGAGCTCATGCAGACAAAATGAGGTAACTCTTCATTGAGGTCTCCACCGTTTGCATTTATTAAGCCAAAAGGTTGACTGGTTACTAGCCCCCAAATATTTAACAATCCAGATTTCAATAAAAGCAACAGAGGGATGCATGTTTGATAAGGATAATATTTAAATATTCTGTTTATTTAACTAGTAACAATGTCGTCAGTGTTGGCCTAAACTGAGAAAAATAATCAACATTGTGCTTCCTAGAGATAGCAAAATAATTTTAGAAGTTGTGAAACTTGAAAATTCAAGAAAAATCTTATTCATAAAGAAAGCATTCCAGTATAGTGAGAAGCACTAAATTAGGAGATTCACCATGTGACCTTGAGGAATTAGGAAATCTGCTTCCTAGTTTTGCCACTTCCTAACTCTTCGACCTTGAGGAATTGTGGAGGTGTAACATTGTTCACTTTGGAGATGCTCCATCCCAACGATCCCACTATATCGCTGAGGAAAGTGCGACCAAAATTTGCCGAGTAGTGAAGGCACTCCCAGTCGAGCAATCTTTCTACTACAGCAAGAGGCCGCAGCTTCCACGTGAGGGTTGCTTTGTCCAGATTCTCCTAAGGACTGTCTAGGAACATGCTGAGAGCGTGGCACAGCGCTTGATTAAAATAAAAATCAAAGTAACAGAATTGCACATTTCTTCAAACACCACTTATCAGCCAAGGTGGATTAATACAGCATCTAATCCCAGGTAGCTGGAAAATGCCACATGAGCAAGGAGACTGTTGCTTTCACAACTTTGGGTAGGTACTTCCATAATATTCCCCTTTGCAAACACACTCAACAATGGAAAAGCGTTCTCAAGATCCTCTTACGGCTCCTCTGTTCTTCCTTCACTTGTTTTTGCTTGTATCTGAGGTATCAGGGCTTGGCTGGGTTGGAGGTAGAGTTCATGGGCATATATGTGACCAGATTATCAGTTTGGTTTCCTCTTCAAGTTTAACAGTTTAAGGGAGAGAGAATCTCCATAATGGAAGAAATAAGTGATATAATGCAGGTTAGTTGAATAATATTAATTACTACTATCACCAAAAAGTTGTAACTAAAATAGCTAACATTTATTGCATGCCCATTACGTGCTAGTGTCGCACTAAACTCTTTATATTTAATTGAATCATATCCTGCAAGCTGATGGCCTATCATCTCCGCCAGAATAAACTTGGAAGGGGAGACCTGCTCGATTCCGGGGAGGAGGGTACCAAGCAAGCAGGGCTCACTTTAGAGCAGATGCAGAAGGTGCTGTGGCCATGAGTTCACACAAAGGACTCCAAAGGTCCTCTCGTCACACCTGTAGCACCACCATTCCTGACACGGAGGCCAGAGGCAACTTGTGCCGGATGAACTTGGCGAATTCTGGATATTCATTCCCACTTTTGAGTAAAAAAATCTAAAGATAAGTGAAGAAAATGCTCTTCACCTTCCCCCTTCTTTTCCTGGGATTCTCCTTTCTCCTAGCTTAGGCCAAGAGTAGAAAATCATCGAGTCGCCAGTGGGTATGGTTTAGAGCTGGCTGGAAAGACAGAACTGCCTTGGCTGAGCGCCAGCTGGAACTAGCTACTCTGGCCCCCCTTCAGATCCTCTGAGAAGGGACATGGCCATATAGATGGATAGGTGCTTTGCCATTTTAGCAGGTTTACTAGGCATTTAAATTTAAATGTAAATTTAAAGTGTGTGTGCAGACACACACAGCTCTACACACAGATACATAATAGACAAAGTGACATGTACAATGGGTGGCACAGAGTAGCAATCAATAAATGTCTTCTTCCTCACTCCCATTCCCCAAGGACGCATGAAATGAACTGCATTTAGGATGCTGAGATAAAATTCTTTCTTCCATCAGATATCACTGAAGATTCTCCCTCCTGATTTTTTATTAGAATGATTCACTTCAGAACTCTGGTGATTTATAGTACATCAAATAGATAATAAGCAACAAATCTGAGGCAGAGATGGTTATTCAACTGATGAAAAGCCACTATCAACAGAAAGATTACAACCTCTGGATCACTTATTGCTACTTCTGGAAATATTAAAATCTGAAAAGATCCCAGTGATTCCTAAGGGCAATTTCTTCTTGAATCTATTTAAAATAAAAATGGAGCTTCTGTTTAATTAGGCTACAGGCTCTGCCCAATAGTTCACAGAGATTATATTTCTGTTTAAGTGCAGAACTGACAAGAAAAATGACCATCTGCTTTCCACAAACAAAATATCCTTTGGGTGTTTAGCAAACTAAAGGAAATTGTATCTAATGTTTTGTGTCTCTTTTTAATCAAAACCCTAACATCACCATAGGAAACCACAACATAACAGTATGCAACATCAAGTCATAACACTGATTATTAAATATTACCTGTTATTTATTTACAGATGGGGACATACCAAAATTAATCTATAGTCAGGAAAGACCAACTAGTGAACAAAATCATAAATGGGCAGTAACTAAAAAGGGAACAACATTAAACCTTAAGGCAGCATTGGTTGAGTCTTCTCTGGGAAAGGAAGTATTACATATTTCAGTGACCAGTGAATGATTTTTAAAAACAATTAATTAAAATAAATACTAAAATATTGTTTTCAAAAAAAAATAGGACTGATTTTAGGACTCCTGCAAAGTGAATTTGTATTGGAATTTTAATTTTGGATTAGAAAGCGCACACAGGAACAAAATGGTATAAAGCTGTAGCAGCCTTTCCTCAAATACAAAAGAAAGATCCTAGAAATTATTATGATTAGTCAACACTCTTTGGGCTCCTGTTTCACTTATGGTTTTGCATTCAGAGCAGTTACTGGGAAATTCTGCTGCTGTTTCAATAACGTGTGCTCAGGTTAGGTTTTATCTCAGTGACATGATTTCAAACTGCATGAATAACCCGTCACCATGCTCTGATGTTACAATGTGTCCTTACTGCTGCGTCTGCTTACCTGGTAGGCTGCCAACGTCACCATGTCCCAAGCATTGGTGCCCACCTAAACCGATGACTTTTATTGTGGCTGAAAAAGTCCTACTTTGAGAAAAATATTTCAAACCTCTTGAATCAACACATTTTGGGGTTTGTTTTCTTTGCAGCTTGTTTTGTTAGGTTTTCCTGGTTAAGCCTGAAAATTACCTTTAGCTGTTTTACAGATCCAGTGCTATACGCTGACAGAACAACCACAGGACACAAAGAACAGACAAAAAACACTCCAAAAAATGTGCAAATGAAAACAGCTTTCACGTGGTGCTGAGAAATAAAATGTAGGCACTTCTGCTGCAGGAGGTTTTCACATTTTGATCACAGATCGCTTTTCCAGGCCACTCTCACTACCGGAAATCCCCTCGTGGTACAAACCATCGAGTTCACTGGAAACCTTGTTCTCACAAACACCTTTTGGTGCATTCATCTTTTTTCATAAAACTCTCTCCATTGATGCAGAGATCAAGTTCCTCCCAGTGCTGAGAGCAGCCGGAGCAGCTCCCTGCCTCTCCCTCAGCATGACTGAGTGTAGCTCCACCATCTTCCATCACACAAGGCTGCTTGCTCTGCAGAACCAAGTTATCCATCAACAAAACATAAAGAAGTGTCAAGTGCAATTTTTCTCCTGGAACTAGTTAATGTGTCTGCCTCTTTTGTTCTAGTTCATTATTGTGAATGTAATTCAACAAAGTGTATTAGTCTTTATAACATTCTAAAGCTACTAGGCTACTGGGATTTTTTTTTTAATGACTACTTAAACAGTTTTCCTTTTTTTTTTTTCTTTTTTCTTTTGAGAAAATCTGTGCTAAAAAGGCACTAGATAAAATGAACTTCCTCACTCGTGTGTGTATAGCAATTATACATTCTATTAGATTCTATTAATTTAACAAAGGTGACACACATTTGGATAAAACATCCTAATTATTCAGACTCTTCTACTTCCAGTTAAAAAATTCAAAATCAAAGATATAGCAGGTCACATTGACCGAGACTGCCTGACCATGGAGTCATGGTCGTCTCCTGCCTCCTCAGAGCTCTGGCCTTGGCCGCCTGAGGGAGCTCACCTATCAGGGTGAGCAGGGTAGTGGCAGAGCCAGGGAAGACTCACTGGCAGAAGCTATGGGAGCCAAGCCTCCTGGAGACCTGAGTAAACGAGACGAAGGTGAAGTTCTCACAGTTCTCCAGCTTGACCTTCTTGGCTAAGTTTGGGACAATTCCCCGAAGAGACCGCAGTCCCATCCTCTGTTCCTCATACCACACACTGCCCATGTCAGTGGCCTCCTTCCTGGCGGTAAGGTAGAAAGGAGACTTGGCCTCCATTTGGGTGGGTGGCCGGTGGATGTACATGTACTTGTAGAGGAGGCAGTAAGGGCACTGTTTGTGTCCCCTGGAATGCTCATGGTAGATTTTCCCATGACATATTCTAGTGGAACCACTCCGACTCTCCCGCTTGACACTGTCTGTCCGGGCAAAATAGGGCTGGTTTTGTGGGTCTTTGAGCAGCTCGATGTCACCATACATCAGATCTGCATGCTCCTGCAGCGTCCGCATATTCAGGTATTGGCTGTTGTACTTGACCACAGTGGACAGGAGAGTGATAGGGCTGTCATCCCCTAGACACCCTGTCTGCCACATCTCCTCCTCATCAGAAAAGGAGAAGTAGACAATATTGCGGGAACGGGCACCTGACATCCCTGCCTTACTCAGCACCCACAGCTTCTCCTTGAGTTTCTTGGTGGAAGAATTGAAGGTGCTGCTGGTGATGGAAAAGCCCACACCTGCATTCTTCAGGATACGGTCCAGACCTCGGCGAATGGCATGGAGTGAGGTGGCCAGGAAGTCTGAGCCGTCACTCTTCTTAACGGTGACGTAAAAGTTCTCGAGCAGCTCGTTCAACTTCACTGCAGGGATCTCAAATGAGACAAACACTGAGGTTACACATTTGAGGACACCCAAATGGCCAGACCCCTCCTTCCTTCTCCTAATCCTCACCAGGGGCTGCACTGTGGACAAGACATTTTGCGGCCTCTAGAGGGGTAACTCCTTAGCATGATATAGTGGAAAGGACAGTGAACTTTAAGCTGGAAGATCTAGGTTCCATACTTGGCTCCACTTAATCTCTTTAAACCTCAGTGTTTCAAGCAGCAAAATGAGACATAATAATATCTTCTCAAAGGATTATTGTAATGCTTAAATAAAGAAGTGGACGTGAAAGGGTTTGTAAATAGTAATGAACACATACACATATACATATATATAATAACATATTTTATAATATTATAATAACATTATTATGTTACTATAATAATATATTAATATAATGATAATATATTTATATAACAATACAATATTATATTAACATAATAATATTTTAATATTTATTATTATTATTATTATTGGCCTTTGTAACTTTCACTATTCCTCTCTGGAAAGCCCTTTCTTCTTCTCTTTTCTAGCAAATCATTTCCTTCCCTCCCCCTTCAACAAAATTCAACCATTCTCTCTGAAGAATTACTGAGCTAAACTTAAACTCTGAATCATTCCAACATTAATTTCCTTGATATCTGTACATACTGCTTGGTACTGCTGGTACTAAACACGGTGCTGTAGAGAAAGACGACTGACATGTTCACTTTGCATAGCAAGTTAATGCTCCTTGATTTTTTTTTTTAATTTTTTTTGTTTGTTTATTTATTTTTTCCCCCAAAGCCCCAGTAGATAGTTGTACATCATAGCTGCACATCCTTCTAGTTGCTGTACATGGGACGTGGCCTCAGCATGGCCGGAGAAGCGGTGCAGCGGTGCGCGCCCGGGATCTGAACACGGGCCGCCAGCAGTGGAGCGCGCGCACTTAACCACTAAGCCACGGGGCCGGCCCGCTCGATTTTTCACTTGAATTTATCTGAATAGGTCCAGAAATATCTCTGGCTTAATGATCCATAGGGTTTCAATATCAATATTTGTTCAAAGGATATGACAAACTTTATGACTATACTGACAATTAGAGAGAGCTCCTTATTTGGGTAAAGTAGGAGGAGAAGGAAGCTGGTCGGTAAGAAAGCTTTATTTTCAAGAGGGAGCTATCAAGAGAAAACTAGACTTTGCTCATAGTCAATTCAAGCTGAATACATATGCTAGGACAAAAGAAAGTCTCAATAAAAAATGTTTTAAAAGTAGAAACTGTACAAGTAACATTCATTCTTCTAACAGACCTTGGATCAAAGAGAAAATAAAAACTGAATTACAGATGAAAAATGAACCAAACTGAAAACATTACATATCAAAACGCGTGAGATGTTGCTAGATATACTCCGACAACATCACAGTCTTGAATGACTTTGGTAGAAAATTTTATTGAAAACAAGGAAACATTATTCAAGTCAAAAAGCTAGAAAAAGGAAATCAAATTCAAAAACAGTAGAGTGAATCAATAAAAATAGAACATAAACTAATGAACTAGAAAAGATATAAATTGAGATAGATAAAAAATGAAAATATGTAATCTTTGAAAAGACCTAGGAAGCTGGCAAACTTCTAGCAGGTCTGTCAGAAAGAGAGAGAGAGAGAGAAAGAAGAGGAAAGGAAATATACATTTAAACAATAGTGAAAATATGAAAAATGTCATATACTTTATGCATATTAATTTGAAAATCTAAATAGCGTGAACAATCTTGTAGCAAAATATAAATTACCAAAGTTGGTTCAATGGAGGTAAAAAATCTGAATAGCCCCAAACAAGAGAGTGAAATGATTGTCAAAGATGTATATTATTCCTAAAGAGGGGCCGGCCTGGTGGGGCAGTGGTTAAGTGCGTGCGCTCCGACTCGATGGCCCGGGGTTCGCAGGTTCGGATAGCGGCGCGCATTGACGCACCACTTGTCAAGCCATGCTGTGGTGGCGTCCCACATAAAGTAGAGGGAGGTAGGCCTGGATGTTAGCCCAGGGCCAGTCTTCCTCACAAAAAAAAAAAAAAAAAGATGTGTATTACTCCTAAAGAGATGGTTTTATGGAATCAGTTCAGCTTTTCTTTTGTATTATTTTATTTAAAAAAATTTTAATTATTATTATTTTAACAAGAGAAAATCAAATGAAGTTTAATAACATGTATACATGGCAGAAACCCAGGAAAACTGAGTAACTCCTTCTTTTGTATATCAGCAGTTTTGGAGCATAGGGAAAAGAAAGGTTCTTCATTTTTTTTTCTAAGCCAAATCTGATGGATATTATATCAAACAACCAAGTATATGAATATAAATGTAAACTTCCCTAAGTAAAATATAGGTGGTCTTCGTTTTAACATGGTCTTAGTACCATGTTAAATAAAATGTGTGCACATGAGAACCATGCAAAACGAGGATGTGGCTCTAATATGCACCAGTAGCAATTAACACAGTACCCCGCAAAACAAGGACTGCCTATATTATCAAATCAAATTCAGGACTGCAGGAAAGCAAAACTACATCAAGACAGGTAGGGATTACTGCAGAGCATAAGGATGATTCAATCTTAAATAATTTAATATAATTGACATTCATATAATAAACAGAAATAACATGAACTTGATAATTACTGAAATTATTTGAAAGAATGTGATCTCCATTTCAAATTTTAAAAAGTTCAAATTAGGGGGCCGGCTTGGTGGCATAGTGGTTACGTTTGCGTGCTCCGCTTCAGTGGCCCGGGGTTCCTGGGTTTGGATCGTGGGCGTGGACCTACACACCGCTGGCGCATCAAGCCATGCTACGGCAGCGTCCCACATACGAAATAGAGGAAGGTTGGCACAGATGTTAGCTCAGGGACAATCTTCCTCAAGCAAAAAGAGCGAGATTGGCAACAGATTTTAGCTCAGGGCCAATCTTTCTCACCAAAAAAATAAATGAATAAATTTGAAATAAATTTAGATTGGAAGAAAAAAATCCTCTATGATGAAGAGTATTTTACAGATAAGAACTATAAAAATTATATCCAAGACAAAAACATTAGAATATTTTTAATAAAGTCAGGAATAGGATGAGCATGCTGAATATCACTATTATAATAACACTGTGCTGAAGGTTATAGCCAACCAGGTAAGACAAGAAAAAGAAATGAACACACACACACACACACACACACACACACACACGTATGTATACATGCATATAGGAAAGGAAAAAGACAAGCATAATTATTTTCTGATAATCTGATTATTGGTGTAGGAAACTCCAAGAGATTCAGGTGAAAAGCCATCAGGAAGAGGAGGGTAGCTGTATACAAAATATACAAAGCAACAGCTTTCTTACATACCAGTAAAAACCAGTTAAAATAACTTCCCAATAACCATAACACCCAAACTCATCTGGTTTCAGATTTTTATGTTGTCGTTTGCAACCCCCTACTTGCAGATGTTAACCTTTCCTTGTATTACTTGGGACTCATCTGGTTGCAATAGATAGACCAAATTCGAATAAGCCTAGGCAAAGAGGATATCAGAATTAGCGGACTCCAAGACCATCAGGACTCTCTCTGCCTCTCATCTCTGCTTCTCTGTACAGAGGAGCTTTCTTTATATAGCTCAAAACATGGGCACCCAGCACACTCCCCCAGGTTTACATCGCATAGCTTCAGGTATTGGCAAGAGTCCAACTCTCATTTTCAGTAGAAAAAAATCTAAAGGAAGGATTCTGATTGGCGCTCTCCGGATCCAGACAAGTGACCAAAAGGTGAGCCACTGTACTAACATGATGGCTTCTGCAGTAACCATGGAGATTGTAGGAGAGGAATGGTTCCTAAATAAGGGGTGCTGAGTAGCAAGTTATTACCTTAGTGTTTAAAAAAAAATAAAACAACTAACCGCTGATAGCTTCCTTTTGCCCTTAGGACAAATTCCAAACTGTTTACCTTGCGTTCAAGTCTTCACCATCTGCTTCCACCCTGCGGCAGACTGTTTGCAAAGACAGCCACAATTCATCTCCTCCCTGCTCCCACGCCCCTTTGCACTGTGACTTTGCCACTCCTCCCATCAAGAGGTGGACTCTATTTTCCCACCCTTGGAATCCGGGCCGGCCATGACTTAATTTGACCAATAGAATGTGGCAGAAGTGACAAGGTGTGAATTGCAAGCCTAGGCCTCGAGAGATGCTGCTTTCATCTGCTTTCCTCTTACAGGTTCTTACAGGTTCTGCTTCCATTGTCTTAGTACATTATGTTGTCACGTGAGGAAGCCAGTTAGACCTCACACACGCATGAAGCAGAGACAAGCTGTCTCCCATCTAATATACAGATGACTGCACCCACCTGAGCACCCCAAGTGAGACCAGTAGAAGAATCACCCAGCTGAGTACAACCCATAGAATCATGAGCAAATAAAATGATAGCTGCTTTAAGCCACTAAGTTTTTTGGTGGTTTGTTATGCAGCAACAGACAACTGGTACACACCCTATTTCTCTAGCCTAATCTGTTCTCTTTGTACTCTGTTTTCCAGACTCACTGAACTTTGTGCCATTCATAGAAACCCACAAGGGTTTTTCATGCTCCTAAGTCTTTGCACATGCACTTCCTTGACCCAGAATGCTTTTTCTTCTAACCTTCTCTATTTGGAAAATTTATATTCAATTATTTCATATCTAGCTCAAATTCTGCTTATATAAAGGCTTCTCCAGCTTTCCTAAGCAAAGTTACTCTCTCACCTGAGATCCTATCTCATCCATAATAAAATTTAAATTTTATTTAATAAAATGGCCCTATCCATATTGCACAGTCTTTTTCTACTTATATGTCTGTCTCTCAAAGTGAACTGAAAGCTCCCTGAAGGCAAGAACTACATCTTATACATGACTGAGTCTCCAACACATACCAGAAGGCCTGAAATATATCACTGATACCCAATGAACTGATAAATGTGGGCTAAATCAATGAAATAACCTCGGAGTCAGGAGAACCAAGCTGACTTAGGCTGCAGAACATTTTTCTTGATTTACACAGAATACCACAAGTTTCAAAGTAAAATCATAGCAAAAGCAATTCCTAGAGAAATGTCAAGTCACAAAATTTATATTGTTTGCACACAAGAAACCATTCATTCTGGCCCATGCTGGCTGCCTCCTTAGTTTTCTCAGACTGAGTTTCGGTTGGTGATTATCCCTCCAGGTTACCAAGGTCTTCAATTTGTTACAAAGACATTGCAAGAACTGTTTTCCTTCCATATCCACTCTGAACAGATTTACCATGTCAAAATTCACCATGGATTATAAACTTGGCTTCCTTGATGAAAAATAATCAAAGAGGGGGCCAGCCCCGTGGCTTAGCGGTTAAGTGCATGTGCTCCACTACTGGCGGCCCGAGTTTGGATCCTGGGCACGCACTGACGCACCACTTGTCCGGCCATGCTGAGGCGGCGTCCCACATACAGCAACTAGAAGGATGTGCAACTATGACATACAACTATCCCCTGTGGCTTTGGGGAGAAAAAGGGAAAAAAAGGAGAAGGATTGGCAGTAGATGTTAGCTCAGGGCCAATCTTCCTCAGCAAAAAAAAAAAAAAAAAAAGGAGGAGGATTGGCATGGATGTTAGCTCAGGGCTGATCTTCCTCACCAAAAAAGAAAAAGAGTAAAAGCTTTACTTCAAAAAGTAAATAAATAACCAAAGAAAATTAAGAGCTCAGTCATGAGGTGAATGACTCCAGGTGGGAAAGGACAAAATAAGAAAAAAATTGACCTGTCTGGCAAATTCCAAAGTTCTGGAACGACACAGTAATCCTTGACACTTGAAAGAGTTAAAAGACAAGCAAAGCCAAGAGTTACTTTTGGGGAATGTCTCCAACTCCCCTTCATGATAATCTTGTCTAGGGGGATGGAGAAAACGCTTATGAACTACAAGTACTCTTATAGGAAAACAAAACGAATCTTGAAGTAACCATTGCTGACAACAAAAATGACTGACTTTATTCAGAAAGATAGGTATTGAACTTTAAAATGCTCTATTTTCTGAGTGAGTCTAAGGAATATATAAGTTGATGAGACAGCAACCTTGAGGGAGATGGATCAGTGAGGATTAGGCCACATTTGTGAAGAAAACATACTATGTGGATCACATATAGTAGATCATAGAGTGATCACCGCGTGAGACTGGCAGTGTACACTCTGCTTATTTAGATGACATTTTGAAGTCTGATTTGACTCCTTGCTTTCCTTCTTGAACAAACAACTATATTTGAGGATCACCAGCCGCCAAACCATGATCAAGAGTTGTTACCTCCCTTGTCTCCTGCCAGGTAATGTCTATCTTTAAAGACATATCTAGACTAAAAATATCTTGCATTGAGACCAAGAAAGTGAGATTAAAGAGCATGGGCCTTTAATAATTTTTATTTATTTATTTTTCCCCCAAAGCCCCAGTAGATAGTTGTACGTCATAGCTGCACATCCTTCCAGTTGCTGTATGTGGGACACGGCCCCAGCATGGCCGGAAAAGCAGTGCGTCGGTGCGCGCCCGGGATCCGAACCCCGGCTGCCAGCATCGGAGCGCACGCACTTAACCGCTAAGCCACGGGGCCGGCCCAGAGCATGGGCCTTGATGCCACAATTCCTTCTTTTAACTAAATATTGGCTAATTCTCTAAGATTTTGGCCTGTTTCTTAAGAATTTATCATTAAAAAGATTTAATTTGAGTGGCCCATGTGAGTAGATTACAGAGGATTGAAATATATCTTCTTCCTCACCCATTATTCCTCTAGATAACACAAGGGAAACTAAGAAATATTAGTACCTAGAAGTGGTGATAAGGCACACTCTACTGGACGGTTGGGACATTTTCACCACCTGGGATGTATATGTTATCTAAGCCATAGAGGGTGTGGAGAAATGAGACTCTTCATGGATTCCTGCATGGAAATGTAAAGGGTTCCAGTAACAGACAACTGTCTTCATAGTGACTTCACAAAGTCTGGAAGACAAGACCCTCTGGCCTAGAGAGGTTAAAGTCAGTGGAGATGAAGAAATGGTGATGGGGGTCTATAAGAATAAGTGAATTTTAAAACTATTATTAATAAAAGTGAAATAGTTACATTTTTATTGATTTACTTGAGTTTTTTATTGTGGTAAAATATACATAACATAAAATTTACCATCTTAACGATTTATAAGTGTACAATTCAGTGGCATTAAGTACATTCACAATGTTGTGCAACCACCACCACTATTTATTTCTAGAATTTTTTCATCATTCTAAACAGCAACTGTACTGTACTGTACTCATCAAACAATAACTCCACATCTTCTCCTCCCCTCAGTGCCTAGTAACCTCTATTATACTTTCTGTCTCTATGAACTTGCCTATTCTAGGTACCTTACATAAGTGGAATCACACATATTTGTTCGTTTGTCTCTGACATTTCACTTAGCATAACATTTTCAAGGTTGATCCATGCTGTAAGCATGTATCAGTATTTCATTTCTTTTTATTGCGAAATAATATTCCATTGTATGGATATGCCACATTTGTTTATCCATTCATCTGTTGATGGACATTTGGGTTGTTTCTACATTTTGGCTATTGTAAATAATGCTACAACGAATATTTGTGTGCAAGTGCTTGTATAGATATATGTTTTAAATTTTCTTGGGTATATGCCTAGGAGTGGAATGGCTGGGTGATAGATTAACTCTATGTTTAATTTTTGGGGAATTTCCAGACTGTTTCCAAAGCAGCTGCATCATTTTATATTGCCACCAGAAGTGTATGAGGGTTCCAATTTTTCTATATCCTCATCAATACTTGTTATTATCCATTAAAAAAAAAAATTTTTTTTTTTTTTAAATTCTGGTCTTCCTACTGGATGTAAAGTGGAATGTATGTGGTTTTGATTTGCATTTCCCTGATGTCTAAAGAAGTTGAGCATCTTTTCATGTGCTTATTGGCCAGTTATTTATCCTCATAACTGTTTAATGTCTTTGTCTACTAATTCTAAAATCTGTGTCAGTTCTGGGTTGGTTTTGATTGATTCATTCTTTAAGGGATATATCTTCCTGCTTCTTTGCATGTCTGATAATTTTTGTTTAGTTGCCAGACATTGTGAATTTTAGTTCTCGGGTTCTGGATATTCATATATTCCTAGAAATATTCTTAAGCTTCATTCTGGGACACAGTTAAGTTACTTGAAGACTGTTTGGTCCTTCTGGGTTTCGGTCTTGCCTTTTTATTTTTTTACTTTTTCAAAAATTGAGATATAATTCACATACAACATTGTATTAGTTTTAGGTGTACAAAATAATGATTTGATATTTGTATATATTGCAAAATGAACACCACAATAAGTCTAGCTAACATCCATCCCCACACATAGTTAAAGATGTTTTTTCTTGTAATGAGAACTTTTAAGATTTACTTTCTTAGCAACTTTCAAATATAGAATACAGGACTATTAACTATGGTCACCAGGCTGTACACTACATCACTAGGTCTTTTGACCACCTTCACCCATTTTGCTCGCTCCCTCCCCCTGCCTCTAGCAACCACCAATCTGTTCTCTGAATCTATGAGTTCAGTTTTTTGTTTTTTTTTTAGATTACACATATAAGTGAGACCAATTTACAATATCTGTCTTTCTCTGTCTGATTTATTTCACTTAGCATAATGCCCTTAAGGTCCACCCATGTTGTTGCAAATGGCAAGATTTCCTTCTTTTTTATGGCTGAATAATATTCCT
Organism: Ceratotherium simum simum; assembly: GCF_057802395.1. Classification (NCBI taxonomy): domain Eukaryota; kingdom Metazoa; phylum Chordata; class Mammalia; order Perissodactyla; family Rhinocerotidae; genus Ceratotherium; species Ceratotherium simum. The sequence goes on from NC_141928.1 coordinate 23,297,119, forward strand.
GTGTGTGTGTGTGTGTGTGTGTGTGTTTTCTTTATCCATTCATCCATCTATGGACACTTAAGTTGCCTCCATGTCTTGGCTATTGTAAATAATGCTGCAATGAACACAGGGGTGCATATATCTTTTTGAGTTAGTGTTTTCATTTCAATTATGACCTCTATTTGCAAGACCTTTAAATCTATACTTCCAGCTTTAACATTTCTCCCATGTTTTAAATCCCACATCCCCAACTGCTTATTGGACATAACCATCTGGTGGACATCTATATGATTTAGACGCAAGATATCCACATCAAAATACAACATCTTTCTGTTTTGTCTCTACACGTCCAAGAATTATTTCCTTCCATTCACAAACCTCTAAACATTTCCAGTTGGAAGAGATTATAAGGGCTCATTTTATAACTGGGGAAATTGAGGACCAAGGGTATTAAATTCTCTAAAATATCACTTTCATTACGTTCCTTCCCATTCAAAAAACTTCGGTTGTTTCCCTTTGCCTAACCCTTCAGACAGCTGTAGATCTTAGGTTAAGAGTGTCCTCCCTACTTTGATAGTCCCTTCCCTGCTGTGCCTGCAATAATCTTGCAAACAAAGTCTCTCTTTACAAACAAAGCAAACAATGGTCTCCCAATATTCACAAGATTTTATCTTAGCCTTTAAGGGTTATCAAAATCTAGCTTTACAGTCCACTGTTCCCATATACGAAGCCTCAGCTGCAGGCAATTGAGTCTACCCCTTCAAATTTTACTCTTCCTAACATCACTCAGCCTAGAAGACTCTTTTCTTCACCCAATTCTACTGAAATTCTACCTCTCTCTCAAAATACAGCTTAAATATCAGTCCCTTCACTTGTCTCACAAAAATGAAATTCATCCATGTGAATTTTTTGGCATTTCTGATCTGTAAATTCATAGAACACTTATTAAATTCTGGTTTGTACTGTGGATATTTTTCTTTCTATTTTATGTTCTTTCAAAGTTTCCCCAGGCAGAAAGCACCTGTTCTGGGTTCCCCACAATGCTTAGCACAGTGCCTGGCTCTTGGAAGCTCAGTGAGGGCGGCTGAAAGCAGAGGTAAACTTAAAAGTTTCTTACCTTGGTGATGTCCATGTGCTCTTTGAGCCCGTTGGTCATGCACCAATATCGCCACACATTCAGGGCATACCGCGTGGCTTTGGTAGTATTTGGGCTTACTGCACTGGTACACAGATCATTCAAGTCATCATTAATATTAAATACAGGAAATTTGTTGAGCTTAGTAGAATAGGCTAGAAACAAAAACAATAAAAGGCATTAAAATAATTTGCCATTCCCTTCTTCAGAGAATTACGTCTTGGGATCACGTTAAATAACAGAAAATTCCTATGAGATAAGACTTTAAAAAATGAAATTTCTATCAAGTATACACATATTAGAACAAATAAAGTAGGAAACAATATTTCTAGCATGAAATCAATGCAGTAACCTCGCATTTAATCCCAACAATTTTGCCATATTTACTAACTGATGCACTAATGCAGGCATTCCAATAACAGAAGGAAAAAAACTGAAGGCAGAAAAACACAGAATGTTCTATCTAAAATTTTCACTGGAAAAAGATAGCATTTCTATTAACAACAACAAAAATATAAAAAGAAAGAAGGGAAGACAAGTTACATATCCTTTCTCTTTACCCTCAGCACATGAAGAGCTGTTATTTCTATGTAATACATAGTCTCAAATGTCTTGTGTCATCCTGAAGAGGCTTAAATTAAATGGTATTAGCATATTTCTTTAATTATTTTCACAAATTCATAGAGAGATATTTAAACCCTGACTCCACATCCCATCAGCTAGCTTAGAATCAGAATGGAAGGTCAACTGAGAATAATATTAGGCGAAAGAAGGAGGAATGCTCCAGGGAGGCTCACACTGTTTTAGAGGAGAAGGAACAGATTTTATTTTTATTTACATATTATTTTGTGTGTGTGGGTATATGCTTTTTTCTTTTTCTTTTTTAAAATTTATTTTATTGAGGTCATATTGGTTTATAAGAGGAAACAGATTTTAAACTGCAATTGCCAAATTACTTCAGATGAAGACTGGTTTTCCTCAATGTGTCTATTTTAAGTATTGGTTGCCAAAGAGATAACCAATTCCATAACCATTAGCTGGCCTTTCTTCACACTGTGTGATCTACTAAAACCAGGCTTAAACTGTTCAAACTGTTGTCTTTGGATAGAAGAAAAATATCTAGGTAAACCACCTCAAAGTAAAAACAATGCCAACCTGTACTTTATCTAATGGTTCTGACCCTCTCGGGAATGTTTCTGTATTCAAACAAGGCACTAAAAGGCTGGGAAATAGCAAAATGAAAAGTTAATGTAATTACCAAGGTGACCTGCCAATTGGCTTCACTTTACCTAACTCACCTCACCTCTCATGGCTCCCACAGAGGAACTCCAAACCACAGCCTCCTGTTGTCCCCAACATCCGCCTGCGCCCAGGACACCGACAACACACCTTCCCCAAGCTGAGCCTGAGAAATCTCCCATGGTCTTCGTGCCAATAAAATAGTGTCTGTTTTTCAATTTCAATTCCAAACTCACGTCTACATAATCTTCCCCCACTAACCCAACTCCCTTATTCTCTCCTTCAGTATGTGTCTCACATTTGCTTTACTCTTCCTTAGAACTGTGATCTAATTGTGTCCACAAGATCTCTTCAAATGATTTGTATTCACCCTTTAAGTCTGCTGTTGAACTGAATATACAATCTGCTTTAATAAATGCTCACAGCAAAAGAGGCATAACCGACGCTAGAAATGCTATCCAAAGCAACTGAGTCATGTAGGTATATCACTCATCACCGTTATAAACTGAGATAACTCATATTATCTCTGGGACTTGCCTGATATTAATGAAAGGATTCTACTATAAAATTTATTATTCTTACATCTAGCACAAATTGAATGTTTACTATATGCCAAGAGTTATATAAATTATCTGTAATCTCTGAGCAACCCTATTGTTATACCTATTTTACAGAAAAGGAAACTGAACCTCATACTTTTAGTAACTTCATACATCACTCATCCAATATTTACTAAGGTAACCTCTCCGTGCCAGGCACTGTGCTGTCAAGTCATGGAGTTAGTGAGGGCTAGAGCCAGGGTTTGGGCCTGGGTCCCGCTGACTCTGTGCTCTGGTCACTACAGCAAAGGAATCAGGTGCTACAGTGATAAAGTGTTCAGTAAAGAACGCAATTTAGAGGGGGCCGGCCCATGGTGTAGTGGCAGCCTGGGATTCGAAGGTTTGGATCCTGGGCGTGGACCTACACACCACTCATCAAGCCATGCTGTGGTGGCGTCCCACACACAAAACAGAGTAAGACTGGCAGACAAGTTAGCTCAGGGACAATCTTCGTGAAGCAAAAAGAGAAAACAGGCAACAGATTTTAGCTCACAGCCAATCTTCTTCACACACACACAAAAAAGAATGCAATTTAGATATTAGTGACTTGTGCTTATGAAAAATATCCTGGCCCGTCAAATTTACTACGATTAACCTCCAGTGAACTAAGTCTGATTTATTTAGACAACCACTATAGTTTCACCAATTTATTTTTTTTTGAGGATGATTAGCCCTGAGCTAACACCTGTTGCCAATCCTCCTCTTTTTTGCTGAGGAAGATTGGCCCTGGGCTAACATCCATGCCCATCTTCCTCTACTTTATGTGGGATGCCTGCCAGTGTGGCCTGATGAGTGGTGCACAGGTCTGTGAACCCTGGGCTGCCAGAAGCAGAGTGCGTTAACCTAACCCCTACGCCACCAGGCCGGCCCCACCCATTTTTTTTAATAACAAAGAAGTGATTTATTTGCAACACAGCCCAGTCCTCAGCACTTCAACACAGCATAGGAGTAGAAAAGAGTCACACTGCAAGACAGGAGGATTGAGTTTAATTAACACATCAAACAATTACATGGCCTTAAATAATTTCATTTTTATCACAGGACAGAGACAGTACACTGAAAATGGAAACCAAAATCCTAGTACATAGAGAAACAGCTACAGAACACTTGTATGCTTACATAACGGGAAAGAAATTGCGTGGAAAATGATTAAATTACATATATGGTTCCTTCATGATTGTATTTAAGGATTAAATTATATATACTTTATAAACTGCTTTTTAAAATTTTTGAGTAGAAGTTGTAGTGTCATATTGCTGAGGAAATTTTTAGGAGACTATATTGATGGAGAAACAAACAAAAGTAAGAACTTATAACTGAATACAGACAAAAGGGGGACTCCTAAAGAAGGATTTGAATTTCTTTTCCACTAGAGAAAAGGCAAGCTCTGAGCTCAAAGTTAGGCAGAGCTGGCTGTGGGGATGGACGCCGGGGCCGTGGTAGTGTAATCTAAGGACGGCCAGATCTGAACAGTTATCCTGCTCTCTATCCATGGCTACCGCTTACAGCATGTACAGCACAGCTGTGGCAAGCAGCGAGTGTAAAGTGGGGGAAACCTACTGGGGAAAGCTACCCAGAGGGTCAGAGAGAGAAAGGGGGCATTGCCTCACCCAACTCTGGGCAGCCCCACTGGACACAGAGAAGGAAAAAGGAAAGGAGCTACAAAAAGCAGGAATCCCTGAACGCACACCATCTTCTCAGGTAATGCCTTCCCTGTGTCTACATTTGAGAGCTCCTCGCTTCCCAGCTTGTTTTCAGCTTATACACCCTGAAGGGAAGCCTACTCATTTTTTTTAAAATGTGAGCACACAAACAAGCATCACCTGGCAATGGGGGCGTTACCAAGTGTAGCATGGAAGTTACCAAGTTACACAAGCAGAGCAACTAATTCCACATTCCTCCTCTCCCCCCTAAAATAGAGTTAATTCAGAAAACCAAAGAAAAAATTAAAAGATCACAAATACATCATCACATAGATTTGAGAGGATAACGCATTCTTAAAACAAGAACAGCTTTCACTGGAAAAGAAAAAATAGGAGAACAAGAAAGATCCTGGAAATTTAAAATGATTGAAAAAGCATATTTAAAAAATACTGTAGAAGAGGTGAGTATTTAGAGAGAGCATGGCTAAAAGACAAATTAGTGATCTGGAAGGAATTTTCACTGAAGGACAGGCAAAGTAATAAAAATTTAAAATTATGAAGGTGAAGTTAAGAGGCATGGAAGACAGATCCAGGAGATTTCAAGTCCATCTTAAAAGAATTCAAAAGAAAAAATTATAAGAGGATAGGACAAAATAAATAAGAAGTAATTATATGAAAAGTTCCATTAATCAAAGAAAGATTCAATCTTTAGGGTGTTAAGATTCATGAACTGTCAAACAGACATACTAAAAGAAGACACATATAAACATATCTTGGTGAAATTTCCAAAGTTTATGAACAAAAAGAAAATTCTATAATCTTTCTGGTAGGGGAAAAAAGCCATCAACGTAGTAATAAGAATCAGATTTCTCATTTGTAACATCAAATGCTAAAAAATGACTCAGTCTTCTCAGAGTTGTGAGGGAAAAGGACTGTAAATGAAGAATTCTATTACTTAGCTAAAGAATCATTCAAGTGCTAGGGCAAAATAAAGACATTTTCAATCATAAAGAAGTAGCATCCAAACACTCTTTCTTTAAAAAAAATATGAGTCACGAATATTTGCTAACAAAATGAAAAATGAATTAAAGAAAGGGGAAGATATCAGGTACAAGATATAGTGAGGAGCAAAGAATTTATTAATAACATTAAATAATGTGGCAATTAAGCTTAACACAATTGTTTCAGAAAGGACTGTGAAAATAGATGAGGCATGATGGAACAAATTCTTGAACCAAAATTCCCCACGATTTCAATAAAATATGGAGAAAGAAGAGGGGAGATATAAAAAATATGATTGAGGCCTCATCCTGTTTAGGAAGGGTAGGGAGCAAAAAGGAAAACAAGCAAGAGGAAATTACCAATGTAATTTTTTACATAAAAAAGTGTTTAAATCTGTTAAAAACAAAACATAAGAGAAACTACCATTAGAATGGATATAGGATTTTCAAATAAGAGAGTAAATAAAGGAATAAAAGTAGAAAAAGAATTAAACAAAAACAAAAATCCAACATCTGCAATCTATCCAGCAAAATTCAGGACAAGTTAACGAAAGAAATGAAGAACTTAGAAAGCAAGCATGATGCATAGAAAACTTAAAATGATAGCAAGAGCACTTCCACTTAGGGCTATGACGAAGTAGCTGGTATTATACTATCCTTCTGGTGAGAATAAAGCTAGACAAAATGCATTAGAAAACAACCAAAGTAAGTGGAACTCAGCAAAATCCTCAAGAAAAGGGAAATGCACAGAGGTGAGTCCTCCACTGATCACCATGTATTCCTCTTCGAGCATTTGCTGCGTTGCAGTACAGGACACAGCCCAAGCAGAAAGGAGCAGCCTGAGGTCTACAGCAATCTCAATGGGATAGGTATACAAATATTCAAGCACAGGGCTAACAAGCCACCAGTACTTGAGAAACTGAGATCCTGGAGGAAGAGAACCACAGAAAAGTGAGCCAACATTCTGCATGCAATTTGCCTTCCAGGAATTGCTGACTCCTAAGCTAAACATGCAGAGGCAAGATGCAGAGAAACCAAGTAGAAAGGAGAAATCACTCAGGAGCAATTTCATGGCACTGAGGAATTAAGAATAGTAATTCAGGGCCTTCCAAGAGGAGCAGCCTTGGTAACAATCCAGGCTTTCATTTGAAACCCAGAAAGGGCTTAACTGTAAGAGTAAGAGAAACTGGAAATAGAACAGTCTCAACTGCACTAAGGTGATCTGCCTACCTTATTTGACAGCTAGCAGGAATCTAAATCCTCTCTGGAAGAAGACAACATCTTCAAGTTTTCATACACAATCAATAACAAGTTAACAGGCATACCATAAAATAAGACCAAATGAATGAAAAACAAGAGAAAAATCAGGCAATATAAACAGATATGATAATCCAGATTATTGGAGTTGTCAGACATGGACTTTAAAATAATTTTAATATGTTCAAGAAAACAAGGAAAAGAGAGTTTTACTAGAGCATTGGAATCTATTTAAAAAGTGGAAATTCTAGGATTCTCTCCCGTTTTTTCTCTTCTTCCCCTTCCCTTCCTCTCTTCCCTCTTCTTCCTGAACTATTCAGTTTCAAAGCTGTTGGTGAGACAGAGCAAAGTAGACATTCGTACTGAAGTATGTGTGTTGGAGGAGCTGTGATGGCCTAGAGTGAGATGTGAAGCCTGAAATGGGTAACGAGGACATCTGCATAGGGGTGTAGGAAACTGATCAGAGCAGGAAATATATTTCAGTAGGGGGGCAATCTGGTAAATGGTAACAGAGCTTGAACTGGGAGAGAAAGGGATAATTCGGCACATGTGTGTGGTGATGGGTTGTAATTAGTATTTGGGTGGTGAACGTGAAGTAATCTATGCAGAAATAGAAGTATAATGATGTACACCTGAAATTTATACAATGTTATAAACCAATGTTACTGCAATAAACAAAAAATTAAAAAAAAAAAAAAAAGCATCCAATGGAGGGGTAGCCATCTATGTGCTGCGACAGCCTGAGCAGGGTAAGAAGGGCATCCATACAGCAGTGGGAGATATGGGGAGAAGCCCTACGTGAAAAGTCAGAGCTTTACTGGAGTGAGTAGGGCTTCCGTGCATGGGGGTGGCTTGGTCTGAGGTATCATAGCCCAAGAAGTGTGATGAAGGCTTCCACGTGGGGAGCCTTCCCAGCATGGGATGTCAGAGTTTGAGTAGAGTGAGAAGATGTGTGGTGGGGAGGATGGCCCAGTGCAGGGTGTCCCAGGTTGAGTGGATAAGGAGGACATCTGTGTGTATGCGGGAGGCAGACCACAGCTAGGTGTCAGGGCCCAAGCAAGTAAGGAAAATCAAAGAAAGACAAAGGAACAGGATATAACTAAACATAATACATGATTCTGAATTGGATCCATTCCCAATAAAGAATACTATTGGGGCAAGTGGCAAAACTTCAGTGAGAACAGATAGTAATAATGCATCTTTATTAATTTCCTAATTTTGATGGTTATACTGTGGTTATGTAGGAGAATGTCCTTGTTTGTAGGAAAATCATAAAAATCACTTGGAGGTGATGAGGCATGAGGTTGCAACTTAATTTCAAAATAGCTTAAGAAAAAAATGTTCTCTGTAATACACTTGTAACGTTTTTTACTTTGAGATTGTTTCAAAATTTTAAAAATTATTAAAATACAATAATGAATTAAGAATTCAATAGATAGGGTAACAAGCTGATGTAACAGAAGAGAAGATTTGTGACTGAAAGTGAAGTCAATAGAAAATATACAAATTGAAGCAGAGAAAAGAATAAAGAAAACAGAAACAAGTATAACATATAGGACACAGTGGAAATGTGTAACATATTCATAAGTAGAGTCTCAGAAAGAGGAGAGAAAGGGGAAGAAGCAATATTTAAAGAATACTGGATGAGAATTATCAAAAATAAAATACACCAATCTACAGATTCAAGCAGCTTTATAAACCAAGCAAAATAAATACAAGGAAAATAAAACCGAGGTACATTATAGTAAAAACACTGAAAACAAAAGACAAAGAGAAAATCCTAAAAGAAACTGGAAGAGGGGCCAGCCCTGTGGCTTGGCGGTTGGGTGCTCGCACTCCACTGCTGGCGGCCCGGGGTTCGGATCCCGGGCGCGCACTGACGCACCGCTTCTCCAGCCATGCTAAGGCCACGTCCCACATACAGCAACTAGAAGGATGTGCAACTATGACATACAACTATCTACTGGGGCTTTGGGGAAAAAAAATAACATAAACCTTTTAAAAAAAAAAAAAAGAAAGAAACTGGAAGAAAGGACAAATTACCTTCGATGGAGCAACAACAGACTGATTGATTTTTCAACTGAAATGATAGAAGCCAGAAGACAAAGGATATCTTTTGTGTGCTGAAAGAAAATTACTACAAGTCTGGAATTTATACTAAGCAAAGCATCCTTCAAAAATAAAGATGAAATACAGAGGCAGTCATGCAAAATAATGAACATATTTGTTATCAGCAGTCAAGTACTAAATGATAATAAAAGGAGTTTTTCAGGCAAAAGGAAACAATCCAGGATGGAAGCACATTAATATAGAAAAAAATAAAGAATACTGGAAAGAGTGAACATGTAGATGAACCTAAATGAACACAGCTGTTTAAAACAACAGCAATGATGTCTTGCGGAGTTTTAAATACACGTAGAATATTCATTACAATAGCACAAAAGAGGATAACTGGAGCTAGTGTTGACAGGTCCTCACATTATCTGGAAAAACGATGAAAATATTAATTTAAAGTAAACTTTAACAATGCAAAGATGCATATTTTAATCACCATAGCAACCACTAAAAGAAGAATAAAAGAATCTATAACATAAGTTGATAGAGGAGGAAAACGGTATAAAAAAGACTTAAAAACAAGGCACAAAGAATAGATGGGACAAAGAAAAAAGCATAAGATGATAGAATTAAACCTAAACGTATTAGTTATTACAGAATCAATACTGTTGTCAGTCTGGATAAAGAAACAAAACTCAGCTATATATGCTTCTTACATATAGGAATAAATGGAGTTAAAAGCTAAAAACAAAAGGATGGGGCCGGCCCCATGGCTTAGCGGTTAAGTGCACGTGCTCCGTCACTGGCGGCCCAGGTTCAGATCCCGGAAGCGCACCGACGCACTGCTTCTCGGGCCATGCTGAGGTGGCATCCCACATACAGCAAGTAGAAGGATATGCAACTGGGACATACACCTATCTACTGGGGCTTTGGGGAAAAAAAGGGAGGAGGATTGGCAATAGATGTTAGGTCAGAGCCAGTCTTCCTCAGCAAAAAGAGGAGGATTAGCATGGATGTTAGCTCAGGGCTGATCTTCCTCTCAAAAAATAAAATAAAATAAAAAATAAAATTGAATCATTTAAAAAAATAAATTAATTAAAAAAATAAAAACAAAAGGATGAAGAAATGTATACCATATGAACAAGAAAGAAAGGAAAACTGGTATAGCTATAGAATATCAGGCAAAACAGATTTTAAGATAAGAAATAAAGAAGGATGTCTTATGAACAAAGAGAACAGATTAGTGGTTACCAGAGAGGAAGGGGGTTGGGGGTGGGCATAGGGATAAAGCGGCACATATATATGGTGACTGACAAATAATAATGTACAACTGAAATTTCACCATGTCATAAATGACCTCAATAAAATTTAAAAAAAAAGAAGGATGTTTTAAAATTCAACAGAAAGATATAACTCCTAGATTTGTATGGACCTAATAACATAGCCTCAAAATATAAAAAGCAAAAAACATCCTTTTTAATAACTGATAGAACAAGCAGACAGAAAAAATAGTATAGATATAGAAGATTTGAACAATGCAAATATCAAACTGGACCTAACTGAATACAGAGAGTAACACACCTGGCAACTGCAGAATACACACTCTTTTCAAAGGTACACTTTTACTAAAATAGAAAGTACACTTTTACCTAAATAGAAATGCTAGAACATAAAGCAAGTCTTAACATTTCAAAAAATTAATCATTCAGAATATCATGAGAATTAAAATAGAAATCAATTACAAAAAGATAACTGTTGACAATTAAGCAATAATATACTTCTAAATAAACCCTCAGTAAAAGAAAAAAAATCAATAGGAAAATCATAGGAATTAGAAAATATTTCAAGCTGAAGATAATAAAAACACATTAAAGTTGTGGGATGCGGTTATTGCAGTGTCTATAGAGAAAATGATAGCATTAAATTCAGAGATTAGAAAAGAAGAAAGGTTGAACATCAACTGTACCAGGAAATTATAAAAAGAACAAATGTATCCAAAAAAGTAAAAAGAAGGAAACAATACATATAAGAACAGAAATCAATGAAATAGGAAAGAAATTTACAATAAAAAAAAGTAATGCTGGGCTGGACCCGTGGCTTAGCGGTTAAGTGTGCGCGCTCCGCTGCTGGCAGCCCCGGGGTTCGGATCCCGGGAGCGCACCGACACACCGCTTCTCCGGCCATGCTGAGGCTGCATCCCACATACAGCAACTAGAAGAAGGATGTGCAGCTATGACATACAACTATCTACTGGGGCTTTGGGGGAAAATAAATAAATAAATAAATAAAAATAAAAAAAGTAATGCCAAGAGATGGATTTGAAAAGACTAGTAAAATTAATAAACTAGTAAGAAAAAAAGAAGGTACAAACCACCACACTAGGAATGAAAAGGGTGTTATCACTACAGATCCTACAGATATTAAAAAGACATTACGAACAGCCTGATGCCAATAAATTTGAAATTTTGGATAAAATGGACAAATATCTAGAAAAGCCACAACTTACCAAAACTGAACAAGAAATGTAAAATTTAAATAGTCCTACACCCAGTAAGGAAATTGAATCTACAATTTAAAATATCACAAAAAACCCTTCAGGTTCAGATGGATTTCACTAGTAAATTCTTTTAAAATTTAAGGAACAAAGAATGCCAAACCTAAAAATTCTGCTAGAATAGAATAGAAAAAGAAGGAATACTACCCAATTTCTTTTATAGGACAGCATAACTTTTCTATAAAAATATGACAAGAACAACACAATAAAAGAAAATTACAAGCCAACACAACTCATAAACACAGACAAAAAAAATCCTTAACACAATATAAGCAAACTGAATGCCTACCTCACACCATAAACAAAAACACAATTCCAAATGGGTCACGACCTAAAAGTAAAACAATAAAGCTTCTAGATGAAAACAAAGCAGGCCATTTTTATGAGCTTGGGGTAGCTATGTTTTTTAAACAGGACATCAATATTACTACCACAAAAGTAAAAGATTGATAATTGGATTTCAATAAAATTAAAAAGACATTTATCAAAATGTACCATTAAGAGGGTGAAAAGGCAAGCCACATAGTTGGGAAGATATTTGAAGTGCAGATATCTGACAAATCAATTAGAAGTAGACAGTCCAATTAAAAATGGACAAATACGAACGGGCACTGCATAAAATAAGAAATACCATTAATATTTCAGGAAATATAAATTAAAATACACTCACCAAAATGTTTAAAATGAAAAACAAAATCTGAAAATATCAAGTATTGGTGAGGGTGTGGAGCCACAGGAACACTCTTACTCAGCTGGTAGGATTCTTGATTTGTACAACCACTTTACAAACGAATTGGCAGTATCTACTAAAGTTGAACATACACCTGTTCTATGATCCAGCAACCCTACAGCTGAATATATACCCCACAGAAATGTATAGATATGTGTCCTAAAAGGCACATATGTATGTGTCTTAAAAGCATAATTAATAATGAATAGCCCCAAACTGGAAATAACCCTACCTCCATAAACAAGAGAATGCATATGAAATCGTAAAATACTTATACAATGAATTATTATATAACAACAAGGAATGGACTACTGGAATGAACCATATGCAAAAACACGAATGAATCCCACAGACACAATGTTAAGCAAAAGAAGCCAGACACAATCTGAAACGGCCCATTTATATAATTCAAAAACAGATAAAATGACTCCATTGTGAAGTAATACAGTTATCTTAGGGAGGTAACAAGGGGAGGGCACATGAGGGAAACTTCTGAGGTTCAGGTAATGTTCCATGTTTTCCTCTGGGTTATTACAGCAATATATTTGCTTCATAAAAATTAATCAAGTGGTACACTAATGATTTGTGCACTTTTTTGTCTGTATAACTCCATAAGAAAACTTTCAAAAAACTCTTAAAATTAAAAATGTATACACAAACCTAATAAATGAAGACTTATACCATGTACCCGGATGGGAAGGCTCAATATTATATAAAGATGTTTAATTTCTTCAAGTAATCTTTAATTCAATGTAATTTTTTTTTTTATAATTTTATTTATTTATTTTTTCCCCAAAGCCCCAGTAGACAGTTGTATGTCATAGCTGCACATCCTTCTAGTTGCTGTATGTGGGACGCGGCCTCAGCATGGCTGGAGAAGCGGTGCGTCAGTGCGTGCCCGGGATTCGAACCGGGCCGCCAGCAGCGGAGCGCGTGCACTTAACCGCTAAGCCACGGGGCCAGCCCTAATTCAATGTAATTCTAATTAAAATCCCTCTTTTTCTTGTTACTTCTCAGGTTGATTCTAAAGTTTATCTAGGAGCGTAAACGCATAAGAAAAGGAAGGCAATTTTGAAAATAATAATTGGGAGGCCATGCCCTAAAAGATATAAACACGTACTATAACACTGCAATAATTTAAAGTGTAAGTTCTGGTAAAGAAATAGACAAATACGGGCCAGCCAGGTGGCGCAAGTGGTTAAGTGCGCGCACTCCGCTGCGGCGGCCCGGGGTTCACCGGTTTGGATCCTGGGCGCGCAATGACACACTGCTTGGCAAGCCATGCTGTGGCGGCGTCCCATATAAAGTCGAGGAAGATGGGCACAGATGTTAGCCCAGGGCCAGTCTTCCTCAGCAAAAAAAGAGGAGGACTGGCAGATGTTAGCACAGGGCTGATCTCCTCACAAAAAAAAAAAAAAAAGAAATAGACAAATAGACCAATGCTACAGAACAGAGTCCAGAAAAGATCTGTGCAAATATGCAAACTAAGTATATAATAAAGACTCCAATTTAAATTGCTGGAGGAAGAATGGACTCTTCAATAAATGCTCTGAGATAATAAGCTATTGAGGTGGAAGAACAAAAACAAAAGCAAATTGAGATTCCTATTTCATACTACACACAAATAACACATTTCCAAATGGATCTTTTTTCAAAAAGCTGTTTCCATAAAGAAAACAATTTTCATGACTTTGGGAGTAAGGGGAGCCTTCCTCAGCACGATACAACCTAGAGGTACAAAAAATAGATGAACAAATAAGATGACATAAACATTCGAAAGTTCTGCATTGAATAAATTTTAAAAGACAATAAACAGACCTGGAGAAAATACTTATAATATATAAAGTGACAAAGTATATATGAAAAGCTTCTACAAATCAATTGGAAAAAAAGATAACTCACTAGAAAATAGGCCCAGGATATGACAGGCAATTATTCATAGAAGAAATACAAATAACAAAAGGCATTAATAATAATCAGACAGGGCCGGCCCTGTGGCTTGGTGGTTAAGTGCGCGCGCTGCGATGCTGGCGGCCCGGGTTTGGATCCCGGGTGCGCATCGAGGCACCACTTCTCCGTTCATCCTGAGGCCGAGTCCCACATGCAGCAACTAGAAGGATGTGCAGCTACGACACACAACTATCCACTGGGGCTTTGGGGGGAAAAAATAAAATAAATAAAATCTTTAAAAAAAAAAAATAATAATAATAATAATAATAATAATCAGACATTATAATCAAAATAAGGTGTACTTCATTTACCAGATTGGCAAATATACAAAAAGGTCCATAGCTAAATGTTGGCTAGGATATGGGGGAACTTGCACTGCTATAGAAAAAAAATTTCACGTTGTTTAGTAATTACTTCTGTGGGACTTTTAAGTTTTACAATATAAATATATTATTCTTGCAAGTTACAAAAATCCCTAGGACTTTGGAAATGCATATGTAGGAAAAATAAATCAAATGTTCTTTTTATTTGACCCAGGAATTCCTCTTTTAGAAATTTATCCCAAGGATTTAATCAGAGATATGTACAAAAATGTATGCTCAAGGATGTTCTTTAAGGCCAATTTACAAAAATGCAAAAGTGGAAACAAATCCCATCCAGCAAAAGCACTGTAAAATAGATTTTGGTACTACACAACGGAAAACTAACTATGGAGCTCTATAATAATCACATTTTCAAAGGCTAAAAATCTTTTACAAATGTATAAAACAGCAAATACAGTTTGACTACAATTTTTGAAGTATGTTAAGCATAAAAAATTCCAAAATAAAACACCAAAATGTTAAAAGTTGTTATTTATGGGTAGTAAGATTCCTGTGATTTTTATTTCCTATTTTATTATACTTATTAGTATTTGCCAAATTATTCACAATGAGTATTTGTTTACTGCCTTAACATTTAAAAAACATTATCAATTTTAATAAAGAAAATGCTTTTTTAAAAAACAATAGTTTGGTCTGAAAATGTTTGCTACCAAATTCAATGTCCGCTTTTAACATTATTTTTTCAGATGACATATCACCAATATTAAGCATTTTATATATATTAGCCATTTTAGTTGCTTAAAATATACCTGGAAAAGATTATTATAAATAAATTAATCAAAAATAAATAAAACTTTTTAAAAAAGAAAACATTTTCTGACTTGTAGGCTAAATATTACTCAACTTGAATTCTAATATTCTTCCCCTATTGGGGAAATAAAATTTGTTACCTTTTAAATGTATAACTTATAAACACATTTAAAGACGAATTCCTTGTTTATTAAAATACTAAAAACATAAACTAAGTTCCAACTACTTATAAAGTAATTTTAATACAATTTAAAATACTATAATACAAAAATACAGTCATTATTTCTATGTGGAATATTCAGCATACTATGAGTAAAGACTTTAGTGGATTATTCATAGATATGAAAGAAATACATTTGCATTTCTGCAAAAGAATTGACTGTGAGAATATTATATTTTCTGGTGTTTTTAATATGCTTTTCTTTATTAAATAGTTTTAGTGACAAAAAAGATAGCTGAAATTAATACTCAATTATAATCATTTTGAATAACCATTCCTATTCTGCTCAAAGAACACTGTCAATTGTGCTAAATGCAATGAATGGCACATGGAGAACTATATCTAACCAAAAGATTTTCCTAAAAATGAGGAAGTCTGGAACCTGACATCTACTTAGTTTGGTATAACTTTGCACAACTGGCCGTCAGAGCTCTACAGATAGACAGACAGACAGACAGACAGAGAGTGAGTTTGCAGTGGAGCCTTCTGTTCCATTAACAGGATTTTTAGGCCCGGGGCTCCAGCAAGCATATGATTAATTCAGCTGTAAATGCCTTCCTAAAGAGCCTTCTCTACCCTATCGGCCACGTCTGAGCACTCACATGTAGAAACGCTTCTCCTTCCACGATTTCCCCCTCCTCAGTAGTTAGAAACAACAGTTGACATGGAACACTTTGCTCAATATGCATTGACTGTATCCTGGAGCTAACGCACAGTGACCACGAGAGCTTTTTTTTTCCAAAATGTATTTTAACTTTTTTTTTTTAACTGTTTGTTGTAGCTACAAAAATCAGCCAGCTTTGCAGAATACCATTTATTAAATGAGTGAAGACTGGTCATACCCAAATACAGACAAAATACTATAATTAAAGCATGCTCTCATGATAGAGACATCACTGATGCTCATTAGCTGATTTTATTGGACTGTTTTTCTTATTTCCATAAGTTTTAGGCTATACCAACAAATACTGAAAACAACAGAAAATTACACTACATTAGAGGCAAACATTATACACACAAGGGAATAAGCCACTGGGACATAAAACTAGAATTTTATTTGGAGCACAAGTACCAGACAAATATGAAGCAAAAACAGTGAGCTGATAAAGATGAAACCATTATAGTGTAAAAGATCAATGAGCAGCAAAATAAAAATGAAACCACCAGTATATTCTTATCAACAAAAAAAGTTCTATCATATTATTACAAATATCAACTGGCAGAGGATTATTTAACCAAGAGTATCACAGTCACACATTTTAACATATTAACAGAAATTTCCCTCCATTTCAATTCACCTTTCTCCTCTTTCTTTCATAAATTATAACTGTAGCAGCTTAAAAAGAGAATTTTTAAATATGGTTCAAGTGAACAGGCACATATGTACCTTTTTCGTGTATGTCAGTTAAAAGCCAAGTGGCCAGAAAATATATCAAAAATGATAATCTATCAAATAGGGGGGAAGTAAACACAGCTTCAAAGAACAGTACTATATTTCTTCATAAAATTTTCTAAGTATTAATTGTGGTGGTTATATTTCTAAACATATGCATGGTGTTAAGTTATACCGACTAAATTGGTAAGTTCACCTTTTCATTCCCAATTAACTTCTAAGTGGTAGAGTAAAAGGAATCTTAAAATCATTCTTATAATTTATAAGAAAGATAGAAGTTATTTAAGTTGAATACAGCATTCATTCTACTAAACCATCAAAGTTCTTCATTTTAACAGATAAATGAGTCCCATATAGTGATTCTGTTGAATCTGAAATGCTTCCAGTCATTCTCTCACCAGGTTTCAGGCCTATGGGGTTACGGTTACATTTTCAGATTACAACAAAAAAGGTACAAACTATTGCTCACTATGGGGCTAATCTGGCAAACCTATGTCTAACTTTAGCAGTGAAAAAAAGTTTAAAGTCATGGTGGAAACATACTCTATAAATTAGAAACCTAATAAGTATATGTATTATTTGATTAAAAAGTCTCCCTAAGCATAAAGGCCTAAGGATAGACATACAAAATGTACCCAAGACCCAAAGGGGGTAAATAAATCCAAGAGTAGGATTCAAATGAATGTGCCCATTGCTATCTAACAGAAACTGTTAATCATCAGGATATATCATACCATAATCTTTGGTGTCCAAAATATACAAGGAATTCTAAGTACAGAGACCTCGCCTGAAAACTCCCGATGCAGGAATCAAGAACAAATTAGTCACTCTGGAGGCCACTGAACAAGGGTGGAACTTCTTTAGAACAAGCATAATTGAATTTCCTTTTATTGCTTTATCACCTCCATTGAGGGGCAAATGTTTAAAGCATATTCTGGAGAAAAGACTCATGGTTAAAATATGCCTTTCTTTTCCTTTAAGCAGAGAAGTGGCAAGGGCTTTGATGAATTAGTTTTAATATTCTTAGAATTAAATCAGCAATTTCAGCAGCAATGTTTCCAAATATAGCATTGGCTGTCGCCGTGTATCTGACAGTCACACAAAAAGGCTCTATATAATTCAGGAGATTATCCCTTTATTAAAGGAATCCTATAATTATAAACCCATTGAACAGACAGAATGAAACCCTGCACTAAGTGAGGAGTTTTGACATGTTGGTGTAAGAAGGCTCTTAAGGAAGTAGCCTTCTTAACATTTTACGACAGTTTCCCTTCCATTTTAAGAGTATAAATAAAGTATAATGATATTCCCCCATGTTGAATTTTAACAACGTATAGAATTAATCCAGTTGAAATAATTTTCTCTCTGCTTCCAGAGTTTGTCTGGAATTGCTGAGGCAAGTGGAAATACCAGGAACCAAACTGAAGACAGGTGGGCATGAAAAATTCTGATGGTCATAAGGCAACCAAACGTTAAATAAGCCTATGCAAATGTTAATATTTGGGAACTCTGAGGTTTCCATGGTCCCTCATAAATAAAATGAAAATACTGAATATCCTTATTAAATGCAATTCAAACAATAAGCCATGATAACAAAAATAATGCACGTAGCTCACAGTCCTCTGTTATTACATTGTTCAACCTAAAAATATCCAGATCAAGGGAAATTATGCTGCTACATTGTCATTCTATTGGATTTCTCTGTAAGGTGCTCAAGTACCAAGAAAAAACAAAAAGCTTTAAGGTGGGGGGAGTACTGGAAAAGTTCAGAATTTTTGTTTTCTCTTTTTGCAAACGTTTCCTTTTCAAAGGGTTGGGGAAAGTGTAGAAGAAAAGCTGACCTGGAATTAGTCATATGAAACAAGATTGTGAAGTTGGCACCACTTGACAACTACAATATTTCCTTCTGTAGAGGCCACTAAGTGCTGGCTCAAAATATTAAACAACTAAGTACATACTTTCACAAGTCACACATACAAAGGTTGACTGGCACAGCCTCTTAGCACAGTTTTTCAGTTTAACTACAATAAGTGATAGCAGCAATCGTTAACAATTCTACATAAATACCACAAACACACATATGAAAGAGCACCTACAATAACATGCAAAACTTCAACAATGACATCACTGAATATTACACAATGCATAGAAATTGTAATGGTTTTTGGCAAGATTTTTGTTTTGTAACAAATACTTTATAAAACAAAAAGTTCTCATTATAAATGCTATTTAAAAAGTTTTGTAATATAATGGATTGTAAATATAAAAGTTAGATAAAGTTAATCTGAGTGGATTAATACTAAAATGGACCTGCTACTTCATCCAATATAAATAATCAATTATAAATTAATACTAAGGTATTTGATTTATAAAATGTAAGAATTACAGAAAGTAAACAGGCATAAAAATCACTTAAATACAGTATGCACAATTACGGTTAGGATTCTATATTGCTGATGTCTTCCTCATTCTATTTACCACAAATAAATAAATTATGCCAAAGCATTTTCAAAGCTCTCTGAAATGAATGTATAATGGTAAAAATGCTAATTCCAGTGTAATACAAAGAACATTAGAAGTCTAGCAAAATTCAACATTGCATTCAAAAGACAAATAATTCCATTGTATTTTTTTACATCCTAGAATTTCATTTTTTCAACTATGATCTGATAAATATAATTTGTAAAATAAAAATTTGTGTTTTTATATTTATGCTTGAAATCCTTTTTAGAGGAATAAGCAGGACATTATGAGAATTTACAAATACTTTGTTTCTACATCTTCCTGCTATAGGTCTCTTTCATTAGTTCCCATTTACTCTCCTCTTTCTATCTCTAAATAAATTCACTTCAGAAACATCCTAATTCATAGTAATTGATAGGAGTTGATAGAAATTTGATCCTTTTGAGTGAAGATATGTCCCAAAGCTTCAAGATGATTTTTTAAATTTTCCAAAGACTAAAAAAAGATATTGTAGACAATATTCAAAACCAATAATATAGACGCTAGGTAGCTGGATATTCAAATGAACATCAAATTAAACAAAAAGTTACTTTTTAGTTTATAGTCTATAAATGGAATTCATATACTTGAAAATCTGAGTTTGTTTCCCCTCCATAAATGAAAACTAAAGATAAATGGGGTAAGCCGACTGATCTTTGTTACGTTTGTTAAAATAAAAAAGAGAACTATTACCTTTAGAGATTATCCCACCAAATTTCCAAAGAAGTTGCTAAAATCAAGATATAACACCATACAATGAAAAGTGAAAATTCATATGCAAAAATAGCCTATTTGGAAACTGGCAGCTTGAATCTACTTCTAAAAGAAACTTGACCGAGGGCTTAAAAAACTATTACAATTTTGAAAACAAGAAAAAGATATCCTTTGTAACTTGGTGCAAATGTAGGGTTGTTTTTCCTCCTTAAACTCTATCTATGGACTACAAGTCAGAATGCCTGGGTTCTAGTTCTGGATCTGACTCTAACAAGGCCTGCACCTGGGCATTCATGTAATCTCTCTGGGGCTGTTTCCTTCTTATTTGAAAAAATAGTGAATTAGATTAGATGTTCTCAATCTTATTTTCCAGCCCAGCACATGAAGGATATGTAATAGAGGTAATAGCTCATTCAGTCTAGTGAGTCTCAAAGTAGGAAGAATGTGAGAATTCCTAGGGAATCTGTGTTTGAGGATGTGTTCCCTTTGCAATCTCCATCTCTTTGCCCTTCTTGCCCCCTCCCCACAAGAGGACATGGTGACCCCTATTTTTCACAGCACTGAAAATCACAGCCTAGATGATCTCTTGGGTCCTTTCCAGGCCCTGCCTCTATGATTATAATTTAACAAAGAGGATGGTTTACATTAATACTCTTACCTAATTAATATTCTGATCAAATTAGTACTCTGACCTAATTAATACTCTGAGTCTAATTCAACAAAGTCATGGTTTACATAAAAACTCAAATGTATTAAAATGCTATCTTTTTAAAAGTAATGCAATCTTCAATACCAAATCAGGTCTTTCTCTCAGCTTTGGCAGGCCCAATTAGTCAATTTTACAAACAGGATGGACCATAAGAAATTTTGATTATCTTTCTCTGTTTAGAAAAGTGAAATCAGAGTTGTTGGCAGTTTACCAATATCATCCCCTTTTCTGTTTTTATATCATTAGAAACACACCAACCATCAAAGGACGATATATGCAGTATAGTTCTTTATCCCACTTATATTCTATGGCAAGGATCTCTTAAAAATCATCCTATCTTCATCACTTTGCCTTACGAAAAGCTATGCATTCGTATCATCTCAGCCAGATCCAAGTAGCGAAGAGAAGTAATATTTGACTATCATGCATTAAGGGAAAAACAAAAACAAAAAACAATTGAGGGGCCAGCCCAGTGACACAGTGGTTGTGCGCGCCTGCTCTGCTTCGGCGGTCCAGGGTTCACAGGTTCAGATCCGGGCGCACCAACGCACTGCTTGTCAAGCCATGCTGTGGCGGTGTCCCATATAAAGTAGAGGAGGACGGGCATGGATGTTAGCCCAGGGACAATCTTCCTCAGCTAAAAATAGGAGGATTGGCATCAGATGTTAGCTCAGGGCTTATCTTCCTCTCTCACACACACACACACACACACACACAAAACAATTGAGGATGCTCTTGCCAATGGTGTTTCTTAACAAGTAACTATCTGCACCATATATCATATGGTTGCTATATCTCATATCAAGAAATTCTATTTGAAAAAATCTATTTGATTGATAGCAAACTCATCAATTCTTTAGTATTTATAACTATTTTTTCATGAATGGGCCTTTTAAAAACTATATGACTACAATAAATTATCATACATTCCCCTTGATTTTTCCCCTTGACTTAGACATTTATTTCCTTTTTCACATGGTAGGGAGTTTTTATCTATGGATGCTAAAGTACTACAGCTTTATTTTGGCTAGAGAAAAAAGATCAAAAAATTCCTTTCTTATAAAGAAAAGCAGTCAGAAGAAAGATGATTAAAATCAGAAGTGTTTGTCTCTAACATATTAAACTGTGGAGATAATCAAACTAGAAAAAATCTGAATGGTTTCACAGTTGATCTCTAATTCTGAGACTCATAACGATAGTATTTTTCCAAAAGCTGTCTGTTAAAAACAATCTTGACTGATTAAAAAAACAAAATAATAACAACAACAAAATCCTCTATGAAATATTGTTAATTTGTTGGCACCAAACGTGCAGGCAAGACCAAACTCCCTGGCAACCAGTATTCAGTATCAGGTGGATGGCAATGTCAGCTTCTGGGCTTAAAAGAGGAGTTCCCTCTGCCTAGAACCTCTCCCTTTCCCTGTCTGAATTACAAGGAACTTTCTTGAAACTGGGTTTCTGGTTTACTTGGCGTAAGAACAAATGACAATCACTTTTTAAAATATTACTTGTGCACATACACAATCACCTCCCTGACAAGGTTAAGTGCTCTTTGAACAATGACACAAAATTTTGCTCTCCACTCATGGCTAGGGGGAAACAAACTCTGCTGAATGTTCCATCTCAAGTTAACTCCAGTGATGGGGCCTAAATAATGCGGTGCTAACAAACATGCCAGGTGAGGACACTGCTCTCAGTCAATTTGGAGCTGAATCAATACTGATGATGTTATTACACCAGGGATTTCATTTATAATTTATCACTTAAGAGGGTCTAGAGAAGCACAGCAAATCACTTCGTGAACAAGCAGCTACGGCAGAAAAGGACAGTGTTTAACGGTATCTGGATCTAGTTTCAGATCCTGATGCTCTTATCTATTAACTGTGATGTGGGCAAAGCCACTTGACTTCTCTGGATTTCCTCATTTATAAAACAGAAATAATGATACCCTCATAGGACTATAGTGAGAATTAAGTGAAACTACTTAAGAAGCACTTAGTACTATGGTACGTTGTAAGTACTCAATAAATGATAGTCACTGATGATAATCTGCACATTCTTGTGCATGTGTGCGCCTATGTGAACCAATGGATGGTGTCAAAACAGCTTTGCCTTTTCACCGATTTTAGAACAGGCTCTAAGGAAGATTCTCCACAAAATACTCAAAGCAATATTATGCATTCTACAGCAAACCAACATATTCAATAGCTAAATAATGGACAAACTGCACGAGTACAAAGTTTGGAAAACTGCAAAATAGTACTGGCATAGAGTTTCTTTCTGAGATCTCAAAAATGAAATGAATCTTTTATTATAGTATCTTTTATAAATTCTTTGAGAGCAGGAGACTATTTTGTACATCTTCATACCCCTCCCAGTGTCTAGACACTAGGTTCTCCAATATTTGTTGATATGACTGTAAATTTTCATCTCAGTGAAGTCATTTGATTTCATGGCATCTGGAAGCTAAGCCATATGTCTTAGACACAATGTGATGACAGTTTCAGCTAACTGATCTAACTGAAAAACCAAAGAGACCTAATCTATGCTAGAAAATTTACACTATTCTTTTGCAGATCAGGAAGTGATTTAACATAGGGAAAAGAGCATTAACATAAGAAAAATTTAACATAGGGAAAAATAATTATAAAATAAATAAACAGCTGATGTATTATGAATCATATTCAGGACAGCCCTACTAACCACGATAACAAATGGACACTTAAGACTAAGCTATGTTGGATAAACATCCTGAGTATCTCTAATCTTCTCAAACATTATGGTTAAAAAAAAAATTGCTACCATCTATGGTTTTCAATAGCCAGTCATTCACATGAACATAGATGAAAAATTGAATTATGCAGCTATGTCATCCAAATGCAGACAGACAGGTTTGGCATTTTTGTTGTAGACAGTGCAAAACTTCCGGAGTCATGTCAAGGTCCCTGGAGAATTTCTTACATGACATTACACTGACCTTAAAGTGTAAACTTTGCAAATACGGTTTTATTGTTTTTGTACGAACCACAGGATTGCCTGGAAAGGCAGCATATTCAGTTGTAGTGAACACCTGCTGGACTGTTGGATTTTTGCTACAGTACATATATGATTTTGGCATATATGACTGCCACAGTATGGACAGGATATTTTTTTAAGTAATAATAAAAATGGCATCTAGCAGTAGTACGTCCTCAGTTTTTTTTTGTGCCCTCTCTGAGGCTCGAACGTCCTCAGTTTTGTTTACACAAAAACACAAAATTTAGAGGTAGCTGCAGATGATTTTTCATAATTTAATTAACCCAAAGAGATACTATAATTCAGCTAAACTTCTACCAAGCCATTCTTCAGAAAACAGTTTTCTAAATCTAAATGTCACAATGTTCCTATTTGGTTTGAGTTAGCAAAACAAAATATAAACAAATAAAAAAGAATCACAGTCCCAATTTGTGTACTAAATGAAAATGCAATAGGATTATACAAGACAGAGATTTTCATTTTAGTACCTCAATAAACATAAAGAGGGATTTGAAACTCCCTACTTCCGCTTTCTCAGTGCATACTGCCTGCCCTTCCTCCTCAAGACAAGCACTTACTTTGCTGTCAAAAACATATCAAGAATTTTTAAAAGTATGTCAGTTCAAAAATAAAATGCACAATCACATTGTTTTACAGAAACTTTTTTTAACAAGAGGTAACATGTAAAAATAACCTTATTTTTTAAAAAAGAGTTATTTTACAGCAGGCTGTCTTGTGCAGTTATCAACCAGTTATAGAATAAGGAGAACAGGAAAGTTTTGTAAAGAAAACTGGGAGAAAGAGGCCTTGTGGTTCAAAACAAACAGAAGAGAGAGGACTATGGGACACAATACACCACCGTGAAAGATCAGTCAGCATTCCTTTTAATCAGACAGGCTTGAGAGATGGGAAGACACCGTGTCCCCCGTCTCTGGCTCAAATCACTGGAAACTAATTACGAGTTGGAACTAAGAAAGGTAAATAGAAAAAACTCTGGAGTCAGATGACAGACAGTACCACCTCCCTAGCTATGATCTAACTGATCTCGCTTGATCTCAACATAAAATGGAGATACTCACCTTCTTTTCAAAGTTGTTGAAAGGATTAAAGATAATATACATAGAAATAAATATGGATGTATTGAAATGTCTGAAGAAATATTTACTAATATATTAACAGTGGTTATTTTTGGCTAGCAGATTTATGAGTATATATCTTGTTTTCTTCATGTTTATCTGTATTTTCTAATTTTCATACAATTAGTAACTACTACTTATATAAGTGATGCATGTAAGTCACTTAGCACAGTGCTGGCACACACACTGGCTCAAAAATGGTTGCTATCATCATTATTAATACAAAAAAATAAAGCAAGATAGCTTCTGCCCTTTCTTCTTGTTTCTGGATGCCTCTCTATGGAAGAAAAGTCATAAAAGCAAGTTGATTCCAACACACAAGGTCCACAGCAGATTTCTCACTCTTCAGCCAAAGGAAAGGTCACAGCCTAGAGGAGTGGATCTTTATGTATTTACGACTTAGTGTTGGAAAGAGCTGCCTAGCCATGGGAAAACTCAGCTAATGAGATGATTTAGCAAAGCAAATCAAAATGAAATTTGTCCTGGTCGTACAATAAATTAATACATAAAATACCACCCACCTTCCTAGCTAATGTGAATTGTGAGGTTTCCTTGAAGAACAAATACTTCCCGATAGCATGCCCAGATCCAACAAAGCAATTAAGGTTTGAATTTTATGTGTGTTAATGATTACAAAGGATAGGAATCTAGCTCATCTTTATTGTGGTCCTAATGTCTAAATTTCTTTTATCATTGAAGTATCTTAACTAATAATTCACCACAGCCTTCAAGACTTGAAAATAAAGACCTTGGAAAAACCACCACAGAGTTGTTTAAGGAAAATTATTATCAGAATTGCAGGATATCACAGATAAATGCATTTATATTTACTGTAGAAGAAAACTGCATGCACACTTTCAAGAATGCTTTGAATTCAGCTAAATCTGGTAACAAAATGTTACCTAAAATGAATGTCAATATTCCTTTGATCTCAACTACTGAGTCAAGTAATCCCTTAGGGAAGAGACTGAAGTTTAATGCTTATAAATAAATAATTCAAGGGATCTGAGCTTTGAAGAGGATGAGTTTTTTATTGTCTTGACTAGTGCTTCTAGCTTTTTAGTAAGACTTTTTCCATTCTCCACCTTCTCTTTATGCCTGATACACAATCTAATGCTTGGGAACATTTTCAAAGCTTTGGTAGTTTTAAATTTCTTGTAAATCTGATAATCAAACTTCATTTATGCTGATTTCTTAGGGAACAAAAGAAATTCCATCCGGGTTCAAGCACAACAGTAAAAATTAGCTATGTAACAGTCTTTTTTGTCACAATATTAGACTTTGCATATTATTTACAAATTACATATCTTCCAAAAAGAATGGCACCTTTATTCCCTCTTTCTACCCCCTTTCCCACAAAAAAGAAGATGTTAGCTAAACATCCAGATTTTCATACATCACAAAAAATGAGGCACAGGAGCTAAAATTCTAATTAAGCTAAAAAAAAAAAAGAGTATATAAATACTTTGATGTTGAGTTTACATTAACGCTGTCATATTCTGGATCTGACTGAACACAATTTTGTGTAAGCAGTAACGTTAGTGTTGTCTCCTCCTGATTAATATAGAGTTTTAAAACTTAAAAAAATAAAGCTATTTATTAAGTAGACTCAAAATGAGAGGTGGGGTGGGAAGGAAAAGCAGGAGTTGAGGACACAAGTGTCTAGGTTGACTCGCAGTTTCCTTTCTGACAGTTTTTTAAAAAACGGAATTCCTTCTCTACTTTGTGTTGCCTGAGAACCACTATGGTTTTGTAAAGTCTGTAACAGCAATTACATTTAATCACCCACAAGTACATTTGTTTTAAGCCTATAAATACTATGTTAGTAATACTAAACTATCTCCATTGGCTTATTTGTAAAAAGAAAAATATATTATATATTTATATTTTTATCAAGTTCACACTGAGGGCAGAGGAAAGGGGAATGAGAAGTAGTGTATCATCACACTTTCTCTGGACACAGCAACCAAACTGGGATTGTGCTCGAGCCACCTGGTCAAGCAGTATCTGAGGAAGAGTCATAGGAGGCGGAGACGATGAAATTGCTGCTGTTGGAGTGCCCAGCCACTGACTGGGCGGCCTGCTGGCTCAGATTGTTACAGATAAGCACGAGCTGGTTGCTCTGGGCCTCGGACAAGGTGCTGCAGCTCTGATATACACTGAAGTTGGTTTTCCTGCCAGGGATGTTGCCCTTCTCACACATGGTCTTCACCATCTTGGCCAGCTTGTTCTTGCCGAGGGCCTGGCAGTTGTACCAATGCAGAGCCGCCAAGTTCACGACTGGCTTGATGGACAGGTAGAAAGGGGCATCCTCGTAGCGCATGGCAGGAGGCCGCCGCTGGGCATACTCCTTATAGTCCTGTACGGGGCAGGTCTGCGGGGCATGCTGGGTGGCGTACACACGGGAGTCTGTTCCCCCTCTCTTGGTTTTGGCATTCAGGTCACCAGTGTCTTGACCCATCCACTCCAAGTATTCCAGCCCCGTTTCTGTTACCCGGAGCCGGATATCACCCCACTTCAAGGTAGATCCGTGGAAGCCTGTGCAGTGCCCAAAAGCTTTTGTGTTGTTGAGCCAGACGAGGTTGAGCAGACCCTCAGGGTTATAGCGGCTGAGCAGGCCCCTCTTCCGCAGAATGAGCTCATCAGCGAAGGTGAGCTTCATGGACTTGTGGGGCTTATTTCCTTTTCCTTTGCAGCGGAGTTCAATTTGCTTCTGTTTCAGGGCCTCTTGGGAACGCTTGAATTCCTTATCCCTAGTGATACTGTAGCCATACCTGTGTTCTTTTAGGTACCGTTCAAGTCCACACTGGTAATTGGCCAAGCTGTTGGGTTCATATTCGGACCCATCCTTCTGCCTGGCATCCACAAAGAAAGAGGCCAGGTAGGCATCCAACTCCTTGCAAGGGATGACATAAATCTCTCTGGTTTCAGAAGGGTACTTGGAGATGAGGAACTCACGGAAATTGCGGAGCGCGGTCTGCGTGCTCCGGATGGTTTTCTCATTCTGCTCCCTGCTGAGCTCAGCTGCTCTTTCATCCTGGTCTGCAACAAATTGGGGAGGGGAGGGATAGAGAGGGTGTTGATGAGTTCAGACAATGTACGTTCTACTCTGAAATAAAGTTTCCTTTAATAATGAAAAGGGAAAGAAGGAATCACTTTTACAGAGATCACTAATGAGTGTTATTTACATATCTGTTGCATTATAATAGCCACCTTCAGTTTCACAAATGATGTACTAGACAAGAGTACGGCCCACTACAATCAAAATGAGTTTCTCTTGTCATTGGCACATAGTTTAGTGCATGAAGGTTTGTGGAAAGAGTGAGATTAGAGGCAGCCTTCATTTTAGGAAAAATCTGAGACAGAAATGTGCTGTTTATCCTACTGTAGTGTGCAAGGGCCCCATTAGAGCTGACATACTCATTTTGAGTCACTTCATTTGTGAAACCAGAGGTTGTAGTGGTTCCGTTTTACTGAGTTAAGCTAAAATATTTGAATTTGTTATTTAGCATGTCACTAGAGATCTATATTTAAAAATTACTAAATAGATCATTTACAGCAGTTAATTCGACACATTCTACTGCAATTCAAGTGAACACAGTTTATTAATATTTTGTTTGTAATTGCTGGGCAGTTTGTAATAAGAATATTTGGTGTTCTGGAAAGTAATGAGGATAAAACTTCACAGCTATAAAGAAAGAACAATAAAGTTTGAATCAGGCTATTATAATCAAGATGTAAGGAAGGGGGTATGTGTCCTGGATAAATCGTTTCATTTTATTAATTTATTATTTATACTCTGCCACCAAAGACTGCAGGTGCCTCTTGCCATTATGGATCATCCATGAGATTAAGTAATGCTCTGGAGTAGCAGTTCTCACACTTTGGTGTGCTTCAGAATCATTCAGGATGCTCGATCAAAATCAGGCTTGCCATCTAGGAATCTGCATTTTAACTAGCACCTTAATGCTCAGGATGAGGTTCGAGAGAACAAACTTTGAGAAACAAAATTCTAGTGCTTATATCTTATGAAGGAAGCCCTACTCTGTTTTACTCAATTTTTTTTTTTACAATGATTAAGTTCAATGATATTTAAATGATTTCCTCTCAGTAATATGTAATTTAAATTTGGGATATTTACATTAACAATAAAGACATTTTGTCAAAATCACCACTATTATGTCAGACATGGTCTGTGTGGAACTCAAAAGAGAAATCCTAAAAATGAAATCACACAACAGAAAACCAGGCTACACTATTGAGGCAAACATCAAGGTTAATTTAAAATAACATAAAAATATAATTTTTGATTCTAAAGTATATGGTAAAAATATTTTGTTTATCCTAATTATCTTATTTAGGAAAACTTTAGATTAATTTGTAAGGTTGCTAAGTGGATGTCTTTAACTACATACAATGATAAAAATAAAATTTCTAATAACGTGAACTTTACTCACAAAACACACTACTTTTTGTATTACTCTACACATTTATGAATGATCATGTTATTTTAAAATGAAGTTCTAAGGTATAATTGCCAAAATCCTCAAACTTTATAAAATGAAAGGAACTAAAATTCACTGAACTAGCTAGATATTTTATAAGCACATTTTTTTTCTTTTTGAGGAGATCAGCCCTGTGCTAACATCTGCCAATCCTCCTCTTTTTTTTGCTGAGGAAGACTGGCCCTGGGCTAACACCCATGCCCATCTTCCTCCACTTTATATGGGACACCGCCACAGCATGGCTTGCCAAGCAGTGCGTCGGTGTGCGCCCGGGATCCGAACCGGCGAACCCCGGACCACTGCATCGGAGCACGCACGCACTTAACCACTTTGCACCACCAGGCCGGACCCTATAAGCACATTTTTGAGATCATATTTTCAAAATTCAAATATACAAAAGTATATTTTATGCTTCATTAGACAACTTTTGCCTAAGGGGCCAGCACATCTGTTTACTTTGGCTACTTGTTCAAATATCTATCCCACTGGTTTTCAAACTTTAAACAAAAACTTTCTAAGAAATAAACAACTTTAGGGAACAAATTTCCAGTTTCTCAACTTTCACATGGAATCTTTTCTAAAACATACTTGTCTGAGATGAAGACTGAGTTTGCACACGTTGCCATCCCAAGTCTACTGTGTTACATACTCTAGGGAGTAAAAGACTTTGAGGAGCCAAATACAATTTATAAATTGATGATTAAATCCACACTGTTTCCTGTCTCCTCTGTCTTAACACATATTCTGATATAGGTGAAATTTGCCATTAGAAACAGGGTATTTGGGCCTGAATTAGAGTAATCTGAATTCAGGATTTCTGAAAAAGTTAATAGGTTAACGAGGGTGATTCTTTTAACTAGAACTAGAATATTCTGCAGGACTACTGAAATGTTCACGATAAAGCAGAAGCTTAAAATTTTATTCAATTCTTTCAGATTCAGCATGCTTTTGTTCACAAGATGCTTAATAACTATTATCAAATCCTATGAAATACTGATTCTAGTTACAGTCAATCCTCACCTTCATTTTATAATATATTCAATATTTTCTACCTCCTTTTTACAAAAATAAACTGATTGAAATAAACTGATGTTGAAAACCTTTGGGCGTCAATCTAAAAATGAGTGGCATACAGTTTTCTCAAAGTTCTTTTAAGAGGTACACCAGTAAGTTTAAGTCTGTTGGACTTAAGCAGCATTAGTCAGTATTCTGTAAGCAGAACCGGTGAAGAAGATTATGGAAGGGTCTGGAGTGCTGGCGTGTCATTCATCTGTGAGTCAGTTTCCCGAGTGACGCAGCCAGCTCTCCCACTCCTGCATCTCCTCCATCCACATTTTTAGCACCATGCTAACATGCTCACAGTTGACCAACACATTAGTACTGCTTCAACATCCTCAGCCCAGCCTTGTTTTCAAGCCTTTCTCTCCTTTCTGCTTGACCTCAATCTTAGTTAAGAGCCTGTGATGTATAATAAGAAATATATATTTGGTTTTTGTCCAGGTCACTGGCACAGAGCTCCTAAAACCTTGGAATTTCCTGTGATGAGAGCAATAAAGGTGTTTTTTGTTATATGTTAATGAGGTGCCTTTCGGAAAGCACCTAGGGATGGGGGCTGATTGCCAGTGAAGCCAACCATGTGATTACAGCGTTGGAACTTTCAGTCCCACTCCCTTCCTCTACCTCCAGGGAGGGGCGAGGGGTGGCAAATTGAGTTCAGTCACCAATGGCCAATGAGTTAATCAATCGTGTCTATGTAATGAAGCCTCCAGAAAAACCCAAAAGGACAAGGTTCAGAGAGCTTCCAGGTTGGTGAACACATGGAGATTTGGGGATAGTGGCTTGCTCAGAGAGGGCATGGAAGCTCCGTGCCTTTCCCCATACTTTGCCCTATGCATTTCTTCTATCTGCCACTTCTTGAGTTATATCCTTTTATAATAAACCAGTAATCTAGTAAGTAAAATGTTTCTCTGAGTTCTGTGAGCCGCTCTAGCAAATTAATCCAAGGAGGGGGTTGTTGAAACCTCCAATCTGTAGTCAGTTGGTCAGAAGCACAGGTGTTAACCAGGACTTGCAATTGAGATCTCAAGTAGGGGTGGGGGGACAGTCTTTTAGGACTTAACTCTCAACCTGTGGAATCTAATGGTATCTCCTGGTAGACAGTCTTAGAATTGAGTTGAACTGCAAGACACTCAGTTAGTGTCGGAGAATTTCTTGGTGGTGTGGAACCCCACTCCCCAACATTGGAATTGAGTGTAGAACTGTAAAGCCATCCCATCTGCAGAAAATAAAACTGAAGAAAAATGTCACATTATCACATCCTTTCTTAAGAGCCTGGAATGTGCTACAAAAGGAGGTGGGAAGGGTAGAGAAACTCTCATTCATTTTGCATGAACAGGGGAAGTAAATGGCTTTAAAGTCAAGTAATAGTAGTAAGATTTTCAGCTAATTACAATCAAGTAAAACCAGAGAAGATTGATAACATATAACTGTTACAATTATCTTGCATTTACCTCTAGTTTTAGCAATTTTTATGATCTACTTCCTTTTAAAAACTTTTTGTTAGGTATAACATACACACAATAAAGTAGACTGGATTTTAAGTGCATACAATTAATTTTCACAAATTGAATATAGTGCTCAGATCAAGAAAAAAACATCACTAGCACCCCAGAAGCCTTCTTCAAGCCCCCTGTTCCAGTTATTCCCTCCCACCAAGAATAACACCTATCCTAACTTGAAACAGCATAGATTTGTTTGGCCTGTTATTATAACTTATACAAATAAAATTACAGAGGATGAACTTTTTTTGTCTGGCTTCTTTTGCTCAATATTATGTTTGTAAATTTCATGCATATTGTTGTGTAGTTGTAGATAATTTATCCTCATGGCTGTGTAACATTCCATTGTGTGAATATATCACAATTTATTTTTCCATTCTCTTGGACATTTGGGTAGTTTTCCGTTTGGGGCTATTTCCAATAAAACTGTTAAGAACATTCTAGTAGGTGACTTTTGATGATCATGTGGATGGACACATTTCTGTTGGGTGTATACTTGGGTCATAGTAAATCATATGTTCAGCTTTAATAGATACTAACAACCAATTTTCCCAAGTGGTTGTTACTTTCTCCACCATGAGTGTGAGAGTTCTGGTTGCTCCGTATCTTCTCCAACACTAAGGTAGTCTTCTTTATTTTAGCCATTTTGGTGAGTGTGTAATGATACTGCATTGTGGTTTTAAATTTTCATTTCCCTGATGACTAATGAAGCTGAACACCCCTTCATATGTTCATTGGCCATCTGGATATTCTCTTTTGTTAAGTGCCCATTAAAGTCATTTTCTAACGGATTGTCTGCCCTCTTCTTACTGTTTGTAGGAGGTTTTAACATATTCTGTATATGAGTCTTTGCAGGTAAATGTATTGCAAATATCTTCTCCCAGTCTATGGCTTGCCCTTTCACTTTCTTAATGGTGTCTTTTAATGAACAAGAGTTCTTAATCCTAATATAGTCCAATTATCAATTTTTTTCCTTTATGGTTCACGCTTTTAGCATCCTGTTTAAGAAATCTCGCTTATTTCAAGGTTATGGAAGATCTATTTCTTCCAAATCTTTACTGTTTTAATCTTAACATTTTGATATGCTATCCACCATATCATCCATCTATACATTCTGAGATAGAAATTAATTTTTTTCAATATGGACGATGATCCATTTGATTTTAATTAATTAGAATAGCAATACAGCATATGGTACAGTATCTAAAAGCTACAAATGGGTATAGTGTAAAAGTAAACCACCCTCCTATCTCACCTCCTGTCACCATGTTTCCCTCTGCATGGCAACTGAAGTTGCCAATTTATTGGGTATAAATTTCAGGATTTTCTATGCATACACACTTATTCTTTTTTTTTTTTTTTTTTGGTGAGGAAGATTAGCCCTGAGCTAACATCCAATGCCAGTCCTCCTCTTTTTGCTGAGGAAGCTTGGCCCTGGGCTAACATCTGTGCCCATCTTCCTCTACTTTGTACGGGATGCCGCCACAACACAGCTTGACAAGTGGTGCGTCGGTATGCACCCGGGATCCGAACCTGCGAACCCCCGGCCACCAAAGAGGAGCGCTCAAACTTAACCGCTGCGCTACTGGGCCGGGCCCCATACACACTTACTCTTTTCCTTTCAAAAAGAGGTAGGAATATACTATATCTCCTATTCTGCACTCTGCTTTTTGTCATTAACAACGTTATTAGAGATAGCTCCGTATCATTACATATACAGTTGCTTCAATCTTCCTAATAGCTGTAAAGTATTTTATATGGCTATACCATAATACATTTATCTAATTTCCTACTGATGGACATTTGCATTATTTCCATTCTATTCCTATCATAAACAATGCCGCATTGGATATCCTTGTATATGTGACATTTCCCATACATGGGCAAGTATATATATACAGACTGAACTTGCAAAAGTAGAACTTCTATATTGCTATTGCCCATATATATGTTATGCCAATTTATACTTCCATGATAAGGTATAAGAGTGCTGGTTTAGGGGCTGGCCCAGTGGCGCAAGTGGTTAAGTGCACGTGCTCTGCTGTGGTGGCCTGGGTTCGGATCCCGGGCCCGCACTGACGCACCACTTGTCAAGCCGTGCCGTGGTGGTGTCCCATATAAAGTGGAGGAAGATGGGCATGGATGTTAGCCCAGGGCCAGTCTTCCTCAGCAAAAAGAGGAGGATTGGCAGATGTTAGCTCAGGGCTGATCTTCCTCACAAAAAAAAAAAAAAAAGAGTGCTGGTTTAATCACACCTTCCTAGATAAAATGTATTATCAAACTTCTTAATCTTTGCTTATTTAATTGGTAAAATATATATTATGGTTTTATTTATTTCGCATTTCTTTCATGATAAATGACATTTAATATTGTTTCAAATACTTATTAGCTGCCTCTATTTTCCTTTCCGTGAACTTTCTGTCTTTTGATTTATAAGAGATCTAGATATATTTAGCATTATTTTTATTATTATATTTAGCCCTTTGTGACATAGTGATATATATAAAAATATATTTTTATAGTTTGCCTTTTGTATTTGTGACTTTGTTACATTTATGGGACCGAACTTCTCTTTGTTTTTTAAAATTTTTATTTTGTGCTATAGAGAGATTTCCCCCACTATGAACCCATAAAACAATTCTCTTATGCTTTCTTCTAAAATATTCTTTATTTCATTTTTAATATTTAAATATTTATTCATCTGAATTAATTGTGGTGTCAAGAGTAAGGTAGGCACCAACTTGATATTTTTCTAGATAGCCACCTAGCTGTAAATAACAGTCGTGATTTGGTTGTAGAGATGCTGTTGTAGAGAAGTCAACGGTCAGCATAATCTTTCTCCTTTATAGGTCTCTTGATGCATTTTTTGGGGGGCAGCGGGCTGGATATCTAAATGATTATTTCTTTATCTAGGAATGGCAATAACTTTACTACTATCTCAGTGTTGATCCCTGGGCATCCATCTTTTTTCTGGTACACAGTGTGCCTTTCAAGCCATAAATTCAAGTATCTCTCCACTGCCTTGTCATACGGGTTACACCACTTCCCATAAATACGGCAAGGGTGTGTGTTTCTTGACTCAGTCCTGCTTCCTCTGCTACTCTCTGATGTCAAACAGGAACCAAGGAAGATCTCACCACCAACCCAAGCTGCCCATTCCAGTTCTTCAAAACTGATTGTTAATTTTGCCACTCAGCATGTACCACCTCAGTGGAAAACTGAGGCCTCACACCTCCATCTAAGATCTATAGTCACATCTCTTGGTGTCGTAATCCAGATCCCCATTTGATCACTTGGCAGCCCTTCCTTATATACTGTGGTTCTAGCAAAAGAT
This sequence comes from Ceratotherium simum simum, assembly GCF_057802395.1. NCBI lineage: Eukaryota > Metazoa > Chordata > Mammalia > Perissodactyla > Rhinocerotidae > Ceratotherium > Ceratotherium simum. The sequence continues at coordinate 23,332,480 of NC_141928.1, forward strand.
TTCTAGTTTTATTTAAGAAAATATCTGTTTTGGTTTTTCTTTCTTGTTTTGAAGTGATTTCAAAGAAAAGCCAGAATTCTGATCTAGTTCTTTGCATTTGAACGAGATTGCTGCAACTTCTAGTCCCTAACTTGGCGCCTTGCACTTAACAGGGATTCCATGTTTGTTGAATGCTTTGTGATCACACAAAATCTACTCCATGAAGAAGGGCTACATTCGTAATGATTTTGACATTCAAAAACTCAGCAAACTTCATTAAATTTTGTTTGAATATACATGGTAAGATAAATAACTTGGATTTTAAGTAGCTCTATTGTTTATCTAATGCTAATGATAAACAAAAATTGTTTTCAACACAAACAAAAGATTTACTATAGAGATTAGTTTCAATTTCTTAAGAGACACATGCATACAGTTCAGCAGGCAAACTGAATGAGTCACTGCTGTTAATGAAAAAAACATGCATTGAAATGAGCAAAATGGTCTTATTATATTACGAAAGTTGTTAATAAATTTTTAGAACCGAAGGTGGGTAAAATTCCAAAGGCCTAGAAAACTGAAGGAAGATGACAAGGTGGCAGCCAAAGATATGCAAGTACAAATTATTTTTTTTCTACACAGATCAGGTATTTAACAATTAGAAATGAAGTTTTACAGATGGTGAATGAGCAGGCATCAGAATCACGCGTCCTATAGCTCCCATGGACCTAAGGCACCTAACCGCCTAATCAGTACACGTACTTGGACCTAAAGGGTAACAGGCTCTGCCCCCACCATCTAGCTCTTCCACCGAATCAGTGCCTCCACCACCCGCCTATCTGCCCAAGCCTGAAACCTGAGCAGCATCCTTGATACTCGCTCTCCCTCTCTTCTACAGCCAATCCATCAAGTCCTACTGAGCCACCTCAGTCACTCATTCAGGAACACTTAGTGAGCAACTGAAAAATGTTGGGAATTGAGAAGGCTGAGTCAACAGGGACGAGCAGAATAGAAACGGTCCTTGCTTTTGTGGAATTTACCACAGAGTGAGTGAAAACAGACAAGACAAATAAATAAATCTTAGACAAACTGACACAAATGCTATGAAGAAAAATAACAGAATATTCCAAGAGAGAATAAGTGACCCATTTAAGGATGGATTTTCCAGGAAGGACTAAGAAGTCCTTTCTGTTGAGACCTAAAAATGAGAAGCCAGTCATACAAATTGTAGAAAGAGGAAGAGTAGAGGGAACAGCACATGAGAAGTTTCTCCAATGGAAACTAAGTTTGAGAAACTGAAAGAATATCAGTGTGTCTGGAGTGAAGTGATCAGAAGGGAGAGTGGTATGAGGAGAGGTTTGAAAGCCCCCCGGGGCCAGATCACGCCAGGTCTTGGAGGCCTAATAAATGACCTTATATATTACCCTAAGAAAACTAGTTGGTCAGAAAACAATACGGTCAGATTTGCACTGTTCTGTTATGATATAAACCTATCTAAAGGTTTATATCTACCTATTTCCTCCCAGGCTATGAAAATCTTCAATAAACTCTACCTTGTATAAATAGGGCTGAGTTCACAACTGCATGACCTGGTGCAAAACATTCTCAGACAGTGAAATGATCCATAATCTGAACTACCTCGGTAGAAGCAGAAGGTCGGAGCCAGAGAGTACAAGAGAATATCCAAGTCAACCACCACCTCACCTTCATCCCCCCTCCAGAAAAGAAGGAAAGGTATTATTAGAGTTTGTAAAAACTGTGATAGAGATTTGAGCTAATCTTATCTAGATCTTAAAGGATCAGGAGACACCAGCTGATAAATGGATTATACTCTTATTATCCTGCCATATTTATTTTATTCCATCTCACCTCTCTGTTGAGTTGTGACCTCCTTGAGGAAAAAGGAATGCTTAGAGACAGGCTTAGTAAGGTTTTTAAGCAGACAGCTTTTCTATACTTATTTGTATATTCTCTATGCCCCACTGATTACATTATTTCTCATGTATTTATCGTCTGTGAATCCTGAGTGCCGGCATATGTTCCAGCATACCAGAGCTACCCAAAGAATGTATGAAGTCTGACTGAATAAATATATGAACTGTTAAAAGAATTTTAAATCCCCAGATCCTCCACATATATTTTGAATGACTGAACATCCCGAGCTTTGACCTGTATGATAGGAAAGGGAGAACTTCTGGACATACATGGCTTTCAAAAATGCATTTTAAAAATGTCTGCCTTGGGGCCGGCCCCGTGGCTTAGTGGTTGAGTGCACGCGCTCCGCTGCTGGCGGCCCGGGGTTCGATCCCGGGCGCACACCAACACGCTGCTTCTCCAGCCATGCTGAGGCCGGGTCCCACACACAGCAACTAGAAGGATGTGCAGCTATGACATACAACTATCTACTGGGGCTTTGGGGGAAAAAATAAACAAATAAAAATTATAAAAAAAAAAAAAATGTCTGCCTTTCCCCTAGACCTTTAATTTATATTAGCTCCCCTCTACCCATACTGTACTCTGCTAGGCAACTATTTTAGGGGACCCTGCTGTCACTGCATCACTAGTATGGTTTTGGTTATAAGTTTGGGTGGATAAACCTTCTAGGTAGCAGGTTTTAGTGACCTTGGTTCTTTGAATGGTCACTTATGTCTTGCCTGTACCATCCACAAAGGCCATAATACTTATCACTTAAACTTACTCTAAGCTTCTCAAAAGGAGAAGCCACCCTATAAAACCTAGTACAGTGAAATGGGCCTTCTTCAATAAATGAGGTCCAGCAGAAAGAAAGGTTTTAGGTTATTAACTTCCAAGAGATCTGTGACCTGGAAAGAGGCCCCAGGAAGAGCCTCAGCACTGACTCAGAACTCTTCCTGAGAGCCTGAGTAAAGTTTTCACACAGACAGCTTTTCTGTACTTATTTACATAGTCTCCATGCCCCATTAATCCAATTATTTCCTCCCTTGTTAGGAGATGGCATGGAAAAACACATAATTAGTGCAGTATCTTGTGTGCTCATTTAATTTCAGGAGATTTATGTTAGATTTAAATTCAGATCCATTTCCTTCTATTGCTGTAGCACTCAATTTAACAAAAAAAACTTAGCTATCCCATCCCTTTTGTGATTTTATTAAAGCAATACATCCGAAGCAATAAGAAACAGTTCTTGATGTTTAACTTCTTTATTATTTTCATTTAAGAAGAGAATTTTGTCTTTCCACTTGACAGAGAAAAGAAATGATGTTCAAATTCTCTTAACAAACCAGCGAATAAGTCCATGAGCTTATTAAATAAGAATGTATTTTAAATTTGAAAAGTAAAAAAGAAAGTAAAAAGGAATCTGGTGAGTAGATTTATATTCATGAGGCTGCAGGTGGAATGAATATTTAATCCACATTTGTGAGTGCCCACTGTGCCCCCCTAGCACTTCAAGAAGACGTGTGGGGTGGAGTCAAAGGCACCTCCCTGATGGTTACCTAGATTACATCATAGCTAGAGAAGATGACTAACAGACATAAAACTAATTAAAGAGACCATACACAGCACTGTGTAATTAGGCACTGAGTTTGTGGCATGGGCTCTAGGTCCTATAGGAATTCAGAAAGAAAAGAGAGAGAAAGAGAGACAAGTCAAGTAGAGCTTGGGCTGTGTTGGGGCTCCATTCCACGGGGGAACAGGGACTTGGGTTAGGTATTAAAGGATGGGTACCATTTGGTTAAACAGAACAGGTGGCTAGGGCATTCCAGGAAGAAACTGCATGAGCACAGGGGAAGAGATGGGAAGGAGTCTGTCTTGTGCTCATGAGGACTGTAAAACACCAATCCTGGTTTGAAGTGGGGGAAAGGTTAGAGTGGGTAATAAAGCTAGACCAGTGGGATGGCCATGTATATAATTACTTACACAGTAATTATACCTACATACACCAAGGAGAAGAGACTGGATATGCTAAGTGCAAAACACCTCCAAACACCAAACATGTGAATAAGCTGCTTTTAAAAAAAAATAAATCAACACCCCATTTCTCCACCTCTGACATTCTTTATTCCCCTGTGCTGTTATTTTCTTCCATATACCTATCAGCATCTGACATACTACATATTTACTTGGTAACTTGTTTAGCATCTGTCTCTGCCCAGTGGGCTGTGAGTTCCATAAAAGCCAGGATTTCGCTGCTTTATTCCCAGGGTCTGGAAGAGCATTTGAGGAGTAGCGGCATTCATTGTTGACTGAATTAACACCAAAGCTGAAAGGAAAGTTACTGAGATAACTGTGTGTGTAATTACACAATTCACTTTAGACCAACCACACTGACTGCATTTAGAAAGGACTAAAAATAAAAGTATAAGTGGCATAAATTAAATTTGGGGACTCACAATCAATCTCATAGTTACCGTAACCCTTGTTAAGACTCTTCAGTGAGCCAGTTGTAGTCAGGGCAGGTGATGTAGAGGTCCATAATAATGGTATGAAATGACTTATGAGGCCACTGGAAGCTTTTCCCAGGGCTAATTCCTCTGGAAATAAGGACCTATCAGCCATCATACAAATTACTACAAGAAAATGTCTTTATCCTACTATCAGGGTAAGGAAAAAACAAATAATATTTGAACAAAAGTCCATGCTAAAATGAACATATCCATAAAATCAAGAGATAGTTCCTTCCCCCCCAATCTGACCTCCACTTTAAAAAGAGATTATAGTGACATTACAGTGTTGCCTATTAGGTAATTTCTTCTTCCATGCATGTGTTCATTTGAAAGAAATTTTCTTATGACTCTATGTTCAAGGGAAATGATCCTGGTATTTTTTAAAAATATGCCCTGGTTGCTAATCTTAGGAAACAGGCCAACTCCAATTTTACTTTTCAGGGGTTAAAAAATCCTGTTTGCCAACATTTATGTTTCAGTTTTGAAAACAGCAATAGCTCCTAACCCCTGCAATTTATTGAAAAAAAAAAAAAAGATAGTGAAAATATTTACTTTAAATGTGGAAAACAAATTGACATAACCTTATAACTACCATAAAATTAAAAAGTCAGTATCTTCTTTCTCCTTTAAACACCCAAATCTTTGCACATTTTTATGCTTTCTCCTAGAACTTTCAAACACAGGCTATTTTCTAGGATTATGTTAACATCACTAATTGAAGCCAGACTTGTATGCTATGATAGCTATCTGACCAGCAAATTATTTTTATGCTTGATTAATCTTTTCCAATAGTGGGAGTAAAACACATTTCTTACATACATATTCAGGAGCATGGAAATTTGGAACAATAGTACCAGTTAGTCCGGTATGTTTTTTTATAGTATTTTTCCCTGAAGCAGAAATCACTTAAATAAACATTAGTCATCTGCTCATTTCTCCTGGTTGTATGTTATGTGACTCTAAAGTGTCTGGAAAATTTTCTCAGTAAAAATTTAGAAATAAAATAGAGCATAAAAAACACCCATATTTATTAAACACATAAAATGTAGTAAAAAAAAAAAAACCCTACACTTTCTCATGCATATTGACTGTTGTCTCTATGTATGAATTAAATGAGGCCAGGGAGCTGTATATGTTGGAAGGTGGGGTAAGATATCGCATGCATAAAGGAGAGTAGGCACTGGCTTTGCAGATCCTTATAATACGCAATTAATTGGTGGCCAATAGGGTGCAGGAGTCTGCATTTTGAACAAGTTCTGAGGTGATTCTAACATAGGTGTGCTCCAATACGCCACGCTTTGAGAAACAGTGCCTTATCTCTCTTTACCCCAGAAGACCTAGAAAATGACCTTCCTCCTTCAAATTAGCCTCAGCATAACCCTGGCCTCAGTTATAGCACTTGCCACCCTGCTGGGACGGGAGATTTTCTGATCTGAAAATTTTTATTTCCCAGGCAGAATAGTTGCTTCATAAATTAATACAAAATAAATGTTTAAGTGATTTTTGCTTCAGTGAAAAATACTACCAAAATCATACTGGACTAACTGGTAAGTATTATTAAACAAACTAATGAACGAGTTAAAGAATTATTTCCCTCTAAAACTCACTGGATTCAGACTTCTGCTTTTGTAACTTTTTTGAAGGTATTAAATTCAACACTGTTTCCTTAATCACCAAAAATATTTCTTCCAATCTAATTTTATTTGGTCCCTTTCAGGGCACCTGACATAGGTGGCATAGTGAATGGTTTAATGACTCCAGCTTTGCCAGTAAAATGCCTGGGATAAAATCCTAGCTCTGCCACTTAATCAGCTAAGTGAATCTGTGTAAGCTTTTAAACTTAAGCCTCAATTTCTTCAACTGTAAAATGGGTATAATAATTGTACCCATGCTTAAGAGTTGTATGAGAGTAGAATAAGATAGGAAAGCAAACCACTTAGCTCAGTGTTGAACACAGAAATCATCTAGTTCAACTCTTGAAACATACTGCTGCTTAGAGATGTGTTCCAACCCACTACATCAAAGTCTTCCCACTTCCTCTGAGTTCCTCCTCTACTGCTGCTTTAATCTGTAGGAAATATTGGCTAATTCTTCCAAGCTAGATCTATAAAGGCCACCAATGTTGGGCATTTGTGCATAACTGAACATATCCTGTCACGGACACATGTAAACAACTGGAGTTAATATCTGTATCTAAAACAGCTCTTAGGAGACCTTCCATTCCACATGACCTAGCATCCTGCGATTTGACAAGCTTACTGTGGCACTATAAGAAGAGACATTATGTGACTGTATGAAGTCAGTACAGTACTAAACAAGGGTGAAATCATGGAATTCTCTCTTCTAAGAAAAGTGCTTCAGGGCTGGCCTGGTGGCGTAATGGTTAAGTGCGTGCGCTCCCCTTTGGTGGCCCAGGGTTCGCAGGTTCGGATCCCGGGCACAGACCTACACACCGCTCATCAAGCCATGCTGTGGTGGTGTCCCACATGCAAAATGGAGGAAGATCAGCACAGATGTTAGCTCAGCGACAATCTTCTCAGGCAAAAAGACAAAAAAAAGTGCTTTTTTCTTTTTTTTTAAGAAAATGAGGGTTTCTCCTCAATTGCTCCTTCCACTCAAAAAGAGATGTAGCATCCCAGGTGTGACCTAACAAGCCTTAAGGGTAGCCCTACAAGCTAGGGACAGCTCCAGGCTAGCCACATTTGCTTAGACGGGGGTAAATTCAAACAGGCTTCACATATAGAAGAGATGCAACATTCAGTGACAACTAAGACAACACAAAAAGGCGAAAAGGAGACCAGATGACAGTAGTGAATAAAAACTAGATGAAGCTTCTCAAATCTCAAACTTAATTTCAAAGCACAGAAAAGAAATTAAGCATTCCAAAGGAGAAAGAAGGGAAGAACAAGAAAATAAATATTGTACTATATTAATCACAATAAGGAGCACTTTCATCTTGGCCAAAATATATTCTTAAATCAACTTTAGAATGTGGCTGCATTTTCAGGCTTAGCAGCATGAAACCCATATGACTGTAATTAATGTAATAAATCATGTTGTGGAATTTTCTACAGAATCTGACAGTACTCATTGATATACTGCTTACTAGAGACTGTAGAGATTTCTCCCCCACTTTTTTATTATACTGCCAGAGACACTGAATCAAGAGTGCCTTCTGATGTGTCTGGAGTATCTGCCGCGGGTGTAATACTTAAAATATAAGCTGAGCTGCTGCCATCGACTTTGATACACAAAACATCATAGACAATTTCCAAAAAGAACCTTATCTTTTAATTCTGACTTTCCTTGACTTAGGGCACTCATAGAAAATACAGGGGTTCATTATAGACATGACATTTACACTTTCCATAGTTTCAATCATGAGGTCACAGCTTTACACACATGGCTCCCCTTTTCAGTTTATTCTATGATGACTCCATTAGTACATAGTGCAGAATACTGTTAAATGGGCATTATTTCATCAACCTATACATGTTCTTTCATTGCTTTCAACATCTGACTCTTAAGTAAAATTTTATTGAATATTAAATCATTTTCAAAAGCAAAAATTAGTCCTTGCACAGTTCAGGAATTCAGCCGTGACTGCGTTTCACCTCAGAGAGTTTACATACCCTTAAATACGCTTTGCATAAATATCTTCTAATTTAGAAATATCTGAAATTTTAAAAAACAGATGGTTTAAAGGCTAACTACTCACATGAGGAAAAGGTTATTTTATGTATATATCCCCCTAATAAAAATAACTTTATTAATTTTATCATAAAAGTAATATATGTTTAATAAAAAATTTTCCCCACAAAATAAAGGTATAAAGAAGAAAGCAAAACTGCCCATAAATCCATCATCCAAAGACAGCCACTGGATACATTTTGGCGTGTATCTTCCCAATTTAAAATTTTTTTTTTTTTTTTTTTTTTTTTTTTTTTAAGATTTTATTTATTCAGTTTTTTCCCCCCAAAGCCCCAGTAGATAGTTGTATGTCATAGGTTCACATCCCTCTAGTTGCTGTACGTGGGACTCGGCCTCACGTTGGACGGAGAAGTGGTGCCTCGGGGCGCTCCCGGGATCCGAACCCGGGCCGCCAGCATCAGAGCGCGCACACTTAACCACCAAGCCACGGAGCCGGCCCCCCAATTTAAAATTTTAATGACAAATACGGCTCTTTAAACACTAAGAGTCTAGTCCATTCCATCTTAACTATACACTTTAGTTTTCTTTTATGATTTACTTTATTTTTCTCTGGAAATATTGCTTTGTCTTATGTTCAAGAGGAAAACTACTGTCAACACAGTAATAGTGGATAAATTACTATTTCTGACATATTCTTTTGATTATCTGAAATTATATATTTTAAGACTTGAATAAGAATTTGGCAATGGATTTATTATCCATTGGTGACACAGAAATTCCTTTTTTAGCTAGTAAGAATTCCCTATGTCCACTCTTGCTCCCATTCAAACTGTTCTGAGTAGCCTGAGTGAGTTTTCTCAAAAGAAAGCAGAGGAAATTAAAGTTATCTCTTTTTTCTTTCTAGAAATTTTAGTATTTCCATATTTGCTTCAACATTCAACAAAAATATATTCAGCACCTCAACACAGTAGGCATTGTTTGAGGCATGTCTGTATATGTCTCCTCAACTGCTAAACATGAATTTTCCTCCCCTCCTTGTGGAGAAAATTAGACGATAAAAGCAAATGGAGATTGGGACAGGAAAAGGAAGAGCAAAAGCAGAAGTCTGGGCAATGTAGTTTTTGGCGAAATAAAGAAAACTGAGGGAAAGTTGGTCCAGGTCCTAAAAGAGGACTTTCAAGCACAAAGAGGGAGGATCTGAGCCGTGTAAGAGAAGCATCACCATGGCAAGTGAGCCATGGGAACCAGATGCCTGGGTCAGAATCCCAGCTCTCCCACCTCTTACTGGGTGACCTCCGGCAAGTCCAACCTTTCTTTGCCTTAGTTTCTTCATCTTTAAAATGGAGTTAATTATGGTCCTAACTTCTTGTAGTTACGAGAACTGAGTCACCATAAGTAATCAGTGAGGTAATAAGCTGCTCTATAAGTACTGACTATTATTATTGCCACTTTGCATGCAGTAATCAAAGAGAGCTAACAGCAGATGACCTTGCCTATTGAAGAGGAGTTTGGAAGTAAAACAATCATCACCATTTGTTAATAGTTCATCAGTATGTCAGTCAGAACTGAGTATCTGAAAAGCACTTTTCATGAGTTTGCTAAAATTCCATGGCTTCAATGACTGAGAACAAACTCAAGCACAATGTATGAGGAAACAGCTGATGAATTGAAGAGATGAGCTATACCACAACAGAAATAGTTATAACAAACTTTTGATTAGAAACCATTTCTTCCTTTAAATTTACATTCAATTTATAGGACTGCATATCTTAATTAGTAAGGATCAAAATGTGAAGGCATCTTTTACTGAAAATGCATAATACACTCAAAAACACAAAGGAATTATTAATCAACTTGAAACAAAAGATGTATGGCACATAAAGCAAAGGAAAACAGATAACACATAAAAATGGAAATGCACAAAACTCTAATAAATTACCTCCTTTTCAGAGTTAGGCTATTAATATTCATTAAATTCTATCCATGAAGTAATAACTTCATTCAGTAGGAGAATTTCTCTAATTGGGTCAGTGGATAATAAAACATATTTTTGAGAAGTTCATTGTAAAATAAAAATTAAAGTATTTTTCTATACAGATTAGATTTCTATTACCCACTATAAATATGGGCAAAACATGAAAATAAAGCTTTTTTCTTAACAATGAGATGGCTGTTTTCCATTACACAGAATAATAATTTAGCAGCAACAATTATAATTGTATAAAGGTGTTAAAGAGCTAGTGACCTGTAACATAAATCTTAATATACTCTAGAGACTAAAAATATTACGTAAAATATAATTTCAGGCATTAAGTTTAAGGAATATGTACTTATATATTCATTGAACCAAACACTAAAGTCAAATTCACAGAAATAGCACATTTTAGGATTATAAGGATTCTTTATTTTTCCTGCTGAATGAAGTTAAGGGTGAAAAATTAAGTAACACTTAAGTTATTTAAAAAAAATTTCACAGAGGAGTGACATCAGCAAGATGACTGAATAAGATATTCCTCATTTGTATCCCACCCTCCACAATAATTTGACATCCATCCGTGTAAAAAAGTGCCTTTGTGGGAACTTCAGGACTGGGTCAAACATTTGGAAACCCCAGTACAGGCCAAGACCAAGCACAGCCATTTTGAGAAGGCAGGCTCCCACTCAGGCAGTTGACTCACCAACCATGGTCCTGACTACAGATCCAGAAACAGCCCCATACCCCTGAGGACTCAACTACAGCCCCATTTGGCTTTGGTTCTGTCACCAACACCGTATGCCAAGGGACCAAGAGAAGTCATGCCCACCTATGCCTCAGGTAATAGGCATACAGACCCTGGTTCAGGCTGTGTACCCTGGAGCACCTCCAGCTTCCCTTGGCTGTGGTCTGGGAGCCCCTGGAAGTAAGCCCACCAAACGCGGTCAGACGGTAGATAGTAAAAAGGCTCTGTTACTGGACTCCAGCAAGTCCCAGCCTTAGTCCGTGAATAGTCAGGCTGACACAGGGACCTGGCAGGAGACACTCCATTCTGAAAGTGTCCTATACTCGGCTCCAGCCCCCTCACAGCTGCAGTCTGTCAGCAGTCCTGCAGGTCCAAGGACCCAGTGGGAGTCACTCCTGTTGGCAATCCTGGAGATCCTGAAAGGGTCTTATACTTGGCTCCAGCCCCTCACAACTGCAGTCCAGGAGCAGGCGTACTGGCATAGCACCCAGCAGGAGACACTCCTATTTACACCCCTGGAGATCCTAAAAGGGCCCTATGCTCAGCTCTGGCCCCCTCACAGCCAGTCTGCCAGCAGTCCTGAGGGTCCAGGATCCCAGCAGGAGATACTACTACCTGCAAACCAGGAGATTCAGAAAGGGCCCTATACTCAGCCATAGCCCCTTCCAGCCGCAGTTGTGGACAGTCCTGCTGGCACAGGGACCCAGCAGGAGATACTTCTGTCTGTGCCCCCATAGATCCTAAAAGGGCCCTATACTCGGCTCCAGCCCCTCAGCCACAGTCCATGAGTAGTACTGCTGATCCAGGGAATCAATGGGAGACACTCCCACCTGTACTCCTGGAGATCCTGAAACAGCCCCATACTCAGTGCTAGCACCTCTAGCCATGGACAGGGAGCAGTCTAGCCCACCCAGGGACCTGGTGGGAGACACACCCATCTATGCCTCCAGAGCCAGGTCTGCAGACCTCAATCCTGACTGTGGAACCTGAAACAGCCCTGGGGATTGGTTATAGCCATTCTAGGCCATGGTCCAGGGCCAGGCCTGCCCACCTGGGACCCATCCAGTGACTGGGCAGGAGCCCTCCCAGGAACCTGGTGGGAGCCACAACTGTCTGCACATCTGGTTAATACGGTGCGGACTGAGGACCCAACTAGGATCCTGAAGCAGATCTTTATCCCAGCACCACCCCAGCAATCAAGGGACTAGAGGCAGTCCCATCCACCCAGGAGCAAGACAAGATCCACACCTGCCCAAGTCACTGGTAACAAGCCCGCCATCTGTGACCCCACTACAGACCCAGGGATAGCCTCGTTACTGGCTCCAGCCCAGCATGACTGTGGTTCTGGAGGTAATCCTATCAGCCCAGGGAACAGAAGAAGGTCTTCACCTACTGAAACCAGTCTATAAAGACTGGAAGAGGTGTTTGCCCCTTCAAATGCACAGACAACAATGCAAGGCAACATGAAATCACAAAGAATCAGGCAAATACAACACCATCAAAGGAAACTAATAAAGCTCCACTACCTGACTGCAAAGAAACGGAGATCTAAAATTTGCCTGACAAAGAATTCAAAATAATCATCTTAAAGAGACTCAACGAAATACAAGAGAACACATATGACTAAATGAAATCAGGAAAACAAAGCATGAACAAAATGAAAGGTTTAGTAAAGAAATAGAAACCATAAAAAAGGACCAAACAGAAATCCTGGAGCTGAAGAATACAATGACAGAACTGAAAAATTCAATAGAGAGCTTCAAAACATACTCGACTATGCAGAAGAAAGAATCAACAACCTTGACAGATCATTTGATACTAGCCAGTTAGAGGAACAAAGAGAAAAAAAAATGAAAGAGTGAAGAAAACCTATGTGAATTATGGGATACCATCAAGGGAACAAACAATTGCATCATGGGAATCCCAGAAAGAGAAGAGAGAAAGGGGCAGAAAGCTTATTTAAAGAAATAACTGAGAGCTGGTCCTGTGGCTTAGCAGTTAAGTGCGCGCGCTCCACTGCTGGCGGCCTGGGTTCAGATCCCGGGCGCGCACTGATGCAGCACTTCTCCGCCAAGCCCATGGCCGCGTCCCATATACAGCAACTAGAAGGATGTGCAGCTATGACATACAACTATCTACTGGGGCTTTGGGGGAAAAATATAAATAAATAAAATTATTAAAAAAAAGAAATAACTGAAAATTTCCCAAATCTTGGGAGAGAGATGGATATCTAGGTACAGGAAGCTCAAAGGACTCCAAGTAATATCAATACAAAGATTACTCCAAGACACATTATAATCAAATTGTTAAAAGTCAGAGACAGAGAATTTTGAAAGCAGCAAGAGAAAACTATTTTTAACAACTCTCAGGTGATGCTGATGATCCAGGAACCACACATAGAGTACTAAGTGCCTAGGGCACACAGGGGCTGCACCCAAGGTAGAGGCCACCTGGTCTGTTGGAACCCCAGAGAGGCTCTGGGCTTAGGGACAACTGGTGAGAGAGGGTGGCAGTGAGAAGCAGAGCTGAACCCAGAAAACTAAGGAAAGATCTGTAGCAACTGTACCAGCTAGTGCCTCCCTAACTTTCCCACTGCCCCACACTCACCTCTTTCCATAAAAAAATCAGATAGAACTTTGTTAAGGAAATTAAACCCATCATGTGGGAGAGCCAAGGCCTCTAATGTGGGACTTGTCTTTGGAAGCCTGCTAACCAACCACCAGTTCCCCACCCACTCTGTACTGGGAGTCCTGCTAACCAACCACCAGTTCCCCACCCACTCTGTATCGGGAGTCCTGCCAATCAATACATCCCACCTACTTTTCACTCAGGAGAAGGCCTAGGAGAAGCAAACCTATTTACACAACTGCAGAAGAAACCAACACCAGATTCCTGTCCAGTGTTCGTAAATGTGAACAATTAGATGAGGCATCAGAAGGAAGCTAGCAGCATTAAAGAGATGGATGAAGAAAAAGGAACAGAAAAACTGAAGGAAAAGATAATTCAAGGACAGAATATAATTTTTAAAAACCTTCTAATTAAAATTCTCAAAAAGATTAGAGAGATTATTATAACCATAATCTTTGTAAAAGGAACACATACTAAAGGAAAACTTGAAAACTCATATTAGAGGAAAGGGATTTTCAGCAATTTAAAGACTCAAAGTTTACTTCCCACCTATCCATTCTTGGGAAATTATTTGATGGACTCCAGCAAAACAAGGAGAAAATAGAAGGAAATACGAAATCTAGGAATAGTGGCTACAACCCAGGGGAAACCTCAAGGTGGGAGGGTTAGGCCCAAAATGAGAATCTTCAGGGATATACAGATATGATAAGGGCACATTGCTCTTTTGTCAAGAAATGCTACCAAAAATTTTAGTAAAACACACACACAACCCAAAAACTAGAATAATGCCATATTTCATTGATTATACACACTTCTTTACATTTTAACATCTCTGAAATTTGTCTCACAATTCCAGGGATTATAGTTTAATCGGTAGCATGCTTTTTCTTTCTTTGTGGAAAATAAAATAATGGTACCTCTTACAATCAATGATATTTCAGATGCAATGAAATACAGTAGTAATAATAATAATGCTGGGACTGACTTATTGAGGACTTACTCTCTGTACCAAGAATTGTTCTAAGCCCTTTACACGGATTAAGTCATTTATTCACACAACAACCCTTAGGAACACTCTCCTTTCAGTGGCCAAAGGTTACGAAATTCATCAGGATGGAAAGAACTTCAATCTTTGAACACTGAAAGCTATGCACAATATTTACACTGTCAAAATAATATAAATGGGGTTAAAGGTTTTGAACGTTTAGAGTCAACCTAAAAATAAAGCACAAAAGACTTAGTTATGGCCACAGAAGAGAATGAAAATATTGACAACACTGTGAGGTTAAGAAGATGGTAAGAAGGGAGGGGAGAATAGTGGAAGGAAGGATACGAATATCTTCACCCTGAGGTTGAGAAAGCATTTTTATTTCCTCCATTATTTTTAATTTTTCTATTGGTTACTTGTGTATTTTAATAGCATAACAATCAAATATTGGAAAGGTCATGAAAATGAGTTTAATACTCATCATTCATAAGGAGTCTGTAGATATTTTCTGAAGTTGATAAATCAAGAAAAAAATCAAGAAACCAAAGTACAAACAATTTGTTTAGAATTTTGGAAGAACTGAAAATAAAAAGCCTCAAAAGAAGTTCCTTTGAAGAATGGGATTACGAGGTGAGACTGTTATTGCTCAGCAAAATTACTTTACTGATTGCCACGTACATGTACTACCTTGACGAAAATAAAGAAAAGTGAA
The DNA here is from genome assembly GCF_057802395.1 of Ceratotherium simum simum. Lineage (NCBI taxonomy): Eukaryota > Metazoa > Chordata > Mammalia > Perissodactyla > Rhinocerotidae > Ceratotherium > Ceratotherium simum. Next base: position 23,347,582 of record NC_141928.1, read on the forward strand.
AAAGGCAATAAAAATGATTATTTTTATCTAAGAAAGCAATCCTATAGTTTTACCACAGTATTGAAGAATCAGCCTGCTACGTGTATCATAAGTGAAGTCAATAAACCAACTACGATGCATCAATCATTAAATCAGATTTACTTGATTTAAGTCTGATCACTGTTCTCACCTAAAATAAAGCTTAAAATCACCTTGCAGCCATAGAAGCATAATTTATCATTTTTGCCATGTTATATAAATACTTTTTCTGGGTCTAATACACTCTTGGGAACACAAGCCATTAGTTACATAAATGAGATCTAGATTAAAAGAGAAGTTATTGCTGGGCCTAAAATACAGTGGATCACCCGTACTCCGCTCATCCCGGCTGAGAGCCAAGATGGTCAGGCAGCTCAATCTGGGAGGAGTGGGAGGAGTCTGCTGCTTCTCTGAGGAAAATAGAAACAGCAATGACATATAAATTCACGGGACACTGACGCTAAGACTGCAGTGTTCTGACACTCACTTGTCTGCCCAGGGGTCGTACAGTATTTCATTTCCTCAGACCACAATGAATGAACACCAAGACTAGAAAATCTTCAGTTCTAAACTGGTTCCTGGCATCCTAGTAGTCTTAGTCAAATCCAATTCATTGAAAGAAAATTACATTCTGAGGTTTATAGCTATTTGCTAGCCTGCTATATTTGGGTACATTTTGCATATTTGAAAGTCAATTATATTTGGGTGAACTTTCAATCTATCTAAATAACAGAGATTTTACTTCATTGGTATAATAGGAAAACGCCTTTATTTTAAAGAAATAAGAAGTCAATTAGGAATATTTTCTTGTGAAACATTAAGACTAATGATACTTAAAAAGGATGTGGAAACATTGGATAAAACCTGATAAAATTGATAATTTCTCAGGAAAATACGCATTTGTACAACAGAACAATTAGCTTGATTTTCTGTTTTTGCCTTTCAGAAAACTAGTAAACAATTATATTTTTAATTCTTAAAGATAGGTCACTGATAGTTGTGTTTGCAAAGATAGTTGTCTGCAAAAATAAGCAATACTACAATTTTAATATAACTAGGCTCATGTTATTTTTAGCTATGTAGAAAGTGTCTCAAATTATGATGTGGAATGGATTGACTACAGCCTCTGCACTTTTAACTTCCAGCTAAGAAAGACTCGCCTTTCATTTATCATAGTGGCTTAATTGTCCATTTAACCACTTTTAGCCATATATCATCCTAGAAACAGTCTTAATAAATGTGTTATCCAAAGGCAACCAATTTAGTCTTACAAAGTCATTCACAGTTTAATAGCATCTTAGCTCAGGAAATATTTTATCCAGTTTTTTAAAAAACGGGATGTTTTGAGAGGGCAAGAGTTGAGGTCTCTCCCATTAGTATAGGCAGTATGAGAACAAGAACCATTACTGTATCCACGATACACAACCTCAACTTGGCACTTGTAGGCTTCCAACGGATATTTGTTGAATGACTGGATGAATGAATGGTCATGGCATGCTTCAGAACTCTTAACACCGTTTTATCCCACACACAGAATTATAACATCATTGTCGATTTTGTGTCCTGAAGACCTTTCGGTGTTACCTAAAACAGTGCTGTGCCTTTGGAAGAGAATATGAGGGTGGCAACAGAGATCCCAAGAAATCAAACACCAGAGGTCACCAAGGTCTGTATTTTCTAACTCCCGAAACATCTACCTTTGTCTCCTCTCCAATGCTTTTACTGTTGCCTAATTTGAGCACTTACTGCCATGTCCCATCTGGATCACTGTAATTAATGCCCCATAAAACAGTACTTCGTGTCCCAGCCTCTACCCCCACCCTATCAGTGTGATCTGCTTCGATAACGAACTGTGTACGTGTCCCTCTGCTCCCCACGTACATTTGTGACATCACATACCCATCGGTTCACACGTGGCTCCAGCCTGTCTTTCTAGCAAAAACTCTCCTGGCCCCTTTGAAATCGACTCTCAAGCCACACTCAAATCCTTGCTTCCCTGAGCAGTCTGCATATGTTCACGCCCTCATGTCTTTCCTCATGTTGTTCCCTCCACCTGAAATACTCTCCCCTGTGTCCCACAAGGCTGAGTCAACTGCTCCTCATATATGTTCCACTGCATTTTATATACCTCCTTCTATACACTCAGAGTTGGAGTTCTTGGTTTGTCTGCCTCCTTCTCTAAACGATGATATTCTGGGCTCAGGGAATATGACATTCATCTTTGTATTTTCACAAGCCTGTCATATGGTTGATCCTGAAAAAATGTTTGATAAATTGAAGTGTAAGTGACTTGTGCAGATGCTTAGTAGAAAAAGAGACTAAGATGCACATCTCCCTGCTCCGGGTACAGTGAATCCCTCTATTTAACCCCGGGTCCTTCTAAAAATGATTCTCAGAAAAAATAAATTATCTCTTTAGGATATACTCTAGCAGCCTAAACCTTGAATAAGTGATAGGCATGACCTGAGAACGAAAGAAGGGGAAGGGAAAGTAATCAGTGGTTTAGATTATTCCTATACCAAGACAAGCAGAGAGAGGGACCACGGTGCAAAGCAATGACTCTGTCCCTCCTAGTTAACAAGCAGGAGACTGGGTTTCTTCCCATGGTAACTGCAAGCAAATTCTCTAGTTTCCTTGTGCCTCATTTCCCATCAGTAAAACAAAGGAAACAACCTCTTCTTCACGGAACTCAGGCAATGTTGATCCTGGAAATAAGAGTGTTATACAGATAACAGAGGACCTTTTGTTTTTGTGTTTTTTATTTATTCCAGCACAACTTAAACAAATTTCCCATGACACTATCCCATCATAATCATAAGGAGGAAAGCATCAGTGAAATTTGTGAGAATAATTCTCAAATTCTTTGTCCATAAACAAATGCACTGGAAGACAATGTTAGTAAAGTTTTGCTTTCTTACAAAAACATCTCCTTTATATTCAGTAATAACAATAATAATGTCACAATGCCCTCATCTCATGGAGATTCCACAATCAATTTTATTGATGCTTCATGATCTATATTTAAAAAGTAATTACATTTAAAAACACAAAGAAAAGTATGCAGAATAACACTAAAGTACGCTTACCATGAACCAGAGGGCTTTGTATGGATTAATTTAATCCTTATTAACCCTACAGATTAGATACATTATTTTCTTCATTTTACAGATGATAAAACTAAGCTGCAAGAGAGGTTAAGTAACTTGCCGAAGTCCCCCAGAAAATGAGTGGCAGAGCTGGGATTTGAATCCAGGCAGTTGTGTGTCCAGATTTTCACAATTAAGCACTATGCCTACGTTGCCTCTTGTATAACACAAACTCATGTTCCCACCAATCAGATTTAATAAATTTTAATAATTTGTCATATTTGTTTCACGATTTTAAAAGAAAATATCACAGATACAGTTCAAGTTTCCTGTGCACCCATTCCCATCCCCGCCCTCCCCACTCTCATGTGTCTCCCTCCAGTCTATGTTTCATAATTAATTATATGTGGTGTGTGTGTATAACATACAAAACATAGTAATGTTTGGTTTTTTTTATAAAAGGTATGGTACTCTAAATATTATTCTGCAACTGTTTTCAAGATTTATCTACATTAACAAATGCAGATCTGGCTGATGCATATATTCTATTGAAAAATACAACACAATTTATCTACTGATAGACATTGAGGTTGTTAACTGATTTTTTTTCTTGTTATTACAAAGAAAGTTGTGATGTACATCGCTGTACATTTCTCCTTTATTTATATATCAGGAAGTTTCTCTAGGACAGCCAGAAATTGAATTCCTAGGTTGTATGATATGTACATCTTTAATTTTATTAGATATTGTCAATTACTTTCCAAAATGGTTGTACCAATTTATATTCCTACCAGCATGGTAGGAAGTTTTCCCATACTTTTTCCCATATGTTCAACAACACTTGGGATAGTTAAAATTAATAATTTTTGCCTTTCTGATGGTAGCTTGTTGTTTTAATTTGCATTCCCCTGATTATCAGTGAGGTTGAGCATTTTTCATACATTTATTAACTACATGGGTTTTCTTTTATTAGAAGTGCCTCTTCATTGCCTTTGCTCATTTCCCTACTGGATTATTTGACTTTTTTCCTACTGATCTGTGGCAGTTCTTTAGACAGTCTGTATATGAATATTTTTACTTATGCAGATTAAAATCATCTCACAGATTATTGCTTGTCTTTTAATTTTGTTTATGATATCCCTTCTCCCAGCTAAGATTTTTATTTTAAGGTTGTCAGCATTTTCAATCTCTTCCTTTATGGTTTGTGCTTTTTTTGTGTGTTGTTTAAAAAACTCTTCCCAACACCAAGGCCATTGTGCAAGATTTCCTTCAAGCAGTTTTAAGTTTTATATTTCCACATTTAGATCTTTATTTTTTTATTTTTTATAATTTTATTTATTTATTTTTTCCCCCAAAGCCCCAGTAGATAGTTGTATGTCATAGTTGCACATCCTGCTAGTTGCTGTATGTGGGACGCGGCCTCAGCATGGCGGGAGAAGCGGTGCTTTGGTGCGCGCCCGGGATCCGAACCCGGGCCGCCAGCAGCGGAGCGTGCGCACTTAACCGCTAAGCCACGGGGCCGGCCCTGCATTTAGATCTTTAAATGAGATTTATTTTCATGTCTGATGTGAGGTAAGGATCTAATTTTATTTTGTTTCACATGGTGACCAACTGTCCAATACCACTCATTGGCTGGTCCATCCCTCTTCCCCTGATTTGTGGTGCCATCTCTTTGACACAGAGTTCCCATATATGTGTAGGTGTGTTTCTGAGCTCTTTCTTCTGTTCCATGGCTCTATCTGTCTATCTTTGTGTCAGACCATCCCATTTTAATTACTATAGCTTTATAATCAGGGGTATATAACATATACGTATAAGGTATATAACATATTATATGTTATAACGGGTTTTCATTATTGCCTTGGTAAAACTGTCTTTGTAAAAACCTAAATACTTTGAAAAGACATGATAACCTAGTCAATTCTTTTTCTTTTTTTAACAGAATAATTAGACTTAATCACATATCCCCTCCCCCTCTCACTCCCCCAGTGTAGAAAACAAAGCTAAAAAGTACTAATTTGAAACCTAGGTTTTTGGGTCGGCCCAGTGGCTTAGCGGTTAGGTGCGCATACTCTGCTGCTGGCGGCCCAGGTTCGGTTCCCGGGCGCACACCGACGCACCACTTCTCCAGCCGTGCTGAGGCCGCATCCCACATACAGCAACTAGAAGGAAGTGCAGCTATGACCTACAACTATCTACTGGGGCTTTGGGGGGAAAATAAATAAACAAATAAAAAAATTAAAAAAAAAAAAAAAAACCTAGGTTTTGTCTTTCCTAAGAACTGTATTGCAGAAAGGAAGGAGGGGAGTGCTCACCAGCTAGAGGCTGCAGACCACTATCCCCAGCTCCTTAAAATCCTCTTGATTATAGGCTTTCTACTATACATAATAAAACCTAAGACAACTACTACCACTCTGAGAATTGCCCTTTGATCAGTTGGGGAGGAGGGGTTTTGCAACACTTAGGTAGCTGACAGGAGACCCTGTGACACTCAAGCAGGAGAGTTAGGAGCTGGTGATCTTTGAGAAACAATAATGATACCGGCTCAACACAAGGTGGACATAAGAAAAGCCATATTGTAGAAAACAAACCACACTGTAACTTTGAATGACCTCTGATTAACTAACCCAGCTGGATATGCACCCTCCAGGACATCTACCTGCTCTGTAGATTTTATGGCTCCTGCTTGTGTATGTATACCCCAGCTGCAGTAAGACAATAACTTTGTTCTTTTGAGTTGCCTAGGAATGTGATGACCCCTGGACAGCAATTCTATGCTGATATCCATGACAACTGAAAGATCTGGTGTGGCGACTCGCAGTTTGTAACACCAGACGATCAACATTCCTAACCCCCTTCCCTATAACCCACTGGCCTACGTAACTGTTTCAAGATCCTGTGCCCCCCTTAAGATGGTTTTTTAGCACACTAGTCCACCATCTTCCACATTGCTGGCTCACTGCTTAACAAAATGCCCTTTCTTTGCCACCATCTTGCTTCTTGACAGATTGGCTTTTGTCTTGTGGTGAGCAGATCATGTCCTTTGCACAGTAACAATGAGACCTTATGATACTCAGCAGAGGGCAGGAAGGTAGCCACCAAAAGGCTCTGAGAAGGGGTGCTGCTAGTACAGATCTGAAAGGGTTCACACTGTTCAGTAACACATTGGGGATCTGTAATTTCATTAGGGTTTTTGACTTGCTCTCTCTTCCTGTGGACATGCAGTCCCATATCATAATGGGGGAGAGGGACCTGATTTCTTCACTGCCCAATTAGGTGAGCAGAGGAATGAAACACGGTTATTGCTTTCAGATGATGTTGCTAACAACAAGCAGCGAGTCCTGGGAACTCCTAGGGGCAGGTACCTGTATCTCCCTAGGATATGTTCTCATCATCAACTACTTATCAACCCAATGACTGCTTGTGTACTATGGGCAAGGCATTGCATTGGGGTTGAAGAGAAGGGTGCTTCTAGTTCCATTAAAGCTTCCCTCAGCATTACAAGAGAAGGGGAACATGAATAAATTAGGTAACCATCTAGTCCATTCACTTTCTTCTAAGAGGCCTAATAAAACAAAGCTCACTCCCATTCACCAGATCTTACCAAAGCTTCCACATTACCACCACTACTGATGGCTACTCAAGGGTGACATTATGCAAGGAAAAAAAGAAATGGAGGGTTAGAAGTGATGAATAAATGAAAAGCAATAAGATATTGAGGTATGAGGAAGCCATCTGGTTTAAAACTAATTTGGCCTGATCTTGTTTTTCCAGAAGAGCATGATGTGGCCTGTAGGGTATGCATTGTACATTTGCTTTAAACATTTACAATGTCCCAAAGCCAAGAATGATGCCCTTAAAGATAGGGATGTATGCCTCCCCCCCAAATCAGCATCAATTCAAGATAAGCACTGCTTCCCAGAAACTAAGGATTAATTACTGACCTACTGTGCTCATCTTGTGACAACTGACCTGCTCTGCTCATCTTGTGACCAATGACCTGTTCTGCTAGCAAAACATCTTGTGACCGTAGTAAAGGAGATATTCCTGTCGTATTTGATGTATGTCCCTTGTTCTAAGATAATATATAACCACGCTGTACACCCCACTTCTTCAGAGGGCTTCCTTCCTTCGTGAAGGTCATTCTCCCAGGCTATGGTCCCCCAAATTGGCTCATATAATAAACTTATCATAAACTCACCTTAATTTTGATTTATAGATTGATTCTGGATTATTTGCATCAACATTTTAAAGAAAAGAAATGAAATATATGAGGCAATACAAAATGTCAATGTCCAGATTTCTTAACATTCTCCTTATTTGGGCTACCTCCTAGTGATTCTGATGTTCAATCCCTCTATCACAAGGGATCAAACTGAGACTTAGTAAAGAAATAAAATAGATCATCTCAGGAAATAGTAGTATCATGTGAATTGACATGGGAAAAGCTACACCTAAGGGAAAACTAATCACTCAAAATTAACTTCTAAGGAATATTTAACGTGGTGGTAAGAAGTTCCAACTGGGATTTTTCTCATTTTTCCACAACTGCCCTTAAAGCCCATAGCTGAAAGCAAAGGTATTAAGTACCTCCTTCCCCCATTCTAGGTTCAGTCAATGCATTACCTACGGTGCCAGCCACTCTCCATGATGGATACATTTCCACAAAAATTCCCACTGGGAAGGGGGGGAAGGTCTGTGAGGAGAAGCTATCTCTACCTCTCACCATGCCATGGGTTGCTTGTAGTTTGGACAGCAAGACAGCACACAACATAGGGCATCTTGGTATCAGTGGTTACTTACCAAGGAGATGTCATTTATTTTAGTAGAAAATACAAACCTACTGACAAAAAGAAAATTATTTTGTTTTTCAGGCAACACCTAGGAGAGGTTAACACCTTTCTTAGATTCAGAGGTTATATTCCTCCAGATTCTTTGCTTAAAACAATGACAGCCTAGTCTAGCTGGTTTAGGCAGAAAAAGAAGTTAATAAAGACCACAGAATTTCCTGGAATATCAGTAAATCAGGTTTAGAGGTGACCACACTACAGATTTACTCTGAGGGAGACAACCCAGCCACCATAACTCCAGCTCAGGCCTCTAAGGCTGGAAATAGTGCTGGAATGCTGCTCCTCCTGCCTCTAGAAATTGACTGTATTTGCCAAAACAGATTCTTCTAGTACTTCTGATTAGAGTCTGGTGTGAGCGCATTTGACTGGCAAAGCCTAAGGTCACAAGACTGTGCCCTCACTGAAATATAAACTTGGAAAGCAAGTTTCTGGCCTCTCCAATGGAGAAGTGCAGATGAACAAAGGAGGGAATTCTCTCACACAGGAAGAGCATTCAAAGTCCCTGGGTGGCCAGACGGAATAACAATGTGCCCTATAATGTGGATCCTGAATTCCCTACCTCACTGCTTCTCAAGCTTCAGTGTGCATACAAGTTACCTAAAGATCTTGTTAAAATGCAAATTCTGGGGCCGGCCCCGTGGCATAGCAGTTGGAGGAATGCGCTCTGCTGCTGGCGGCCCGGGGTTCGGATCCTGGGCGCGCACCAACGCACCGCTTGTCGACGCACCGCTTGTCAGGCCATACTGTGGTGGCATCCCATATAAAAAAAGCGGAGGAAGATAGGCACAGATGTTAGCCCAGGGCCAGTCTTCCTCAGCAAAAGGATGAGGAGTGGCATGGATGTTACCTCAGGGCCGATCTTCCTCGCAAAAAAAATAAATAAATAAATAAAATAAAACGCCAATTCTGATTCTGTGGGTTGGGGGTGGGGCCTGAGATTCTGCATTTCTTTTTTTTTTTTTTTTTTAAAGATTTTATTTATTTTATTTCTTCCCCCAAAGCCCCAGTGGATAGTTGTATGTCGTAGCTGCACATCCTTCTAGTTGCTGTATGCGGGACTCGGCCTCAGGATGAACGGAGAAGTGGTGCCTCGATGCGCACCCGGGATCCGAACCCGGGCCACCAGCATCGCAGCGCGTGCACTTAACCACCAAGCCACAGGGCCGGCCCCAGATTCTGCATTTCTAATAAGCTCCCAGGTGATGCTGATGATACTGGTCCGTGGACCATATTTTAGTAGAAGAACACGTGTAATTGCATAAAATCAGAATCTACTTCACTACTTAAACAATCTAATAATAGCAACAATGATGATGATAATAAATAAAAATATTAATAACAGTGGAAACTATTATTTCTCGAATGTTTATCATATGTCAGGTACTCATTCTCTTTAGAGCGCTTTACCTATATTTTGCATTTGGTCCTCAACCAATCCTGTAAGACAGACATTATTATTACTTTACAAATGAGAAACTGAGTCTCAGAGAAATGAAATGACTTAGCTAAGGTCACAAGCCCAGCAGGAGGAGGGCTGGGAATCAACCTAGGCATGTCTGATTCCAAACTCTAAGCGGCCATGCTCTGCTATCTCAATGTCCAGAACTGCCCGCCACATCAATCATCAGACGAGCACCCCTTTGAAAAGAAGGGAAATGATGGCATAAACTGAGCCTGAATTTTTACTTTGCCTCACTTATCTTTCAGAATTTCTATGTCTCAGGTCTTCCTGCAGGAAGGTGCAGGAGAGGGTATGGCTAAGAAAACAAATTTAGTCTTGTTCCATCTTGTATGAAGAGGCATCTATTTCTTGTGGAATAAAGAAATATACAAAATAATATATGTGTATATATATATGTATACATATGCATATATATACACTCACACATAAACATTTATACATGTTTCTATCCCTTATCTTGGAATACTGTTCTAGTATATCCTGTCTTTGAATAACATATATATATATAAACAACTCTTCCTATCTGCCCACATTAAAAAAAACTAAACGCTCAAAACAGAAACAAAAAACTCCACACAAATAGTAGTAGGTATCTCTGGTTTGCTGCCTCTTTCAAGATTAGAACCCAGAATGTCCTTAGAAGAACACTCCCACCCAACCCCACACTCAGCTGGGTGGTCTGTGTAGGAATGGTCTCAATACTGTTTCCAGGGTGGGGGGCTTGATGCTCCAGTGACTGATTCAGAGGTTAGTGGGAATGCTGTGACACAGGCTCTGTCTACTGCTAGACATGTATCCCAGCAGTTCTGGGGAACCACCTCGGGGACCATGCAGGGATCAAATATCTGTAGATGGAGGAACTAAGGAAGTAGTACTGAGGAAGCTAAGGTGAAAAATGGCAAACGAGAAACTAGACATTGTTTGAACTTTGGATAAAAGCTTGTTTGAAATAACATATAACAATGATTTATTTATTTATTTATTTATTTTTTTTGTGCTGAGGAAGATTCGCCCTGAGCTAACATCTGTGCCAATCTTCTTCTGTTTTGTATGTGGGTTGCCGCCACAGCATGGCCACCGACAAGTAGTGTATGTCTGCGCCTGGGAACCGAACCCAAGCTGCTAAAGCAGAGTGTGCCGAACTTAACCACCAGCTCACGGGGCCGGCCTCTACAACAATCAATTTTTAAAAAGCTCATTGAACTCAATTTTATATGAGTAGGTTTCAAAAAGTATTCTATTAAATGCTTTAGACTACACCTCTCTTTTTCTCTGAATTCATTTTGTTTTGTATAAAACATAATCAAATAGTAAAAATCAGAAGAAAAAAGAGATCAATAAAAATAGAATTGAAAATCTAGAAATAGACCCAATTATAAGCAAAAATGTGGCACATAATCAAGTCAGTGAAGAATGAGAATTATTCAATAGATGATGCTGGAACATTTGAGTACCTGCAAAAATAATGAAGTGAGGTTCCACTCAAAATATATTCTAATTGTAGAGTTAAATGTAAAAAAGGAAAGAAAGGAGACAGAAGGGGAGGAGAGGAAAAGTAAACCAAAAAAGAACCAGAGGAAAATATAGGTAAATATCTATCTGATTCAAGGTAGGAAAAGGACTTCCTAAGCAAAATACCAAAGATAGAAAAGATGATAGCTAGCTAGATAGATAGATAGCCATATAAAGGTTGAAAGAATAGCCTTCATAAAAATTAAGAAAATCCATACCTCAAAAAATGCCATCAACAAAATTACTTTAATTACACCAAAATTACTTTAATGGTAAAGTGGAAAATGTATTTCCAATATATATGATGGACTCTGAGTTAATATTTCTAATATATAAAGAACACATATGAATCTATTAGAAAAAGATAAAGATGGGGGCCGGCCGCGTGGCGTAGCAGTTAAGTGTGTGCACTCCACTACTGGTGGCCCGGGTTCGGATCCCGGGTACACACCGACACACTGCTTGTCAGGTCATGCTATGGCGGCGTCCCATATAAAGTGGAGGAAGATAGGCACAGATGTTAGCTCAGGGCCAGTCTTACTCAGCAAAAAGGGGAGGACTGGCATGGATGTTAGCTCAGGGCTGATCTTCCTCACACACACAGAAACACACTAAATTAATTAATTAATTAATTAAAAAAAGATAAAGATGTATATTTGCAAAACAAATATTACAAATCTGATAAGCAAAAGTTGACTGCCTATTAGCCATAAAACTTCTGGGAAAAGAACTGATTAATAAAAGGGGTCCTTGCACAAAATCATAAAGGAAGCTGTGTATATGTCAATATTTAAGAATTATACACATAAAAACCCAAATCATGATGCAACTGAGATTTAAATTGATGACAAATGCCCCAAATTTACATAAAAACCTCAAAAATTAATGGAATCTGAGCCACTGGGAGATAGTCAATAATTCTTCTAATAATGTATGTCCTCTTTACTCATTATTGTTTGCTAAGATTTGGGTTGAGCAGTATGACACAGCTGACATGCAAATTAATAATTTTATCCACATCTTGATTAACATTTTATACCTTCGTGAGTTTAGTTCTGAATAGAAATAAGGATGATTTTCCACTAGGGGGACAGAATTTAAATGACTTCAGTAAAATTAAACGAAATGGAACAATTTCTCTTTGTTTCTGGCTGACTCAACAGTCATTAGTTAAATTATTTATTTAAAAAATATTATTCAAAGGTTCGCAGTATTTCTACAATGATTTGATAAGGTTCAAGCTTACACGACATCCATTTTAAAAATACCTGATTTTGCTTTCAGTTAGTTCTTTCAGAACCTTTCTTCTTTGCTTAGTCCCAAGTACGCTTCACATATTAAATGTGTAAAGTTCATCTGTACATACTCATTCACATACATTTGGATGTACTGAATTCTAAATTTTTTAAAAAATCTATGTTTAGAATGAAGACAAACTACTATAAATAAATATGCAAAAACAAACAAGTAAATAAAACTTTCAGAGCACAGAGCCTAGTTTGGGCTCTACAGAAAGAACAAAGTTAAATTTTAAGTTAACTGTATATATCTCTCACAAAAGAAAAATGTCATCCAGATTTTTATTTTGCCCATTGATGTTTCCAGTACAAATAGTGTTTCTCTAAAGGTAATAATATTTTAGCAATATAATATCCTTCCACAGAACAATGGATAAAAACAGCAGGATCATTCCATAGGAAATTCCCATTACCAGTTCTTCATACGGTTTTTCTTGAAGGTTAAACCCCAAGCCAAACCAATCGTCCTTAGGAAAGTAAAGCCAAATTACAGTTTATGACTGCATGTGTTACATGCTATTCCTTGGCCATGCCTGCTTTTTATAGACATCCTAAGTGCAATTTCACTGAGAGAAGAAAAAAACCTAAGAGAACGTAATCTATATTACAATAAATAGATTAAAATGATTTCTTTTTCAAATAGGTTGGATTTCTTTTCCAAAATAATTATATAGTAAGATTTTCATATTGGTTTAGTAAAGAGCCTCAATGCCTTATTTTCTCATCCACTCGGCAGATGCAAGGAAATCTCCCGTCTTGCTTTTGCAAGGGTAACGTAGGGGAAGGATATACAACACAAATAACAGTCTTACTAAGCTATTTTGTTATACTAGACCATTTTCCAAAATACATTTCTGAATTCTACCCTCAAATATAAATTATGTGAGAATGTAGAAAACTCTGTCAGGCTAAACTTCTACGTTAGCAAAAAAAGGCGGGGGGTGGGGGTGGGGGAATAAATAAACCAGAATCACAACTATTTAAGTGATAAGGTACTACTTATATCCTATATGTATTAAGAGTACAAAGACTTTCATCAGCCTAATAAAGATAACATTGTGTCTAATGATGTGAAGACCAGCCAAAGACCAGGTTGTGATCAAGTGATTGAAGTAAAACTTCAAAAGAAGAGAGAGAGAGAAAGGAAGGAACGAAAAGAGCAAGAGAGAGAGAGACAAATCCATGGAATGGGAGAAAATATTGGCAAATCATAAATCTAATAAGGGACTTATAACCAGAATACATAAAGAACTCTTATAACTCACTCATAAGAAGACAATGTAATCAAAAGATAGGCACAGGATTTGAATGGATATTTCTCAAAAGAAGATATACACACTGCTAATAAGCACATGAAAAAAACTTCATCATTAATCATTAGGGTAATGCAAATCAAAACCACAATGAGATACTACTTCACACACCCAATAGGATAGTTATAATGTTTTTTAATGGAAAATAACAAGTGTTGGTGAGCATGTGGAAAAACAGGAATCTTTTTACTTGGCTGGTGAGATTGTAAAATGTTGGCGCTGCTCTGGAAAAAAGTTTGGCCACACCTCAAAAAGTTAAACCCAGAGTTACCATATGACACAGCAATTCCTCTTCCAGGCAGTTGCCCAAGCGAAATGAAAATGCATGCCCACACAAAAACGTGTACACAAATGTTATTTAGCAGTATTACTCATAATAGTTAAAAAATGCAAACAACGTAAATGTTCATCAATTGATGAAAAGAAAAAATAGAGTATATTCTTACAATGAAATATTACTTGGCAATAAAAAGGAAAGAAATGTTGATACATGCTACAACACAGATTAATGTTAAAAAAAATTATGCTAAGTGCAAATAAGGCAGTCACAAAAGGCCACGTAACATGATTCCATTATATGATGCAAATTAGGCAAATTCACAGTGACTGTGAACTGGGAGGAGGGGAAGAGTGACTGCTAATGGGTATGGGGTTTCTTTCTGGGGTGATGAAAATGTTTTGAAATTACCCTGTGGTGACAGTTGTACAACTCTGAATATACCAAGACTCACCGAACTGTACATCTTAAAAGAGTGAATTTTATGGTATATGAATTATATCTTAAGAAAGCTGTTATTTTAAAACGAAAAAAAAAAAAAAACAAAAAAACGAATAACTGAAAAGCATAATTTTGAATCAGGAGATGAATATTTTATTAATAATACCATGACTGTGTTATTAATAGGAAAATCATAAATCAAAGGTTTCCTTTGGGGATCTTAAGGTTGACACTAAAATTGGGAAAGCATGTTTGTAAAGAAACTTAATTCTAGGAAGTTACAGGGTAAAGGCACAGTACCTCAGGCTTCTGGAAGCTTTTCCCAAAACATATGACTTTCTTGAGAGGGACTAAAATGAAACTGAAATGTGCCACAAATTTCTGCTCCTACATGCTCTGCATGTCTGTTCATCCTTGCCCATGTTTCTACTCCTGGCCGACTACGTTTGAATCATGAACTCAAAAGCTTGACACCCAAACTCCCTTTAACCAATAATAGCCCAGATTAAATAAATACTGACTCTAAAATTACAGAACATTAGAATGTTAGAATTATACATAGGGCCTCATATCATTATGTCCCTCTCCTCTCAATCCATTCCAGTTAGGCTCATGTATTCCAGAAATGCAAGTCATCCAATTGTTTCAAATTTTAAGAGAAAAGACCAAATACTTCTTCTAGAAATGTTACTTTTTAAAAAACTTATTTTAAACTGCCACACCAACTAAAATAAATAGAAATGCCAGGCTGGTTCAGACAAATAAATAATAAGGGGAAAACATTAGGTCTATTGTCATTCTATGCCTAACCCAACATCATTTTGGCTTCAAACAGCAACCGAATACCTTGATAGTGATAGCAGAGCATTAAAAAAATCTTTCAAAAATAACTTTACTATATAAAAATTCAGCTTAAGAGCAGAAACAAGCCTTAAATCTAGCCATGAAATATTAACAGCACAATCCTACAGCTGTCCTCTCAGCCCTGAGGTAAACCAACTGGATGGATGGCCTTAATTCAGATGAATTTCCTTTATAGTAGCACCTAGATGTAATACATTTCATTATTTCTATCTTTCTGAGAATAATAAAGGCCTGAATTCTACCAAACGGCCTATGGTTTTAGAAGTGCTGACGGCGCAGAATTTTTTGATATATCTGGATGAGGGACTTGCTGTCACCTCATGTGCCATACCTGGTATGCACTGTGCCGTGGCCTCAGTGGTTATGGTTGGAGCAACTGGGGGCTGCTGCTGACTGGAGCTCACTTCTGGCTCTGTATTAACGGAGGGAGAAAGGGCTACCTCACAAGAGGAGACCTGGCTGGGCAGATGGGACAGGAACTCTTCAGAAGCAACTTGCTCATCCTGTCCAGGCAGCTGCAGGGCAGACAAAGGGATGCTGATCTGTTTGTTAGCATGGGATGTGCTCACAGGCATCTGCATGGCCACCTGCTGGTTGGCGCCATGGGCACCAGGGGGTCCTCTGTTTGGTGAAGCCAGAGATACCCTGGCAGTCTTCTGGAGGATTGGTCTGGACATCACAGAGGGGGATGCAGACACACCATGTGGGTCTAGCTCTGTGCCAATGGCAGATGTCACGTGGGGAATCAGCTTAGCAGACCCTACACAGGAGGGACCAGCATGAGTCTGAGGCTTGGGTTTTGCCATCTGCGTCAGCGATAGAGCTGGTCCATCTACCCCTCCGGTCAGCTCTGCGTTTGCCACAATGTAATAATCTTCGGGAATCTCTTGTTTGATTTTCTTAATGATGACATCATTGCTGCATTCATCAACCATCTGAGCCTGGGAGCTTGAATGGAGAGAAGATGGGATTATTCCATGCCTTTTTCGAGTAATGCTTTGAGGCCTTTGGGTTTGGGGTTCAAAGTCACTGTCCTCATCTGTAACAGAAGACTCACAAACCATGTCAAACAGGGTGTTTTCATCTTCATATTCTTCAACAGCCTCATCCAGTTCCGATGGCTCACTGCAATAAGAGAAGTCACAAGAGTCTCTGGTCCGATTACAGTCTAGCTTTGCTTTCACTGGTCTCCCAGGGTACCTTTCAACGGGGCTAGTTTGTGTCTCAGAGGGCACTCCAATTATACTGGGACTATCAGAGTTAAAACTTCTGTTATCTTGGAAACAAACCCTTTCTTGGGACCCAGCTCTGCAAGTGGCTGTCAGTGGCCAGTGATAAGCATGGCCAGCACTACAGCCCCACATTGCTGTCAGGTTCCCATGGGAACCCTCCGAAAGCAAGTGTTTCAGGTTTGGAATGAGGCTGCAAATGGTCCCATGGCTGTGGGCCCAGCTGACCAATTTGGACAGATTCTCAGATGAGGTATGAAGGCAATCCTCCATGTTACAGGATCAGCAGAGTCTTTCCTAAAGGGAAATAATCAAAATAAGAAGCCATTATTACCTAAGATATTCCCATATCTCAATTACTTCAATTTCCTTGAACTATGATCATCTGGCATTAAAAAAATGCACTTCAAAACCGTATCTAGTTTATATCACTGCATATGGGCAGGGACTAGAAAAGAATACAGGTAAAAAAGTAAAAACAGCTGATGCCTTATGGCTGGGGTATTTGAGAAAATTTTTGTTAGTTTCCTTTACTGTAGTAATAATGTTTGCATAAGAAAAAAAGAAGAAAAGAAAAAAAAGAAACAAGCAATAAAAAAGAGGTGAGGTTTTTCATGGTACATTTTACTTTCAAAGTCACAAAGAGAGAGGTTCAGTCAGCCCCTTAATAATAAAATGTGTATATTATTTGTGTTAGCCAAGAAGATACACTTCTAACTTCACTCTCCACCATCAGAAACTTCATTACTAAAGGCAGAGCCAACAAAGGCTTAGACCCATTCTAGGATGGATGTCAGAGGAGGGCCGTCAACCCAGTGCGGGGCACCAGAAGACAAAAAACGACAACTGGGAGTCCAAGGAGAGAAAAAGGCGCTAAATCTGGGAAGTGGGGAAGAAAAGTCTTTAGCAGAGAAGGGAGAACAGATCGGGAGGAGAGCCACTAGAGGGCCCCTGCTGGGTCAGGGGTGCAGGCAGGCTGTAGAGCAGAAGCAAGGATGGGTAGGTTGAGTGCCAGCAGTCTAACCACCTCTTTGCTGTGTGAAATTCCTGAAATACTGCCTTTCACCTCACAATTAGAGGTAAAAGATGTGTCTGGTGTATTCCACCACCTGAGCTTCCTGAACACCCAAGGACAACCAACTACTAAATAGGAGTAAATCATTCTTTATTGGGCAGAGGTCAAAAAGAATCACTTGTTATGGATCCTTGACTGGGTAAGTCAGGACATGATGGAAAAGTGAAATAGGGCATGTAGAGTCCGCATGTGAGTAGAAAGGTCGAGTAAGGCTCTGCCAAAGAGGACATCCTGGGAGAACTGGGCAGGGAGAAACGAGGATCTTGATATGTGGTTTAGTCTGCCCTGGTCATGTGCTGTTGGAGGTGGGCCCTACACTTAGGCACCAAGATCTAACTGTAACGCCAGGTGACCACGTGAAGGGCACATCTGAGCCTCAATTCACTGCCCTGCCTCCATGACACCTCATCAGCAGAGTTAGGTAAATTCAAGTCCTTTAACGTATTGTGAGGCCTCTGTGATGCAGCCACGGCCAAGGTCAGCCTCTCAAACCTCATTTCCTACTACCATGGCCTTTCCCCACATTTCTTATGGTCCCCACGTCTCTAAACACAAGCTTCTCACTCCCAGTCGGCCTCTAAAAACTCATTCTTTTTTTTTTGCTGAGGAAATTCGCCCTGAGCTAATATATGTGCCAATCTTCCTCTATTTTGTATGTGGCTCGCCACAGCACGGCTGACAAGTGGTGTAGGTCCACACCTGGGATCTGAATCCATGAACCCGGGCCATCGAAGTGGAGCACACCAAACTCAACCACTAGGCCACGGGCCCGGCCCCCTAAACACTCATTCTTTAGCTTGATACACAGTCCTCCTCTTTCTTCACCTGGAAAATCTGCTCAAGACTAAACTCAGGACCACTTCCAGTTGACGTCTTTCCAGACCCTCTTTAGCCTCAGAGGTTTATTTAGATTTTCTTCATCTGCACCTCCATCACCTCTTGAGGCACTCTGCCTTTGCTGTACTGACATTCTTGTCTATCTCCCAGACTTGACTGAGGATTCCCTGAGGATAGGGACTATGATATAATTATTCATTCATCAATGAGGACCTACTTGGGGATACAGAAATTAATAAGACATGGTCCTGCTCTTCGACCTTATAATCTATTGCTGGTGTTGAATAAATGAATAAATATATAAATAATGGCAGCACCATCAACACTAACAAAGCGAACATATAAGTCCCTCAAATAAGAAATATGACGTTTCCTCCAGTCACTTTTATTGTAATCATTCAAGGGATTAGAAGATCTTCTCTCCAGTGGTGTAACCAAAACACAGCTGTCTTGTGTATACAGGAGAGTAATACATAAGCGACCAGATTTTATGAAGCAGCACAGTAAATGGAAAGCACAGTGACTGGTGTGGGGTTCAGGAACTTCAAATTCTAGTCCTGGAACTGAGGTCTATGGCCTCTGACAAGTCACTCATTATCTCAGTCTTAAAGTGACAGGACTATATGATCTTTATGTTTCCTTCATACTCTAGCAATTTATGGACTTCTTTCAAACAACTCTGTTTAAAGTAGAAATGTAGATAAAAGAGAAAGACTGGTTTCATCTGTTTGTTTTTTGAGCTTTCTTAACATATCTATTTAACTGGTAGGGCAAAGAATGCTATCTGCCTACCCCATGTCCACTCTCTCTTATTCCTTACAGAGAGTCCCAAATTGTTGGCGGAAGCAATATGCTCACCTAAAACATATTTCCCAGCTTCCCTTGAAATAGGGGTGGCCACAGGACACAGTTCTGGCCAATGATATGTACATGGGAGTCACCAGGTGGGGCTTCTGGGGAAGCCCTTCGAAACACAAACTTGTCTGATTTTTGCCTTTTTGCTCTTCCTACCTAGAACAAGGACATGATGACTGGACTCCAGAGGCCATCTGAGAGCATGGAAAAGAACTTAAGGACAGGAGAGACTAGCCAGAAGGAGCTTGGGTCCCTGATGACATCATGGAGCCACGACATCAGCTCTGACCTACCTAGGATTCCTTGTTATGTAAGGGAAAGATAAGCCGGATCTTGCTTACGCCACTGTTGTTGGAGTATCTGATTACATACAGCTGAACTCGATTACTAACTGATACACAAAAAATAATACATTCATCTCTGGTTTTTGAAACCTTAGAACAGAATCCTTCATTTTTTCTGCAACATAGCCCAGTACAATTGTTTCTCAGATTGGATTCCACAAATAAATTCTTGGGAGGTCTATAACTGTATGTCAAAGTGTTTATAATTGTTTTTATTTTAATCATAATAAAAACTCAATTAATATAAGCATATTATGAATCATCTAAATAATCACCTTATATCCAAGTATTGCTGTGTAATTTCGGCTCTCCTTTGCCCTTGTATCTATACTCACATTAGTGTCCATAATCATCTAAAGTGACATCACTCAATTTCCAATTCGTTAGGAAACCTGTTCATACTGTATTCTCCTTAGCAGATATAAATACAGAATTTCTCTTTTGCATTAATAAATTTCAAATGAAAGGCAACATGATTTGACATCATGAAAGCAGCACATGTGATGAAGCAATATACCACTTTCAGTGTCATAAGCTAATGAGAAAATAAAAAGGAGTTGAAATAAATCATATACGTTCAGAGAAAGAAAATCAAATACATTATGGCACAATATTTTAATAAAGATGTTACAACAGTTAAAATATGTAAAAACGTGGCAGAATCAAAACACAATTTTGTATAAGAATGTGGAACTCAAAGAACATATTGTCCACATAAAAGCTACTATATGGCAGTAAAATAATACCTTTCCTGAAGGCCCCAAAGCCAGAAAAAAATTATCATTAAAATAAATAAAAGAGGGGGCCAGCCCCGTGGCGTAGTGGTTAAGTGCTCGCACTCCGCTGCTGGCGGCCCGGGGTTCGGATCCCGGGCGCGCACCCAGGCACTGCTTGTCAGGCCATGCTGTGGCGGCATCCCATATAAAGTAGAGGAAGATGGGCACAGATGTTAGCCCAAGGCCAGTCCTCAGCAAAAAAAAGAAAAAAGGATTGGCACGGATGTTAGCTCAGAGCTGATCTTCCTCACAAAAAATAAATAAATAAATAAATAAAAGACAAAGTGGATAAAATTTTAAATTTTGTTAAAACCTTATCTACTTAATTTTATAATAATCATCAACCTTTAACAATCAACAAGTAGTAATCATTAAGTCCCTTTTACTACATTCTGAAATTCTCTAGCAATCTCATGAAGAGGCTCTTAAACTTTTCTTGAGTACCATAAAATGAAAATATTTGTCTAGTATTATTATTAATATAATTCAACCAGGCAACCAATGTTAACTGGTAGTTATGAGAGCATAATTAGCTGATATTTAAGGTAATTGAATGGATTGAATTCAAGCTGAAAAGGAATAGCTATCAATATACAGCAAGATATTCTAAGTTATATACAAAATAGAATCAATGGTAAGACAAAGTATTTTCAAATTGTTGAGAAGAAGTAGTTTCCAGAATCTACTGATTTCCTTCATCAATCTGATGATAAGCGCTATGCTGAAAAGTAATGCTTTTTCTACATTTTCAAGAATTGAAAAATAACTTCAGACAGTATTCTCCCATATCTGATATGGGCAATGACTGGATCAGACACTCAGCTTTTACGGTGTCATCATGTGACACTTCATCAAAAACTGAAACTCAAGGAGTCCTCCCTAGCAGAGTTTAGATTAAATATAAGATCTGATTATCCTAAATTAGCAAACAAAGCTATATCATTATTATCACCACATTGTATGTTAACTTAGGAAAGCAGATGATCTATGAATTAGTATTTATATTATTAAAGTCAAAATCAGAAACACTTTAAATATAGATTAAGACTTTCTACCACTAAACCCAACATTGATCATTAGGTTTCAGCAGAATAGAATATAAAACTAACTATTATTGCAGCTAACATTTTTCAAACAATTATTGTTTGCCAGGCACTGTTCAAGGACTTGACATATCAATAATCCTAATTCTATCAACAATCCTAATAAATTAGGTAAATTATTATCCTCATTTTATAAACGAGTAAACTCATTTCACTTGGACAAAGTAAGGGTGGAGCCAAAATTTCAACCTCTGTCTTACTCCAGAGCCCAGGCTCTTAATTAACATACTACACTGTCTCTAGCATCGTAATAGTAGAAAGATATTTGTCTCAAGTCTGGTTCCCTATCACATTAACATTGTTAATTTGCATTTGTTGGTTTTATAGTTTTACTTCAGTTGAATTTGTATGTCTGTTTTGGTTTACAGCTAAATCAGAACTGTAAGCATAAATTTTATGTTTAGACATATATAATAACATTATGATAAAAACGGCTTAAGCCAGCACTAGGTATAAAGAGGGTCCATGAAAATATTTTTCTTTAAAAAATTTGAGAAAACCTTCTGTATAGAACAAAAAGAAGTATGAAAAGATTATGTCACTTTTCCAAAACCTGACAAAGTGAGTTATCAGCCAAATACCAGTGAATATCTAGTTGGCTTTCACCTGACTCCCGTTACAACCACCTGCCCCACCGTCCTTGTAGTCTCTCTTTGTAAGGTTCTGAATCTTTCAAAGGACTTGTTGTTGCCGTTGTTTTAATACCACTAAATCTCAATTGTCGATGGATGGCAAAATGACATAAGAAGAAACAGAAAATCTGAGTAGCCATATATCTATAAAAGAAATTGAATTAAAAAAAAAATCTTCTCCAAAAGAAAGATTTCGCTGGTAAATTCTATCACATATTCAAGGAAGAAATAATACCAGTTACACAAATATTTTCAAAAAATAGGAGGAGTGAGCACTACCCAATTTGTTTGAGGAGGCCAGCATAATCTTAGTACCAAAACCTGACAAAGATATTAAACTCAAGAAAATTATAGATCAATATTCCTTATTTGATACAAAAATCCTTTACAAAACATTAGCAAACTGAATCCAACAACATAAAAAACGGGTAATACATCATGAACTAAGACGTATCCTCAGAATGCAAGGTTGGCTGACCATTAAAAAATCAATTAATATAATCCAACATATTAACAGTTCATAGGAGAAAACCACATGATCAATTCAACAGATGCAGACAAAGCATTTGACAAAATTCAATACCAATTTATAATAAAAACTCTTAGCAAACTAATAATAATAATAACTTCCTCAAACTGATAAAGGACATCTATGAAAAACCTACACCTAACATCATACTTAATGTAAAAGATTGAATTGTTTCCTCCTAAAATCAGAGATAAGGCAAGAATGCCCACTTGCATCACTTTTATTCAACATTGTACTACAGGTCATAGTCACTGAAATAATGCAATAAAAATAAAAGAAAAATGAGAACAGAAGAGGTGAAAATGTTTCTATTTGTACATGATACAGCTGCTTATGTAGAAAATTACAGAGAACTCACAAAACAAGTGCTAGAACTCATAAATTAATTTAGCAAAGTAACAGGATAAAGATTAATATTTTAAAATCAATGACTTCCTATACACTAGCAACAAAATATTAGAAAATTAAATTTTAAAAAATTATATTTATAGTAGTGCCAGATATATTAAATACCTAGGAATAAATCTAACAAAACATGTCCAAGACTTCTATATTAAAAACTACAAAATATTGCTGAGAGAAATTAAATGTGACCGAAATAAACAGAGATATATACCATATTTGTGGATTGGAAGATTCAATATTGTTAGGTTGGTATTATTCTCTAATTGATAATATATTCAACCCAATTCCAATCAAAATTACAGCTGGCCTTTTTAGTAGAAATTGACAAGTTGATTCTAAAATTTATATGGAAATGCAAAGGACCTAGAATAACCAAAGCAAAATTTTTAAACAAGAATAAGGTTGGAAGACTCATTCTACCTGATTTCAAGACTTACAATAATTTCAAGCTACAGTAATCAAGCTCATGAGGTACTGACAAAAGAATACACATACACATCAATGGAACAGAATAAGTGTCCAGAAATAGACCCACACATATTTGATCAATTGACTTTCGACAAAAGTGCAAAGGCAATTCAATAGGAAAGGAAAAGCTTTTCAATAAATGGTGCTGGATCAATTAGATATCCATTTTTTTTAAAAAATCAACCTTTAGTTACACCCACTCATAAAAAGTAACAAATGAGATCACAGACCTAAATCTAAAACCTAAAACTAGAAAACCTTGAGAAGAAATCATAGAAGAATATCTTTGTGACCTTGGGGTAGGCAAAGGTTTCTTAGGATGCAAAAAGCATGAACCATAAAAAAATTTGATAAACTGGACTACATTAATTGCTAATGGAATAAAAATATAGGGCCTTAGCAGGGATGGAGAAGGTATCCATTAAACTTAAGCACACTGAACACTGCGACCTTCTTTCCGGAGTTCTCCTATGTAACTGTCAATGCTATGTAAGGAAACTTAGGTATGGTCTAAAAAGCAGTGATGATGTCTCAACAACAGACTAGTGATTAACAAAGCCAAAAACAAAATGAAATAAAACAAAACATGAGAAGAAATGGCTCCTTTAAAAACTAGAAATAAAGTTAACTATGTTTTCTTATTTATTGAGAATGACATACACCTCCTATTTTATTTTCCCACTAATTACAACTCTTAGAATCTAAGTAGTAGTCAACATAAACTTAATTTCCCCATATTCCCATTAAAGGATGCAATTTATTATATATGCTAAATATGGAAAAAGACTCAAACAACTGAGATTTTACCCAAAAACAGTCTTAAGTTCCAACATTAATGTACATACATATGCAGAAAGGAGAGACTATTTAAAATATACAGTTAAAGGAGAGGGAAAGGATATTTATTGCTATTGAGGCCTAAAATGTGCTTTCCAAAATTTAAAACACATCTATTGTTTCAAAAAAATTTTATATGTAAATTACATAAATTAGTACAGGCATTAAAAGTGGGCTTATAAGTAAAGAATTCAGAGAACATAATATTTGCTTTCACTTCAAGAGAGCACATTTATTAATTTTCAAATGTCACAAGTACCATATAATTTATCATGTAATTTTTGGAAACAGACAAATCTAAGACACTTTGTACCTACTAATTTAAAAAATCACACTAAAAAAAATCTTTTAATTCTATACCATGAATATATAACATGTATTTCATTTACATTTCAATTCAGTCAACAACTATTGAGTATCTGTTATATGCTAAACACTGTGTTATGGATTAAATTGTAACTCCCAAAAAAGATATGTTTTAGTCCTAACTCCCAGTACCTCAGAATTACCTTATTTGGAAATAGGGTCATTATAGATGTGACTAGTTAAATTTTGATGAGGTTATACAGCAGTAGAGTGGGCCCCTAAGCCAATATGACTAGTGTCCTTATAAGAAGACAACCATGTGAAGACAGACAGACAAGGAGAAAGCCACACGACAAGGAAGGAAGAGATTGGAGACATGCAGCTGCAAGCCAAGGACACCAAAGATTGCCAGCAAGCCACTAGAGCAAGGAAGAGGAAAGAAAGGATTCCCCTGCAGGTTTCAAAAGAAACAAGGTCCTGTCAACAACCTGATTTAGGACTTCTAGCCTCCAGAACTGTGAGACAACAAATTTCTGCTGTTTTAAAACATCCAGTTTGTGGTACTTTGTTAGGCAGCCCTAGGAAACTAATACATACTGTGAGAGCCATTCTAAATATAAAGAAAAATAAGACTGGAGTTCTTGACTTTAAAAAGCTTAGAGTTTAATAGTATGTAGTCAATTAATTGACTATGTACAATATAAGTATATTCTAGATATGGGGATAATGATTAATTCTACTTTTGGGATGAGGAATGCAAAGAAAGTCAGGATCTGCTTCCTGAAAGAGGTGAAGGCCTTCTAGACAAAGGCACTGTAACTTCAAACAGTATGATGATTTTAGCCAACTATAAGGAAATCACTTATTACTGGATTGTGTGATGTATAAGATGGAACTACGGGGGCCGGCCCGGTGGTGCAAGTGGTTAAGTGCGCGAGCTCTGCTGCTGCGGCCGGGGTTCGCCGGTTCGGATCCCGGGCGCGCACCGACGCACTGCTTGGCAAGCCATGCTGTGGCAGCATCCCATGTAAAGTGGAGGAAGATGGGCACGGATGTTAGCCCAGGGCCAGTCATCCTCAGCAAAAAAAAAAGAGGAGGATTGGCAGATATTAGCACAGGGCTTATCTCCTCACAAAAAAAAAAAAAAAAAAGATGGAACTACAGAAAAAGAGTAACCTGAAGAATAATGCAGGGGCAAAAGCATGATGGTCTCTGTGTACCATACAAAGAGCTCAGAGTTTACTTTGTGAAGGGCCTGAATCAGAAAAAAGACATGCACCAAACTCATATTTTAAAAGATCGTTTTTGAGATAGATTAGAAGGTGGCAAGGGGCAAAGGAAGCTATTTCAGCAGTCTAGACCAGAGGCCTAGGGAATGGAAAAGAGAGGAACAGAGGGCAGATCTGTTAGAAGATAACAGGCAGCAATTGGTAATGAACTGCTTTTGAAGGATGAAGGTGAAAAGAGAGGCTAGAATAATTCCCAGGTTTCTATCTTGAGAGCCAGTATAGATATGTTCTCAATCAAGATAAATATAAGAGGAAGAGTAAATGTATAGCTTAGGAGTGATGATTTGTTCAATTTCCTCTAAAAAACAATGAACTCAGGAATCACTGATTTTGACGGCATACCATGAAGTCTATGTAACTTACATATAAAAACTTCCCAATCTGTAGACAAGTATGTCTTTCTATGAAAAGTATGCCCTGTCTGACTTGGGAGAACCATTTAAGATAATTTTAAAAGTGGAAACCACTTCAGTCAACTTTCAAAGTCATTTTAGTCAGGTTTCCTGAGTGAGACTATAAAATATGTGTCTTCAGAAAAAATTCACTGGTTCACTTAACTTACCTCCTTGAGTTAAAGGTAACATGTGACCTGTCACCCATTCTTTAAAAAAATATGTATTAAGCATTGTGAAGCACTGGGCTGAACTCTGGAAACAGAAGAGTGACAAAGACAGACAATTTGTGTCATCACAGAGCTTATAGTCTAGGAGGAAAGAGAAACAACAAAACAAATAATTTCAACAAGGCATAGTAAGTGCTACAACAGAGATAGAACAAGACATTAAAGGAACATAAGGCAGGGGCATCCAACCTAGATCAGGATGGGTCAGGGAAAGCTACCTAAATAACCTAATGATGTGCAAGCTGAGAACCAAGGGATACACAGAAGTTAGTAAGATGAGAGTCAGGAAAAGTAGTCCTGCGTGCAGGCCCAGAGGATACAGAGAACATGCTATGTTTGAGGAAATGGAAGTTCTTCAGGATGGCTGAATGGGAAGAACATAGGGAGGGACTCATAAGGAGTGAAGATGGTACAAGAATATGTCTGAAAAAGCTGGCAAGGGCCAGATCATGAAGGTCCTGTAGATCATGTAAAAGCCTCTGGACTTTATTCTAGAGATAATAAGAAAGTATCATAAGATTGGAAACAAGAAAGCGGCTTTAGAATCATTCTTCTGATTATAGTTGGAAGAAACACAACTAGAGACAGGAATCCAGTTAGGAGAGAGAATGCAGTAATTCAGGTAAGATATAATGGTAACCTGCCTGGGATAGTGGCAGGAGGGATGTTAAGAAGAGGATAGATTTGGTAACCAAGTTAAAAGGCAGAAGATGAGTACTTGGATATGGGAGGTGGGAGGAAGGAAGAATTTATAGATTCTGACCTGGCCACTGAGAAAGGTCTGATTTATGCCATGTTACTTTGAGGTGCCTTTAATTAAGACACTCAAAAGGAGGTATCAAATAGACAGTTGGATACATAGATCAGTATAAAGAAACTGATAAAAGGAATGATGCAAAACATCTATGAACATTTTTGCACAATCATAATATAGAGAATAAAAACTGGATATACAAAATGACACTGACAATAGCCCATGAACTCTGAGCTCAAGGAATTTCAGTTCAGTTATGGATTAACTCAAATCTAGTTGGGGCTGCTGGGGGGAGAGGAGAGGAAGAGTTACTTTGCCAATTGATGGCTAACCTTCCTGTATCTCAGCAGTGACAATTTTTCCCCCTATATTTCTGTTTCTTTCACCATTTTTAGAGGAATTTAAGATGAAAGGGAATTAAATGTATGAGGTTAAACTACAATTGCAGAGACACCATTTTCACAAGTGTCAATGTTGAGATTACCTGAGAGGTGAGACCTGGCAAATCAAAACAAAGTTTCCAGAAGAAAGTCATGTCACTCAGGGACAAAGCAGAGAATCAGCAACCCTCTCCACTGACTGATAGATATAAAAGCTTCTGAGTCTCTCAAAAGGACCTCACTGGTGGAAGCTATGGATAAGTCTGGGAGGTGAGGGTCACGTCAAACTTTCTAGAAACTCAACTGCCGTCCTCCAAGCTCAATCTCATATGCATAAAACCAAACAAGTTCTCCAAGCAGACTATTCTGGATGTGTAGGAGGGACCACCTCCTGTGAGCTGGGTAATGCAGGGCAAGAGCATGGACTCCACTGCCAGACAGCCTGAGCTCAAGTCCAAGCTCTGCCATTGCTAGCCATGTGAGCTCAGGCAAGTTACTTTACTTCTGTGTGTCTTAGCTTCCTAATCTGTAAAATAATGATAAGAAACACCAACCTCGTAGTGTTATTGTAAGGATTAAATTAATTCATACTGTGAAATGCTTAAAACAAATCACTTGATAACTGTTCACCTGAAATTAGGGGCTTTTCCTCATTTCAGTGGTCTACAATGTAACTACAGGGAACATACAATACGGCATGCTACACTCATGGAAGAATGAGTCCCAGAGAACATACAATACAGTAGAGTATACTCAGTCAAGAATGAGGTCCTCATTTAACTTTCTCAGACTAACAGACTCATCAAAGTACACTCTTAAATTCCAAGCAGCATTATAGAATAAGGCTCAGTTACCAGACATCCCAGGGAGTCATGCAAATAGGCCCTTAGACCAGCTATAGGACCTATTCTTCAGCCACCTAAAAACTTCAGTCCCAGGGGCCGGCCCCGTGGCTTAGCGGTTAAGTGCGCGCGCTCCGCTGCTGGCGGCCCAGGTTCGGATCCTGGGCGCGCACCGACGCACCGCTTCTCCGGCCATCCTGAGGCCACATCCCACATACAGCAACTAGAAGGATGCGCAACTATGACGTACAGCTATCTACTGGGGCTTTGGGGGAAAAAACTAAAAAAAAAAAGTCACATTTCTAAAAAAAAAAACAACAACTTCAGTCCCAGAGTTTCTTTTAAGAGAAATCATACAGACTTTTTAGTGGCATCCCTTCATTCAACAAACACTGAATGACACTGGGCCCCTAGGAAGACAGTCTGATCTGTGGAGCTCACTGTGGCAGGGTGGGAGCAGACAAACAACCAATTATACAAGAAATAATTTTGTTATAATTTTGATAAGAATTTTTCAAAGGCATATACTGAGTGCTAAGACAGCATAAAACCAGAGAGACGTGTTCTATCCTGGGGGGTCAGAGAAAGCTCTGAGAATTCAGCTAAGAGCTGAAGGATTAGTAGGAATTCATATATGAGGGAGGGAGGGGACAGGAGAAAAGAGACTACCAGGCAGAAAGATAAACACAAACAAAGGGCCTAAGAAAGGTTCTGAAATTCCCCCATTATATATCCACCCTTAGCAACTCCCCTCAATATCCTACCACCCCATACAGATCAATATCCTACCACCCCACACAGAGGGTCAGGATAACAGATGCAACAATCTGAAGTACTTCTTACCCTACCCATTCCACCATAGCTCACCTCCCCTCTCCTAACATATGCTGTTGACCATCTGAGAAATTGATCCAATTTAAGTTCTAACTTGAAATATACATTTATGTCATGCAAGCTAGTTATGCCTTTGCCAAGAAAACAAATTAATCTAAAAAATAATTTTAAATAAAATTTGTATTGCCATGGAAAATAAACACCTTAATCTTAGTCAATAATTTGATACTGATATCAAAAACGCTTTCAAAAATATTAATAGATCTGGGGCTGGCCTGGTGGCGCATGCAGTTAAGTGCCCGCACTCTGTTTCAGCAGCCTGGGGTTCACGGGTTCGGATCCCGGGCGCGCACAGACGCACCACTTGTCAAGCCATGCTGTGGCGGTGTCCAATATAAAGTAGAGGAAGATGAGCACAGATGTTAGCTCAGGGCCAATCTTCCTCAGCAAAAAAAAAAAAAAAAAAGGAGGATTGGCATCGGATATTAGCTCAGGGCTGATCTTCCTCACACACACAAAAAAACAAAAAAATATTAATGCATCTAAAATACTCACTCATAAATACCTCAAAATTCTTAATATCTCCCCATTAGTCATGTTTTTAATTTCTACAGTTTACACTGAGCAGAGGTTCTTACTATTTACTATCAGAAAAGGATCATAATTAATTACAATGGCAATTCCATTCATTCAAATTGTTCCATATATGTTACTAGCAATATTATTGAATCACATTTTAAAGGGGTTTTCCCATCAACGAGCATGATTTGACATGATGATTCATGCTTTACAGCCCACTCAAGGAAGAAGTGTAGTAAATAGAAAAATTAATTCTCTTTTTGACTTTTAAAACTAGAGTTTACCAGTGGTCCTAGCACTCTTCTCATATTACTGTCTCACTAAGTGATGCTCTCATCCACCCCTATGGATCTGGTTATCAGGTACAAAACCTGACAATTAATATCCAAATTAATATCTCAATAAATGGCACTACCATCTCCTCAGCTGTTAAAGTCCAAATCCTGCAAGTCACCTTTGACTTCAACATGTTCTTCACATCTTTATGCAAAGGAACCTGCAGGGCTGGTTCAATTCTAAGAACTCATCTCTGGCCACTGGTTTCCAAAATTACTAGGTTTTACAAAGCTTCTGGTTTATATTACAGCTACACTTCTAAAGCTTGTAGAAAGAGAGGCACATTCAGACAGAGACGTATTTTCTTTATGCACAATGGATAAACCTTATATTAACATTTTAAATGTGGTAATAAGTTAAGTGCAGATACAATTATATTATATATATGTGGATACAGTTATATAACATATAAATTAATTCTAATATCTTCGCTGGCTCTCAGGAAGGGGGAACAGGTCTTTCTTATTATTGCGAAATATTTGCTCATGGGAATGAGATTTTGAAGCTACTGTATATATCATATTAATAGCGCCTCCATTCTGACTCTCATTTTTAGGAATGGGGATGGCAAGTACTGAAAGTGGTATAATTGTTCCAGAAGAGATGGTGAGTCAGTGACAGGGGTTGGGGATGTGAGAAACCTATTTTTGTTCATAAAGTGAAGTACTTTAGAAACTTGGAAAAGGGCTTAACAGACATCAAGATGACTTGAATTTCAGAGAACTGGTAATAGGACTAAACTCTCCAATTTGAGGCCACAGCCTTCACTTGAGAAAATATTCAAAGGAAAGAGACCATTTCCCTGAGAAATGCAAAGGAATTAAAAAAGAGATATGGTTTTGGTTGAGTATTATGGTCCCTCTGCAAAAGCACAAAAATTTCCTTACTTTCCCATGTACCACTACAGTTTATATTCTGATTCATTGATCAATTTATCTATTTTACAATTAGTACTGCATCATTTAAAATTCTTGTGGCTGAAAATGTTTTTATATTTAGGAAGGCAAATCCCTCCTCATTATTCTTATTTTTCAAAATTGTTTTCTAATTCCTAACTTTTATAGTAAAGCTCCCAGTGTTTAACTAATTAAGTATATTAGATATTTGTTCCTAAAAAATTTTCTTAACTATGTTAAATATGTTTTCTATGTCTCTTAATTGTAAAGGATATTGAATTTTATCAAGTGTAAGTCAACTATACATTTGATCGTCTTTTTTCTTGTTCACATCACAAGTCACATTTGCAGAATCTCCGTGCTGACCCACCTTGCATTCCTACTGCTACTTCTCAATTTCTGTCTCCGGCTCTTCACTGTCTTTTTGACCTTTAAAAATAAGGTCAACAGTGGTGCTGGCAGTCTTCTCATGGTGCTATCTTACTAGATGATGTTTTCATCATCCTCTGTGAATCTGGTTAGCAGACATATACGCCCTAATGTTTCCCTAATTATCTCTCAGTAAATGGCATCACCATCTCCCCAGCTACTAAAAACCAAATCCCAGAATTAGATTTCTAACTGTTTTTTAGGATTCGGGAATCTTTATACAAATACAGTGCTCAAGGGCTAGAGAGTTGTGTGCCAGGCATCTTCTTGATCTGTAATCCTTCTTTAATCACTGAATGTAGACTATGGGAGGGTAAAAACCTTGCCCAGCACTGTGTCTTCAGTACCTCTAACAAAGCCTGACACACAGAAGGCATTTAATAAATACTGAACAAATATCAAATGATTACATACTGAATAAACAAACTCAAATGAATTCTCATGAATTCTTTGATTTGAAATATGCTATCCACCTGTTCTGTCCCCCTGTCAGCTCAACCTTAGCACTGTGTGTCTTCCCTGCCCCACCACCTCCTGCCCAACCTGACAAGAACACAGGCCACTCCTGCCCATTCACATATGGGATTGCATGAAGCATAGCAGCAGTTCAGAGAAGAGGAGGGGGGCTGTCAGCAATCTAAGTAGAATATTCACTGGCTAAAAATCCTTCTACAAAAAAAAATGCATCATGTTTAATTGCAATTACACATTACTGAAAAGCCTGCTACAATCTTTTGTCTAGCTCACTGAAGAAGGCCAAGTGAAGACGGCTGTATAATATATAATTTACAACAAAATCAGAGAGTAAAGCCACAGGCCTGTGAATTAAATAAGAGTATGTGAATATGTGAGTGTCTGTACATTAGGTGGTAAACTTTTCAAAACTGTGCCCCACTCCACTCCAACTCAGCCAGGAGCTACTTCACTTTGAAGGCAGCAGATATTGCCCTGGGTGCAGAGGTAACAGGGAGAGACCAACGGCTGCGTCTCCCTTGGAAGTACGGGGGCAGAAACCGATAGGCAGCTTGGGTCTACTCAAGGGAGGTATGAGACGTCATGGAGTATTCCGAACTTCCTTGGCTCCCAAGAGGTACCTAGAGGAGTCAGAGGGTGAAAACCATGATCACCCACTCTGTGTGGTGCAATATCTCAGTCTTATTTGTTCCTTAACTGTCTCACTTGCCTGACCTCTACTCAAGGGATCTCAGGAGTGTCTATGGTGACTAAAACTATAAATGAGTTCACTCACTTTTAATGAGATATTCCCTCAAAATGCTGCCTGGAGGTGAGCTCTAAGGTAGATGGCTCTGTACCAGCAACCGGACCTGCCACCTCCAAACCAGGCCTTGCTACTCCAATTTTTGGGACAATCTTCTGCTCTTTTTGGAGAAACTCATCCACTAATTTTTCCAGGGGGTGGGGGGCAGGGAGACCACCTTTCCTTGGCTTGTGTTAGGTGCTCAGCACTAATGAGCTTTCTGGATAATCTGATCCCATCCTCTTCCCTTCTTCAAGGGTTTGTTTTTTTGTTTTTCCCCCCAGCTTTTCTGAAGTCTTCTTGCTTTCCAGGGTTTCTAAAGATTTTAATATAGTTGGCATTTCACTTGGCTTTAAGAGATGAGTAGAACCTTTGGCTCAGTTGACTAAGAGTCAACGCCTAACTGGAGGGCCACTGAAACAGTGGTTCCCAAATCGGGCTGTGCACTGAAATCACCTGTAAAATATATGACCTGTTTCTTAGCTCAACTCTAGAGATTCTGATTCATCGGGCTTGGGAATCTGTTTTTATGCGGTGTTTGGTGACTGTCTTGTAGCCAATATAAGAATCTTCATTTGAGAACCATGGTTCTACACGATTTTTAATGATGGATAAACTATAATTAACCAAACCTTTACTTTCAGACATTTTGATTACTTTGATTCCAATTATTCACAAATGTAAGTGCTACAATGAACATCCTTTTATATTAACCTTTTAATATACCTCTATGTCATTTTGATGAATGCCTCGACACAGAATCAAAAGCAGAGATTTCCTGAATTCTTTTGGTCAAGTTGCGTTCAAGGCAGGGTCTACCACAGACTGCTCCCAAAGGCAATACATGATTGTGTCTATTTTCCTTATCTTTCTGCCTAGATATGATAGTATTATTTTTTTAAATCTTTGCTAATTTTAGAGGTGAAATTACATCTTATTGCTGAGTTATTTTATAATTGTAAAAATGCTTACTCATTCAATAAGTATTTCCTGAACACTTATCAAACCTTGTGAATAAGGTGAGCAAAAACAAACCTAATTCTTACTCTCGGTTCTGTAGAAAGTGTCATTAATTCAATAATCAAACAAATAAATCTGATAAATGGTACTTATTGTCACTGAGATAAGTGGTACCATCAGATCTTACAAAGCAGAGACTTAACCTATTTAGAAATGTCAGAGAAAGCTCCCCTGAGAATTCAAGTTAACAATAAAGATAACACACACTGACACAGCTCTTACTATGTGCCAGGCTCTATTCCAAGCACATCAGATCTATTAACGTATTGGCCTTTATGAGGAGGTACTATTATTATCTCCATTTTACAGATGAGAAAACTGAGTCAGACAGTTTAAGAAACTTGTCCAATGTCACATACTTAGTAAATGAAGGAGTCAGGATTTAACCCAAGGTAGTCTGCCTGAGTCAGTGTTACCAACCACTACATTATGCCACCTCTTGGGTGATATTGCTCAACCCTGTGTCCAGACTAGGCTGTGTGCTCCCCTCCCCTTGCCACCAGAAAGGAACAACGTGCTACACTGCTCCAGAGGAATGGCATGCAAGCTCTATGCCAACCTGGAGCTCCTGCGAGTTACCAAAGAATATTAAAGACAGACAGCTTCTCCCTCTCGCTTTCAGAGCTGCAGGCATTGCTCCACAACCCCCAGAGTATCTGACTAAGGTGCTGGAGAAAGAAAGAGGAGGATTTTCCTTGTTTTTAAATTAGTAGTCCCAAACTTATCCACGTTGGTGATTTCTTGGTAATCTCCTCTACATCGTAACATATTTGAACATTAAGCTCCACTGTTTCATGAGGATGGGGTGGGGGGTGGGGCGGGAATCTATTGATTTCTGATTTTTCTGATCTCAAGCTAAAAGTGATTGCCTCTTGTAATGACCTGCCTGACACAGCCCTGGTTCCCAGAGGCTAGCGATCTATTTTTATGCTTGCATGTACATTAGGCCTGTAAACACTACGGATGGATTACTCTGAACACAGAGTAAGCAGACATTAGAAACAAGGGAACCGTAAAGGCTTAAAACCAAAGATCCTTAATCCTCTGTCAGTCTGCCAAAGTTTTGGAAAGTTTAAAGTATGACAACTTAAAGAAGCACATTCCAGGGATTTCTGGGAGGAACATTCACTCATTTCGGTCCCTGAATGAGTGAGTGAGCAAAATTCTCTAACAGAATATTGAGCAACACTCTCTACTCCCACAAATACAGTACAGGAGTCCTCGTTATCCAGATGCTCGTTAACCATGACCCTATAATTATGAGACTATAGAGAAAAGCAAAAGCTGTCATACACAAAAATATTCATCAATGCACTGACCAGTCTCCACTCAAACTCCTCCTCTAAATACTAGTGTCTACTTCTGGGAACCTGTTTCTGCCACTCTCTGATTTTTGGATGCTGCAAACACATGACCACATAAGAGAAGGATGAATGTAAACTGAAACTACAAACTTGTCCAAAAATGCAGGATTCGAATGGGTTGCTGGAAAATGCTAGACAACTGCTTTAATCATATGCAAAGCCATTTAACAAATTTTGGAAGACTCAGATCAGTTAGCAAATGTGAAGACTCCTCAAAGATGATACAATAGATACTTCAAAAAAGAATGAATTAAATCTCTAAGAACTAAGAGAAGCCCCTGGGAAGTGAGGAAGCCAAGGAATATTCCTGCAAAAACATCCCTGTTCCTGACCTGGCTGAGTGAAATGAAATTAGTGAAGAATATTGCACTAGGCCCTTATGTAATTTTGTCAGAAAAACTATGCCCCCAAATGAGCATTCAAGCCACCTCTTGCTCATTCTAAGGATTAGCACAGAACTTCGATTATATAAACTCTTTTATTAAGATTTTTAAAAAACTATTAATAATTTTCAGTTTTTCAAGTTGAAGCCTGTGCAGTATCAGCTTTAAAAAGGAATGAAATTCTAATACATGCTACATAGATGAACCTTGGTGAATCTTAATGTCTTCTGCTAAGTGAATTAGCCAGACACAAAAGGATAAATACTGTATGACTCCTCTTATATGAGTGACCTGGAAAAGTCAAATTCAAAGAGACAGAAAGTTGAACAGTGGTAACCTGGGGCTAGGGGAGAGTGGAATGGGGAATTATTATTTAATGTGTACATTACATTTTTAATTTGGGATGATGAAAAAGTTCTGGAGATAGTAGTGATGGTTACACAACAATGTGCAACATGAATGTATTTAATGCCACTGAACTGTATACTTAAAAATGGTTGAAATAGTAGATTTTACGTTATGTATATTTTACTACAATTAAAAAAAATTCTCATAGTAAAGCAGGAATAAAATGTAATTTCCTTAACCTTAAAAAAAAAGGCTATGCAGTAAAGGGTTAATTCAGCAAGCTAGGGTTGCTCAAACTCTGTACATTCAAAGAAAGGAAGACTAGCCCTTGACCAACTCCTGGGAGATAACCTCTAAATTCATGGAATATCTTGCCTGGTAAGAGTGAGGCCTGGGCCACACTGCATCAGTTTGACCAGGGTTGGGGGAGGGAGATGTTGGAGACTGAGTAGCTAAGGTCAGTCACACAGTGTTACATGCTTATGTGACTGACTCTCAATCAAAATCCTGCACACCAAGGCTCAGGAGAGCTTCCCTGGTTTTGTCACATATCGTTGCTGGGAGAAGTAAGTGTTTCCTCACGTGACCCCACCGGACGGACATACCTGGAATATTATGCACGGTTTCTCCTGGACTTTACCCACCTGTCTTTTCCCTTTGTTGGTTTTAATCTATATTCTTTCACTGTAATAAAGTATAACCATGAGTATAACAGCTTTCTGAGTTCTGTGAGTCCTTCTAGCAAATCATCAAGCCTGGGAAGGGTCTTGGGGACCCCCAACACAAAGCCCCAATCAAGTCCCCCCACTAGCTACTATAAAATTTTTGTCCCTCCTTTAAGTGGGTTCACTTTAAATGCCCTTTCAGTGCCAGTTATCCCCTGTTAACAAGGACCTCCCTTACATAGCCTCATCAGTGATCCTTAGTAGATGGGTAACCAAGAGTTCAGACTTGCTAGAATGATTGTTCTCAGCCACAGTGCTCTACCATGGGTGTCTACTGAAAAACTCAGATTTGTTAGTAGTTACAAAGCACCAGAGTGTTTCAACTGTTTACTCATCAGTGGATTTACATTAGTGTGGATTTAAGGTTTTGCCTACGGTAACATCACTCTCTATCAAATAGCCAAAGAGAAGATGTCTCAATTTTTCAACATGACTTTTGAGGCCTCTAAATCCGGACCCTGCCAGCAAAGCTTACCACTCAAACCTATTTCCTTCCCATTCAAAAGCTGAGCATATTAAACTCATTCTAGTTCTCCAAACCATGGTACCTTAACTCCAGATCTTTACAAATACTGCCATTTTTTTGCCTGACTACACGCATTCCTACTCCATCTTTACAACTTGATTTAGAGCAAGGTTTCTCACTCTTCAGCACCACTGACATTCTGGGCTGGATAATTCTTTGTTGTGGGGGATTGTCCTGTGCATAGGATATTTTGCAGAATTCCTAGCCTCGACCCAATTGATGCCAGTAGCAAACCCCCCCCTCAAGTTATAACAACCAAAAATGTCTCTAGACATTGTCAAATGCTTCCCTCTACCTCACCTCCATTTGAGAACCACTGATGTAGAGTCATTTCTTCAACACCCCTTCCCAAGGCTCTATTAGGTGCTACTCCATTTGCTCCCCTAGGGCCCTATGTTACCCTACCTAAACGTCCACCTCGACTAGAGTGTTAACTCCTTCAGCACAGGCTAACGGTTTTATTAATCATTATACTCTCAGGTCCTAGCCCAGTGCCTGGCACATAATGAGGCCTTAACAAATACTGTGGACTGACTGGACAGGATAAGGATAAGAAGAACAATGTCGGAAATACAGAGGGAAAACAATGTTGAGTAAGTGCAAGCAGGTGGGAAGTTTAGGGTATACAGAGAACAGCAAACACTTTCAGTTGGTTGCGAATAGAGTAGGTTAGAGAGGGTAGCAAGACATGAGTTAAGAAAAATAGGTTAGAAGAGCATGCCAAGTTACAAAGGCAAAGCTAAAGAGCCTGAACTTTACTGAGAAGGAGAAATCAGGGGACTGAAACAGATGATATTTGTTATAGGCTCTTCCACATACACCATTCAGAGTTTATATATCATCCTGGCAAAACTGAGGCAGCGCATCCTCTGGTGTTTCTTTGATCAATTGCTGTCCTGTACAGCAGTCCTCAGCATGGTGAAAGCCAATGTGTGGGAATGTATAAGTTGTAGAGTTTGGCACACACTTAAGGAAATTAATTATTTCCACAAACCTTGACTCTCTTAGAGTGGTTGAATAGATCACAAACATCCACCTTTAAGTGTGCTGAACTGAGATTCAACAGCTGTGGGCTTAAAATCCCTTCACCAATCTTGATTCATTTATTTATTTACTCAACACCAATAACTGATCATCTATACTCTTCCAAGCACTGTGCTCAGTGTCAGAGATGCAGCATTAAATGAGGCAGAGTGATCCCTGTTCCCACTGAGTTTAAAAGTCTAGCTGGAGATGCCTACAATTAAACAAGCAATTATAAATCAGTGTGGCATGAGCTATAGTAAGGAAGTAATTAGAACTTTGAGTTCTTCATCAGTAAAATAAAGAGGCTGAATAGTGGTCTCTCAGATCTGACATTCACTTCAAGTTTAATAGTATAGAAAATTTTTTAAACTTTACAAGTTGCTAAACATTTTCCTCCATTTTATCATAAAAAAGCCCACGGAGAAGAAAAGGGCTAAAAAACGAATCTAATATACTGTGGAACTATGAAAAGAAGGATTTTAGTGCACAAAGACTGGGTACGCAGAGGAAAAGAGGACATCTTTATTCAGACAGTAGAGACACAGACAACGGTTCACATCTCCCTCCTTTAACTAGTTAATGGGCAAAATAGCAACACAAACATCACGGGGGGAAATGTAAATATTGTAGGAAAATCTATGTTCTCATGACTTGGTATTTCAGCTGAAAATTCTTACAAATATTATGATAATCATCCATAACAAGTATTTTCATGAAAGATAATTCATATATTCATTAAAAAAAATATAAAGATTAAGCATCTTCCATGTACAATAAATTGTGCTAGATGCTATAGCATAGTAAATATAAATCAGACATGGGTACTGCCCTGAAAAAGCTCACAGTTTAGTGGTAAAGTTCATGAAGGAGTTAAGCATTTTACAGAATTCCTCGCACAAACATCAGAAAATTAATACCACATAGAAAACATCATATAAACAAGGTGTTAACAAGATCTGGCCCACTCAGGATCAATTTACATTTAATGGTTAATTTTTTGCTCAGATATGTATGTGAAGTAGATGGCTACTTCTGAGTACCCACAGAAGGTTAAGAGATTCTAATGATATTTGGGCTTGTTTTTCCAAAAGATGAGCCTACAATGTGTTTTTTATAAATGGGTTGAGAAACGTGGGTTGTTGCTGCCAGGAAGCCACTGGGTGAGCAGCGTTCAAGCTGACCAGAGCTTCAATCTGCTGAGGTGGACAAAGGCCAGGAAGAATGCTTGATGTATGAGATCTCAGGGTAGCAAACTGCGAGAAGCCTCAGAAAATACAAAGGTGAAGAAAGAAATTCACAGAGCAAGCCATGTGACGTCCCAGTTTCCCTGCATTTTGAGTTAAGCTCTATCATTTTGCAGATGGTAACTGGACTAAACTCCTCAGCCCCAAACTACTACCGAATTAACAAAAGAAAACAGTAACTTCAGAGTATTATCAGCTCCAAGTTTGAAAAAATATTAAATTAGCCTATAGCAAAAGAAAGAAATGTGCCTCCTAGGTACATCCTAGATGTGTTTGTAATCTAATACAAGTGGCTCCCGGTTGTTAATGTCACTATGAATGTTAAAGGAGAAGGTATGGTAAGTACCTAATACAGTATCGGGCACTTCACTAAGAAAAGATCCAGATCCCTCAGGGGCCTGCAAAGCCCATTGTGAATCGACCCCATTCAAACTTCTCCATCCCACATCTAAATTAAAATCCATTAATAAATATTAGATGCCAGTCCCTTTAGTTATACTCATATTTAATTATTTTGTATTTTGTTCCTAAAACTTCCTTTTTAACCAGTGTATTTGTCTCAAAGCAAAGCAGATGTGCTGCTTAATTACCTATTAGGTATTTAATACACAATAACTGATAATATTTTCATCAAAAAAGACTTTGAGAAATGAGTATATGTGTCCACAAAAAGCACAAGAATATAAATAGTAGTCTTATTCCTAACAGCCCAAAACTGAGAACAACCCCAAATCAGGAGAATGGATTAAAAATTTTTTGTATATTCATACAACAGACAGCAATAAAAAAGAACATACTACCAATAAGCACAACTATAATGAATAAGCTTCAGAACTATTATGCTCAGTGAAGGAAGCCAGACAAATCAGAATATATATTGTATATTCCATGTATATGAATTTCAAGAACAGGCAAAACAACAGTGATAGGAGTCAGAACGGTGGTGTCAAGGGTGAGTAGTGACTAGGAGGGGGCACAAGAAAACTTTCTAGGGTGAGGGAAGTGTTCTACATTTTATCATGGTGATGTTTATATGTGTGTATACATATGTAAGAATTTATCAGTTATATACTTTTAAGATTCGTGCATTTTACTGTATGCAAATTATACCTCAATTTAAAAAAAGGACTCAAGGGACAGGGACAGTAAATGGAGTCTGGTTTCAAATGCAGGTAGTCCAACCCTAGAAACCACTCCTCATTGCTA
The DNA here is from genome assembly GCF_057802395.1 of Ceratotherium simum simum. Classification (NCBI taxonomy): domain Eukaryota; kingdom Metazoa; phylum Chordata; class Mammalia; order Perissodactyla; family Rhinocerotidae; genus Ceratotherium; species Ceratotherium simum. Next base: position 23,388,160 of record NC_141928.1, read on the forward strand.
AACTATACAGTCTCATGAATGTGAACCCAAGGGAGATAACAGGAACTTGAAACAACAATGTCTGCCTACAGTCACTGCCTGGCATACGAGTCTCACTTACCTGAGTACTTTGCTCCTGGGATGTCATGCAGTAGCTCGAAGCTCTCCCTTAAAACAGGTACCATCGGGGCTGGCCTGGCAGCACAAGCGGTTAAGTGCGCGCACTCCGCTGTGGTGGCCCGGGGTTCCCCGGTTCAGATCCCAGGCGCGCACCAACGCACCGCTTGGCAAGCCACGCTGTGGCGGTGTCCGATATAAAGTGGAGGAAGATGGGCATGGATGTTAGCCCAGGGCCAGTTTTCCTCACCAAAAAGAGGAGGATTGGCAGATGTTAGCTCAGGGTCGATCTTCCTCACATACATACATACATACATACATACATACATACATACATAAAACAGGTACCATCATTTCTTTAGACTCATTAATCGGTCTTATCTGAGTACTGAAGATAGCCCAGCTGTTTTCAATATCCTCTCTTTCTTGTCTTGGTTTTCCCAGAGTAGATGCTGTAATAAATAATGGTTCATCTCGTGTTGAGAGAGGGGGCTCTAAATTAATTTGCCAAAAACTATTCACTAAAAGCCAATTTATAAATAGATTAATTCACTGAATATACCAAATTTATATTTTTTCACTTTTTGAAGATTTCAGTGAAATTGTAATATTTGCTTCATAGCAGCATTTTAAGAAGTATTTATACTGTAAAGAGCAAAGAGTTGTAGAGTGCTTTAGTTTTCTTATGAATATATTCTTCATGAATATATTCAATAAATGTGAGTATATTCTTCATAATGATTATATTCGTGACTATATATCCTCCTTATGAATATATTCATGAATATAGTCTTCCTTGCCCTATTCGGAAAACGTTTTAGTGCAGTTTAAAATTAATAAATATTAATATATTCATGAATATTTTCATAAGTTTATATTCATATTCATGAGCTATGTTTTTCACCATATTGGGGCATTTTTGAACCTGGTTTAAAATTTAATGAATATCAATATATTCATTAAGACTATATTCATACTTTCATCAGCATATATTCATATTCACGACCTGTACTCTTGACCATATTGAGAAATTCTGAGCTCAGTTTAAAATTTAATGACTATCAATAGATTTATTAAGAATATATTCATAGGAATACAATCATATTCATTGTATATATTCAAGTAGAGTATATTCACAAGGCAACTAACCCATCCAATAATTTTAACCTTTGGCAAAATGAACATCCCTTAAAATAGTGCTAAGAAGGATATATTTGGGGGTTTTTTGGTGAATTGGCATACTTCCTTCTAGAAGGGCTTTTATCCCGAAGCACACATCAGTCTCAGGATTTATGCAGTGAACTCATTTGAGCATGCACCAGTGGTGTCCCAGTATGTCTCAGATCTCACAGGCTCTGTAAGATCTGTTTTTCTTGTTTTACTTTTAACACATTGATTTGAAATATACATATAGGACTAAGAGTTTTTCTGTCTGGATGTAAGAACTTCTGGCAGTCCCATCAGCTGATTATTACCCTCTACCTTCAGGCATCACTTCTGTTCTACCATTTAGAATTGTTTTTCACCAGATTTTTTTTCCATTTAATTCTCTGATTTGACTCCTGTTTCACTTAACTACTTTACCATTAGAAGAAAACATCCTTAACCCAATAAATAATATTTATCAAAAAACATAAAACCTTAAAATTGGAACAAGAGATTGCCATTAAAAATTTAAAATAAGGATGCCTACTCATCATTATCATTCAAAACTGTTCTAAATGTGCTGGACTGTACAAGAAGGCAAGATGATAGACAAAAATATTGGAAAAGAATTACAAAACCAGCATTATGTCCAGATGATATGCCTGTCTACCTAGAAAGAGCAGTAAAATTTTTTAATGAAATTATTTATTTATATGTTACATGAAATTCCAAATAACTTAGGAATTTAATTTAAACAAAAACCAAAAGGACTAGAAAAATAATTTCATAATTTTGTAATGTTTAAGACATTTGTCTCTTTATTTAAGTGTGATTTTAAAATTTCATTAAATATTACAATAGTGTGATCATAGAAAACATTCTAGTGGAGCTTTTTTCACAATTTTTTACTATTATCAAGTATAGATAAAAGTTGACAGACTAGTAAAATGATCACCCATATAAACCCCTCAGAGTCAACTACTGTTATATACTGAAACATTATACTGCAAATTTTAAATATTTTGTTTTCTTCTAATACCTAATCATCGTAAAATATTCAGATAATACAGCAAAAGCCACAACATGGATGGACTTTGAAAACATTATTTTAAGTGAAATAATCACGTCATAAAGGACCACACATTCCATTTATATGAAATGGGTAGACTAGACAAATCTATAGAGACAGAATATAGATTAGTGGTCGTTTACAATTGGGAGTAGGTTTGGGGGGAAATAGGGAGTAAATGCTAATGGATACCAGGTTTCCTTTTAGGGTGACAAAAATGTTCTCAAATTGATTGTGGGGATTAGGTTGTACAACTCTGTAAATATACTAAAAATCACTGAATTGTACAGTTTAAATAGGTGTATTTATCATATGTGAAATATATCTTACAGTTATTATTAAAAACAGTTATATCAGTTGACTGTAATGGAGTTCCCCAAGGTATGTTTGAATAAAAAAAGCAAGATGCAGAAAAATGTGCATATGATTTCATTTTTTGTAAAACAACGACAAAAGTGCATATATGAATATGTGTGTATGTAATTATACGAGCACAGAATAAATACGGAAGGATACATACTAGATTATATGGGTTACCCACAAACGGAGTGCTAAAGTGGGAGAGGGTAATTAGGGGGGAAGGAAGTAGTAGCAATGCAATATAGGGACTATTTAGACAAACTGCACTTAAAAAGAAACCCATGATATATCGTGTCTGCAACTTACTTTCAAATGGTTCAGTAAGAAAGTGGTTCAGTAAGAAAGCGTGTATGTGTCTAAGTACATAATTTTATATATATATACATGTATACACACACAAAGATGGACAGATAAAGCAAAGATGACCGAATGGTAACAACAGTTTTTATTATATGATACATATAATAAATTTCTCAATTCTGAAACAGTTTTGTGAACTGACAGCGAAATTTTGTTGCAATAATTTTTAAGGGCTACTTTGAGGGTCATTAATAAGAAAAGAGGCGTTAGGGCCAGCCCCCTGGCTTAGTGGTTAAGTGCGTGCGCTCCGCTGCTGGCGGCCCGGGTTCGGATCCCGGGCGCGCACTGACGCACCGCTTCTCCGGCCATGCCGAGGCCGTGTCCCACATACAGCAACTAGAAGGATGTGCAGCTATGACATACAACTATCTACTGGGGCTTTGGGGGGGGGGAAATAAATAAATAAAATCTTTAAAAAAAAAAAAAAAGAAAAGAGGCGTTAAAGTTTTGCACAGTTCTTGATTATCATTTTAGTGTACTGATAAATCCCATTGTGAGGAATTCATGGGCATTCTACTAAAAGGTACACTTGCTTATCAAGGCCCAGCGCAAGCTTACACCATGCACAGCGACACACTAGCTGACTGGAGGAACAAATCCCACTACCACCACAAAATGGGACTACTAGAATGCAGACCCAGTTTTTGATGTTGTGATCCTAACTCCAGAGCTGGGCTACCAAATGCTGTGGTAATCCCACTACTGTTTTATATACACATCAGAATGTTCTATTAAAACAGACTACCCACCAGGAGGCAACTGGGAAAATGATCACTCCAGTCTCTATTCTCTTGGATATTATGATAATTCCCAGTGACAGAAAGAACAAGAGGTTGGGCACTGGCCACTAGGGACAAGGGTTATATTAGAAAAAAAGGAATTTTCTTCTGGCTTAAGGACAAAAACATAACTCTTCGAATGTATCTCTAAATATATAAATTATATTATATAAATTAGAAAGAAAAGTATGGTTTCCTTAAAAGAAAAAGGCTTTACAAAAAGAAAATAAATGATTTAAAATGCATCTGCCTTTAATTGTGGTATCTTTGCAAATTTTTTGAAGACTGGAACATATCTTTTGTAAACTATAATCTTCTATCTATGACCCATCCTGAGGACACCCAGAGACATCAGCCTGCAAAAGCTACTCTGCAACTTCCAAGCCTCAATTCACCTCCCCCTCACCACCAGAAGCTAACAGAATTAAAAGCAGCTAGATCATGCTAGGTATTTTTAATCCAAAGAGGCTCCCCAAGGTATCTATTGAGGCCATCAGTGTCGTATGAGAGGAACGTGAAGCTGTCCCTCGCCATGTGGTCTGTCAGCAGCCGTGGCAGCAGCAGAGCCCAGGCTCTGCCTCCAGGGGCTTTAGGGCCCTCAGTCTCCAACTCCGCTCCAGCTGAGCAGACATTAATGAAGTCATGGTTTCCACACATCAACGCTGAGTGTGAATCTTTATACTTTGATCTATTTGTGTGTATAATTGAAGTAAAAATCCATCTGATGTAGATTTTTTTTAAGTGAAATAAGATACATTTTGAAAATTGTAAACTATAAAGTGTAATTATTATAAAAATAAGAACGGGCTCACCAAACCATTAGTGGAAAAAACCAACCTGAGTTAAGGAACCTTTTTTAAAAGGCTTTTATTTTTGTTTGTTTTTTGGTGAGGAAGATTAGCCCTGAGCTAACAACTGTGGCCAATCCTCCTCTTTTTGCTGAGGAAGATTGGCCCTGGGCTAACATCCGTGCCCATCTTCCTCAAGTTATATGTGGGACACCTGCCACGGCATGGCTTGGTAAGCGGTGCATAGGTCCGTGCCTGGGATCTGAACCTGCGAGCCCTGGGCCACTGAAGTGGATTGGGCAAACTTAACCACTACACCACTGGGCCAGCCCCTGAAAGGCCTTTTAACTTTCAGTATCTAGAATGAAACAAATTAGTACCCAATAGAAATCCCTGCAGATTATGCTTGTTCGTTAATTTTAAAAAATGCTCTCACTTCTTCATTAAACAAGTAATACATGCCAATTTTTTTAAACTGGAAAATCACAGAAAAGGTGTGTCACACTACCTTAATAGACACTCATTGTTAACATTTTGGTATTTCCCTTCTAGTCTTTTATTTGTACTTGGGGTCAGTTAGTTTCCTTTTAACAAAGTTGTAACCAAACTAAATATTACTATCTACATCTGTTATCTTAAGCATTTCCCATATTGTACAATCATTTACTATATGTTATTCCATCAGCTGTAACTTATAATAAGCCGAACATTTAACATATAACGGAATTACTGACAGTTCCACAACAGTTTCTGAAATAGTTAGAGATAAACATATGAAGAATTCAGGCTTCTGAAAACTAAACTTAATTTCTGGCAAGCATGACTGGTAATTATAACCAAAAGCCAAATATTATGGAGTCCTTTTTTAGACTAAGCAATCTTACCACTCAGCATATATAATCACTCAAACACTTCCAGCATAATGATATCTGTTCAGCTACTGGCAACCATAAATGTCCCTGAAAGCCAAAGAAATATAAAAATTCTCTAATACGATTTGGAAAGCGAAAGTTATATCTGAACAAATTGAAAGTATAAAACTGGTCATAAACCCAATATTTACTCTGAGAAAATTCATACTCATACATATTTTCACCTTTAGGAAGTAGCTATATAAATCATCACAAGAAATAAAACCAATCAATAATGAAAAATTTTTATCTACCTAATAGTCTGAGTTCATATAAGCACATCAAGTTATTTTCAAATTCAATAAGAAAGCGAGGGGAAATTATTTAAATTTTCAAAAATAGATACTTGAGTACCCTTATAGTGCCAGAAAATAAGGAAGTGTTCAAAAAACAAACCAATGGGAGTATGCCAAAGGCACACAGGAGCCAACTCAAAGAGCTCCCAATGGCCAAAGCTAGAACAATTTGAGCAATAAAATAAAGCAGTATGGCATTACAAACCAAAGCAAAAAATAAATATCCATGAGTCCATACTGATTTAAATAAATGACTGACTAAATAAACGGGAGAGAACAAACTAATCTACTGTATAGAAGAATTCCAAAATGTAAATACTGCCTCCTCAAGAAGGTAGATCATAACCCTCCATCCTTGAAGTGTGGGCTGCACATAGTCACTTCCTTCCAAGAAGTCAAGTATGGTGGTGTGGGGAGGGGGGAGGACTTTACAGTGTAAAAACCTGACAAACACGACCTCAGCCAAGTGATCAAGGCATCAACAGTGATAATTCATGTTGACAGCATGTACCACTGATATGAGGTGATGAGAATGGCACTTTACTTCTGTGGTCTTCCTCCCAAGAACCCATAATGAGAAAAATATCAGACAAACCCAAACTGAGGGACATTCTCCATTCCACACAATACACCAGTACTCCTTAAAACTGTCAAGGGCATTCAAAACAAAGCAAGCCTGAAAAACCGCTACAGCCCAGAGGAGCCTAAGAGGGCATGATGACTAAATGTAATACGGTATCATGGTTAGGATCTTCGACAGAAAAAGGACCTTAGGGGGCCGGCCCCGTCGCTTAGCAGTTAAGTGCGCGCACTCCGCTACTGGCGGCACGGGTTCAGATCCCGGGCGCGCACCGACGCTCCGCTTCTCCGGCCACGCTGAGGCCGTGTCCCACATACAGCAACTAGAAGGATGTGCAACTATGACACACAACTATCTACTGGGGCTTTGGGGAAAAAAAGGAGGAGGACTGGCAATAGATGTTAGCTCAGAGCCGGTCTTCCTCAGCAAAAAGAGGAGGATTAGCATGGATGTTAGCGCAGGGCTGATGTTCCTCACAACAAAATAAATAAATACAAGGACGTCAGGTAAAAAACTAAGGAAATCTGAATGAAGTATGGACTTTACTTACCAGTAATGTATCAATATTGGTTCATTAATTGTAACAAATGTACCATATTAATGTAAGATGTTAATAATAGGGGAAACTGGATATGGAGTACATGGGACCTATCTGAACTATCTTCGCAACTTTTCTGTAAATCTAAAACTACTCTACTGGGCCGGCCCCGTGGCTTAGCAGTTAAGTGCTCGCGCTCCGCTGCTGGCGGCCCGGGTTCGGATCCCGGGCACGCACCGACGCACCGCTTCTCCGGCCATGCTGAGGCCACATCCCACATACAGCAACTATGACATACAACTATCTACTGGGGCTTTGGGGGGGGGAATAAATAAATAAAATCTTTAAAAATAAATAAATAAATAAAACTACTCCAGAAATATATATACACACACATATCATTCATACATATACGAATGATAGAAAATGGATATGTAAGTACAGATAGATCAGACACATCTAAGTGCCAAGAGAGCAGGGACTTTGTTCTGTGACGCTACTCTATACTCCATTGTTAGAAAACCTCCTGGCACTCGACGAACATTTTTAGAATGAATAAATGAACATGTATGTGTTGGGACACTGCTTTTATTTCTATAATTCCATCTAAAGGAAAAGTATCACCTAATACTGGCCAAGAAATCAGCTAACATTCATTAACGGATCCATTGAACAAACTTTTTTTGTGTGTGTGAGGACGATCAGCTCTGAGCTAACATCCATGCCAATCAACTTCTTTTTTGCTGAGGAAGACTGGCCCTGAGCTAACATCCATGTCGATCTTCCTCCACTTTATGTGGGGACACCGCCACAGCATGGCCTGACAAGCAGTGCGTCAGTGTGTGCCCGGGATCTGAACCCGGGCCACCAGCAGTGGAACAGGTGCACTTAACTGCTAGTCCAACAAACATTTAATCTAAAAACTATGCTGGAGGGCCAGCCCGGTGGCGTGGTGGTTAAGGCTCACATGCTGCACTTCAGTGGCCCGGGGTTCGCAGGTTTGGATCCCCGGTGCAGACCTGGGCAACGTTTATCAAGCCATGCTGTGGCCGGCATCCCACATATAAAGTAGAGGAAGATGGGCATAGATGTTAGCTCAGAGCTAATCTTCCTCACCAAAAAAATAAATAAATAAAATAAAAACTATGCTGGATGTTGAGGATTCAAAAACAAACAAACCATATGAAATTCACAGTCTAATTGTGAGAAGAAAGTCGAGGGCCTGGCTGATACATAGATGATAATGACAGAAAATGATTAAGTGTAAGGTACTTGCTTTGGGTATCATGGGAATACCCAGGGGCACCTAATCATGCATGAGGTAGTAAGTGGCAAAGGATTCATAAGTAAAGAAAGTCAAGCAGGCCCCCAAACAACTGATATGTGGGGAGACAGAAAATAATTCTGTCTAGGGGGCACTAAGTACAAAGCAAAGGATATTGATGGATGGTGCTTGGAAGGCAAGAAGGCACCAGACTGTCAAGAGGTCTAGGGAGTCCCTGGAGGGTTTTAAGGAGGGCGGTGGCATGATAAGATGGGTGACTTCAATAGATCGCATCTCTCTGGAGACAAAGTAGGCCAGGGTTTAGGCAGAGAGACCAGTATGAAGTTGTGGGAGCAGATCAGGAAAAGATGGCAAACTGCAGCAGTGAGGAACGGAGAGAGTTCAGAACTATGTAGGAGGTAATACGGGCAGATTTGGCAATTACTGAGTATGGACGACCATGCCTCTTACCCCATTTCTCCATTTCACCCCTTACCCTCTTCAAATCATTCCCCCCACAACAGACACAATTATCTTTTTAAAACATAAAGCAGATCATCTTACCCCCTACCCCACCCCCACTCAAAACCTTCCAATGGCTTCCCATTACATACTCCAAAACTAAACTCCTTAATGTGGTCTCCAAAAGGCAACATAATCGAGTTCCTGCTTTCTTCTCCAACTTCATCCTGTGCTACCCTCCTCCAGCTATAACACTTTTCTTTCAATTCCTTAAAAATATCAAGGTCCTTCTTATTTTAGAGCCATTGTTTATGCCTGAAATGTTATTCCTCCTATTTGTTCCATAGATCTCAATTTAAATGTTACTTCCCAAGAAGCCCACTACCAATTACTCTCCATCAGAGCACCCTGCTTGTTTCTTTCTTTGCACTTAAGATAGTGCAAAGATACCTGCACTTTGCAGGTACAGTTATTCCTTGTTATCTGCAGCAGTTATGTTCTGTAAAGTCACTTTGAACACTGAATTAGTGAATAGTGAACCACTGCTCCTAGAGGACTACAGGGCTAGGTTCCTGTGAGTCTCTGATCGTAAAATTTTCAACAAGTGGTCAACACATAACCTTGTTTTATCAGTGTTTCTGTTTAAAGATACCTATTCAACATACCGTATACTGTTGATTCATTAACATTGAACTCACGGCCAACAGCACTATAACTCATGCCTGAATAAAACTTATCGAACAAGTATTGTCTCCATAAGGCACATCACAGCTTTCTTGTGCTCAGGAACACTAGACAGCACTTTAGCAGTATATTTGGGGGCCATTTTAAACAGTGAAATCACCAACAAAAAACACAAAAATGCAAAAAACATACCACTAAATAGACCAGGAAAAGGACACTTGTTTACAGTATGAGACATACAACCAGAAGGCAGAGCATTGCCTTGTTCAACCTCAGCTGGGAACATCAACTCATATTTTTCACCACTCTGTACATGGCTGCAAATCAGCACTGCAAGCACTGATTTCAGGGTTACAAATTAATTTTAGCAAATAGCTGACTTCAAAAATATGGAATCCACGAATAATGAGGACTGACTATATTTGATTATCATTATTTGCTTTATAATCTATAAACCCAGAGGATAGGGCAGGGGCCAGGATCGTCTGTCCTCTTAGCATATGGCACATAGTAGGCATTCAATAAATACTTGAGAATAAATAAATGTATGAAACGTCCAATAGGTAGATGTAAATATATATATATATACACACACACACCTCATTATATATATATAAACCTCAAGGTCAATCAGCAGAGAAGCTCATGCTAAATAATCAGAGATGAAGTAAATGCTGGAAAAGAATTCAAACAAGGTGCTATGATAAAGAACTACAGGGTAGACCTAATTAGGATGGTCAGGGAAGGTGTTTCTGAAAAAGTGATTCTTAAGTTGAGAACTGAGAAACGCAAAGGAGCAACTTATGTGAAGCGGAGTGGGGAAAAAATTCCAGGCAAAGAGAACATTAAGTGTAAAGATGCTGAAGTAGGAGAGTGTCTTAATGCCTAGACAATACTATCTGTTTAAAAGTTGAGATGAAAAGGTTGGTACATAAACATGTTAGTGCCTGAAGGAGTTCATCATAAACACTTCCCGGGGGCCGGCCCCGTGGCTTGGCGGTTAAGTGCGTGCACTCCGCTGCTGGCGGCCCGGGTTCGGATCCCGGGTGCCCACTGACGCACCGCTTCTCCGGCCATGCTGAGGCCACATCCCACATACAGCAACTAGAAGGATGTGCAGCTATGGCATACAACTATCTACTGGGGCTTTGGGTGAAAAATAAATAAATAAAATTATTTAAAAAATAAAATAAAATAAAAAAATAAACACCTCCCGGGCTTACAGAAGCAGTAACTTCAAGGTGTTTAGCACCTCCCAGAGACGTACAAAGGCGATTCTTTTCTTTAAGCCCTGTAGAACAACTTAGATAAATATGGACACCACGACCCCAGATAGTCAATGATTAGGATGGCATTGGGAGAATTCATCGATGGGGATACATAAGAATAAAAACTTAAAAGGAGCTTTGCAACTTCTCCCACTCCCAAGGTCCCTAATAACAGCTCCTGAATCCCTTTGTCCTATTCCTTCTTTTCTGTGCTCACCAAGATTCAGTAATTTGGGGGTCTATTTGTTCCTATTTTGGTTATGCAATGTAATAAGTTTACAAAATAGCAACAATAATCAAGGGCACAATGTGGCTTTTCTCATTCAGACGAAGTAAAACTGTGGAATTCTATGGGGACTAGAAAATTACATAAAACAGCAATATACAATAAATTCCCCTTCATATAATAGGTACTAGGCAAAATTACTTTTATATATGAATAATTGCAGCAATAACACCAATAAAGCAGGAGTAATGGCATCATTAGGAACAGCCAAATAATTCAGGTAATGAACAGACCACCGATGGTCCCCAGAATCAGCCTACCTCCCCATTACTGTGAACATACCATTATGAATAAATGAAAACCACAGGAAATGCTCATTTTCTCAAGATTTGTATGCTTATAAGGAGGTCAACTGCTGCGGATTCCAGGAGAGAATGTATTTCTAGTGTTTATGGTCCTGAGAGGATGGGCAATAGGTGACTGATGGGAAACGAGAGCAAAGCAGAAAAGGAACTGTGTCAAATGTGAACTCACAAGCAGCACAGTAAAATGTTCTCTGATTATTCAGTACACAGAACACCTACACAAATACCTTTACTGATGAAATCATCTCTGACACACCAGTTAGAGTCAACATGTATCGAGCCTTATATACAATGTTTTGTAATCCTCCATGGAGAACATTATGGGGAAATAAAACACATAGCAAGTCTCTTCAAGGAGACTGAGGTCCAAAGACGGTAAATCAATTGGTTTAACATAGAAATGAGGATTTTGTCATAAAAACAATGCTATGCATAGAGTAATTAGGTTCTCAGGCCACCCACAAAAATCTCATTTAGCCCACTCTGCTGACCAGAAGTATGAAACTAATATTGCCTCATAACACAGACAACTAGAATTTTTGTTATTACTTCTCTGAGAAAATGCAATCCTAGTTTACCATAGATGGCAAGCCCTGACTCCTTTGGAGGCAGCCCTACCCAGCAACAATCCTAAGGTGCCAGGGCAGCACCAGGGTCATTAAAGACTTACTAATCCTCTTCTACCGTGGCTATTTAAACTTAAACTTAAAAATAATTAAAATTAAATATAATTAAAATTTCAGTTCCTTACTAGCCACATTCCAAGTGCTCAACAGCCACATGTGGCTAATAGCTATTGTACTGAACAGCACAGAAAGAGAACATTTCCATCACTGCACAAAGTTCTACTGGACAGCAGTGCTCTATATCTTTATGAAGGGAAGTTTCTCACTTTTCTATAGCATCATAAAAGAAAACAGCTCTCTGTGGATGGATGGTGGTGATGGTAGCACAATGTGAATATACTTAATGCCAGTGAACTGTACACTTAAAAATGGTTAAGATGGTAAGTTTTATGTTATATATATTTTACCACAATTAAAAAAAAAGCAGCTCTCTCAGTTACACTCTCTCCTTATATTCCAAGGTGTAGCACAAATTGCAAAAGGTCACAAAACTGGACCCCCTTCAAATGCGGAGCACACCAAAGCCAAGAGTTTGTAAGTGGTTTTGAGCATACAAAAAAGAGCCAATTACTGCAGTCCAGTTCTACTGCCCATGCTTTGTTCTGAGTTTTCACATATCCTTGGTTGGGTCTTGGATCCATCCACATTTTATTTCAACAGCATTGTAACTAGACCCTTTTCAAATCTCCCCCCTCAACACAATTCTCTCCTTCAGAGCTATGTTAATCCTTCAGCACTAACATCAGTACCACCGGTGTCATCTCGTTAGCTTTGGATACACAGAAATATGGATAGGAAATGATCGATTAATGCTGAAAAAGAGCTCAAATCAACAGGAGAAATAAGTTGGGGTGGAGGGACGCATCCAAAAAAAAAACTCACTCTTTAGAAATTCAACTTAGAAGGGGTAAATTGGTTTGCTAGAATAAGAGCAGCAAAAGCCTTGTGTGTATGTATGTATGTATGTGTGTTGGGGGAAGGGAGACAATGGCTCCAAAGTAAGACTAGCGTGAAATCTCTGTAATGCAATCTGCAATTGTGCTTTATCACCTACCAACATCAGTGCTCCCTCAGTTATGAAATCTTACTCAAGGATCCCGCCTTAACTCTCTTAGAGGGTTTGCATATTATGTACAATCCCCACTTGGGGCATATTTGATGTACGCAATGACTTCCAGGAACACAACTCGCCCCACGCCTATCCGCCCATGAGAATAAAAGCAAAGCCATCTGCAACAGAGCCAATCTGATCACCGTATGTGCATCTTGGGTTTTGTTTTAGCATTTTCTTTCATATACAGAGAAATACTAACAACTTCATCAACAATGCCTAGGTCATACACACTGAGTTTTCTGTGGTTCTGCTAAACCATCCACACTGACTTTCCTAATCTCACCAGTCAGTAGTCTGTAAACATGGATCAACCGGCCTTTGAAAGAAGCCACCTCTCCTGAAATGGCATCACATGTGTGACGGGGGCCCTTGCGCACCATCTGGCAACCTGCTCAGATTCACTGCCGATGCTGAATAAACTTACTAGCTCTTATTCAACTAGCTCTTATTCAAGAGCTACTTGCAAATTGCCATTCAGGGCAAAGTTCCTGTTAAACTTCTCTGTTAAAACATGGTGGGGCAAACTTAAAGGCTTTTTTTTTTTAAGGCAAATTCAAGAAAAGTCACATCACCCCATGGATCATATCTGCTATACAATGGTTCAATACACCATGCACAAGCTTTGGCATCAGAGAAACATGGTTCAAATCTCGGCTCCAGCAATTACTAGCAGTCTAACTTTGAGCAATTCACTTAACCTCTGAGACTCAATCTTCACATTTATAAGACAGAAACAACAGTAACAGAACCTTAGTTGTATTGCTGTAGTAAGATAATATATGTAATAGACTGACATCACATTTCAGCAAAAAGACTAAGAAACTTCTCTCTGCATGACTGCCACTGCCCAGTCCAGCTAACTGCCTCCCTGGTTTTGCTATATATTCAACATTCAGCTCAGCTCACATAGTCTGTCCTCAATGAAGGGCAGCTATTATTTATTATAGTGCTATACTTCTCATCCAAACCAGTTCTATCCCCTGACCTCACCTCTGTTAGTTTGCAGATTCACCGACCTCATCCATTCATTAACTATCGCATCTGAGAGCACACTCTACAGCCAGCTGCCCCTTTCTAGATGGCATCCTGGGCCCCCTGTAGCTGATCCATCAGTGTCTACTAATACTAGGGCCAGTTCCATACAAGTCTAGACTAGAGGTTATAGAACTGATACCAGCTCAACACAAGGTTGACATAAGGGAAGTCATATTACAGAAAAAAAACCATATTGTAACTTTGAATGACCTCTGACTAACTAACCCAGCTGGATATGCACCCTCCAGGACATCCACCTGTTCTGTAGATTTTATGACCCCTGCTTGTGTATGTTACCTCCCAGCTGCGATAAGACAGTAACTTTGTTCTTTTGAGTTCCTTAGGAATGTCATGACCCCCAGACAGAGAGTCTACACTGATAGCCATCATCAATGACAACTAAAAGAGCTGGTGTGGCGACTCCCAGTCTGTAATACCAGACGGCCAACATTCCTAACCCCTTCCCCTAAACCCACCAGCCTATGTAACTGCTTCAAGATTCTGTGTCCCCCTTAGGATGGTTCTTTAGGATGCTAGTCGATCATCTTGCAATTTGCTAGCTTATCGCTTAATAAAATGCCCTTTCTCTGCCACCATCTTGCCTCTTGACGATTGGCTTTTGTCTTGTGGCAAGCAGATCGTGCCCCTTTGCATGGTAACAGAACAACCTGTGCTAAAACGACACTAGAGCACGTGCTCATACACACACCTTCCAGAAAGATGTGTGCAAGTGTTCACTTTTGATCATTTTTATAAAAATATTTCACTAAGAAATTCAAAACTATCTTCCTCAGGACTTTCAAAAGCATAAAACAAGATGAAGAAATTCCAGGCCAGAGACTAGATCTCATCAATGGCCTAAATTTCATTTAATCCAGTGCAAAGCTTCTAAAACCACATGCCTACTGCTTGCTGCTTTAAAATCAACACTTCCAATTATGCACGCATCTGAAAAGTTTCAGCATCCTACCAGGCCTATCCTCCACCCTTAGCATCTGATTCTCATGTCACTTCTCAAATTAGGATTCATGAGTACAGAAAAGAAATTAGTTTCTGATGGATGGCTCTGATGATGGGTGGCTATGA
The DNA here is from genome assembly GCF_057802395.1 of Ceratotherium simum simum. Lineage (NCBI taxonomy): Eukaryota > Metazoa > Chordata > Mammalia > Perissodactyla > Rhinocerotidae > Ceratotherium > Ceratotherium simum. The sequence continues at coordinate 23,403,213 of NC_141928.1, forward strand.
TGGTAGGTGGCTTTGCTGTGGGTAGAAAAGATATCGCCCAGTTGTCATTACATAGCCCTGTATCTTGCTAATTCAGTCCACCCACACCTATTAAGTTGGGGATACTCCCACCATCCACTCAACTCTAAAAGGAACCTGGGCCACAGGGATTAAAATTTCCATTCCACCTACCTTGACCAAAAGGCAGATGCTGAATGTCACATCCATACAACGAGAATGAGTTCCTGCGCCTGGTGCCCTGGGCAGCCAGCTGTTCCAAGGACCCACTAGATTTTTTTGTATGTGTGTGAGGAAGATTGGCCCTGAGCTAACATCTGCCAATCTTCCTCTTTTTGCTGAGGAAGACTGGCCCTGGGCTAACATCCATGCCCATCTTCCTCCACTTTATATGGGACACCGCCACAGCATGGCTTGACAAGTGGTGCGTGTCGGTGCGCACCCAGGATCTGAACCGGCGAACCCCAGGCCGCCACAGCGGAGCGTGTGCACTTAACCGCCTGCACCACCAACGCCCCCCCCCCAAAAAATCCAAGGACCCACTAGAGGCTGAGCCAAGTCCTTCTGAATTAGTACATTCATCTTGCCCAGCTTTAGACTCGGGGCTGGTAAGAAGGATAATCTTTACAGCTACAACCAAGGATAGAGGCACAGAAAAGTAGATATGGCGAGCGGAAGTAAGGAGGCTGGTCCCAACCAGATCAAAGAGGGTCAGAGTCCAAGGTCAAACCAAGCAATGAGAATTAATGCACATGTCAAACCAATCATATCCGTGGTATGGAACCAAGAAGGAGGGAATCCTGGCCCTTTCAAAGGCACCAGGAGCTGAGACAGTTGTATGAAGAACAGGGACTGGATAGATATCAAATGTGACTCAGGTGAAAGGAAAGTAGGCCTAGAGCTACTTAGAGATGGTAGAGATACTAAACAAGCAGGACACGGTTAAGATTTGGGTGTCGGCTGTTGGGGAGCAGTAAGAGGGATAAAGCACTAAAATAGAATATGAGATACCTTACCTGCAACATGAAATACTAGAGGACAACAAAGATTGTCTAGTTTCTCGGGGAAAAGCTCTTTAAAACCAGAATTCTACGTCCAGCGGTGATCATTCAGGTGTGTGCACAAAAATAAAGATATTTCATTTAGCAGCATATAAGGGCTTAAAGTAATCAACCTAATGTGCTTTTACTAGAGGAAGAAAAAGAACAGAGAATATATTCTAGTGATATGAAAATAAGTAAGAACAAAGATTCAAAACAGACGTAAAAAAATCAGAGTAACACAATCAGACCTAAGTTAACACATATAATTTTTTTTCAAATAGAGAACATACATTCTTTTCCAATGCCCATAGAACATTTATCAAAAATTATCGGGGCCAGCCCCGTGGCTTAGCAGTTAAGTGCACGCACTCCACTACTGGCAGCCCGGGGTTCGGATCCCGGGCGCACACCAGCGCACCGCTTCTCTGGCCATGCTGAGGCCGCATCCCACATACAGCAACCAGAAGGACGTGCAACTATGACACACAACTATCTACTGGGGCTTTGGGGACAAAAAGGAGGAGGATTGGCAATAGATGTTAGCTCAGAGCTGGTCTTCCTCAGCAAAAAGAGGAGGATTAGCATGGATGTTAGCTCAGGGCTGATCTTCCTCACACACACAAAAAAAAATTATCATGCAATATGTCACAAAGAAAATCTCAAAATTCCAAAAGGAAAAAATCATATAGGCCATATTTATGACCAAAATGCAATAAAACTAAAAATTAATGTAATAAAATACGCAGAAATCTTTTTAAAATACTATTTTAAACAGTATAGACTATTTAGAAATACCAGACACTGAGAATACCACACATTAAAACCCAAGGAGAACAGGCAAAGCAATGGACCCAGGAAGATGGATTGCCTTATATGCTTTTATTAGAAAAAAAATTTTTTTAAGATTGAAAAATAAATTAAATCTTAAACTCAACAGGCTTGAAAGATGATAAAAGAAACTAGAAGAAAACCCTTATAAAGTAAAGGAGAAATTAATAAAATAAAAAAAAACAAAACAAAGGAGGAGATAGCAAGCTAGCAAGTCACATCACGAGAGGGAAAGAAGATGACACGTGAACATCATTTATTGAGCACCTCCTAACTCTAAGTACTGCATGCCAGATGCTAGAGACAGAATGTTGAAAAGGACTAACATATGCTGGCTTGATCCAAACTACAGATGGTCTAGAAAGGATTCCTAGAAGGAAAACTCAAGACATTAGTATTTCCAGCTTATGTTTCTTAATCTTTATAGTTTGATTCAGTTCTTATTGGACACTAAAAATTAACATTTATTTGTATTCAGCAATACAAATTCTTGATGATCTGGATTTCCTCTTTTAGAATCACTTATAGTGAATAGTTACAATAAAAAACCCATCTATTTCTCAGTTTCAACACCTTGTTCATTTCTCTGTTCCTTCAGTTTTCTTTCTTATCAGCGCTTCTGCTTCCTCTGTCATTCTTCTATCTATAGTTTACTTTAGATAGTGAGTGTTACCTTACAAAGGATGCCCAAAACTCTTACTGTAAGAAAGCTAACCTAAGACCAACATACTCACTCACTCAGAGTATAGAGTATCACCTAGATGGTGGTAAAAGCATCAGGCATATGCTGTTGCTTTATCAGACATGGTAAATAATGCACAACTCATGCAAAATATCAATTTCATTCTGTCTCTAGTTACTTGAGACTATACTACATGCATCATCTTATCTACAAATGAAGGTAGTACTTCTACTCAAAACCACTGCTAAAGACTGAATGAGGGCCGGCCCATGGCTTAGCGGTTAAGTGCGTGCGCTAGGCTACCGGTGGCCCGGGTTCGGATCCCGGGCGCGCACCGACGCGCCGCTTCTCCGGCCATGCTGAGGTTGCGTCCCACATACAGCAACTAGAAGGATGTGCAACTATGACATACAACTATCTACTGGGGCTTTGGGGAAAAAAAAGGAGGAGGACTGGCAATAGATGTTAGCTCAGAGCCAGTCTTCCTCAGCAAAAAGAGGAGGAGTAGCATGGATGTTAGCTCAGGGCTGATCTTCCTCACAAAAAAAAAAAAAGACAATTAAATTTCCTTGGAAGTAATATACATGTAGGATGTTTATCTACCTCTGTCTTTTCTGTTTTCCATCTTAACTGTTTTAAAGATGTAAAAGCAAGTTAATTTACTGCTTCCTTTCTACTAACCAGTGTAATCAATCAAGCCAAGTGTAAAATGGTAAAAAACTGTTTTCACTTTGCCATTTTCCCAAACACACAAAACTTAAGAGCTCCTTGATCTTAATTAAGATGATATCACCGAGGGGACTGAACCACCTCTCTTCTATTATACTGGTCCACTTCCTGCAATATTGTATAATTAGGAACAAGAGACAGGGTAATGTATTTATATCAGCACTTACTGAAATGCTAATTAAATGTTTTAATAATCCAACAATTACATGAACATTATCCAATGGGGTCAAATTATTCCCATATAGTTATTGTTTTATCAGAAACAAGTTAGTACAAAAATGTCTTTGAACTCCAAAAGGTACACCAGCATTTCCCACTATTATGTCTTGTAGCAATAATATGTATCTGCCAGAAATGCCCCAAGGAACTAAAGGTTTGGAAATTATTTTCCTGATTACCACACCTTACACAAAACTTACTCATTCAATAAATAATCACTGAGTACCTAGCACCAGGCACTAAAGAAGGCAAACTTATGTATAGAAATGTTCAGAAGAGTTACAGGACAGTTCAAAACAAATTCCTAAAAGCCTAAAAGTCATCTGTATTTGTCTTTGATAAGACTTCTGTTATTGTGAAATTATATTTATATACCAGAACATGTGATGTCCTGGTGATAACCAACATGTAAAAACTAGATCATGAAACTTCCAAATGAATCCTGAACAGTTTGGGATGCTTATGAGTACAAGTTCAGACATCATAAAGAAACATCTAATTTGTGTTAAATCTCGTGTTAATATGATAACAGCATAGATTAGTAAAAGCCACACAATATTTTATAGAGCAATCAACAGAGAAATCATGAACTGAAACCAGCAAAGAATGATATTTCTTCTGCTTTCTTTGGCTGCCATTTGTTTTGTTCTAAGCGTTCATGGTTTTAACTCTTACATGTTGTTGTTGATCCATTTTGAGTTAATTTGCCTATATATGGTATGAGTTAGGGGTCCAACTTCATTTTTTCACATATGGAAATATGCTTGTCCCAGCACCATCTGCTAAAGACTATCTTTTCCCATTGAATGGACTTGGTACCCTTGTCGAAAATCAATTAGCCATAGTTATATGGGTATATTTCTGGACCTTCAAGTCTATTCCATTGGTCTACATTTCTATCCTTATGCCAATACCACACTGTTCTGATTACTATAGCTTTGTAATAAGTTTTGAAATCAGGAAGCGTAGTCTTTCAACTTTGTTCTTCTTTTCCAAAATTGTTTTGGCTATTCAGGACCTCTGGCAATTCCAAATCAATTTGAGGATCAACTTTTTCATTTCTGTAAAAGAAGGCTGTTGGAATTTTGATAGGGATAGCTCTGGGGAGTAATGACGTGTTAACAATATTAAATCTTCCTATCCATAAACATGGGATATATTTCCATTTATTTAGGTCTTAATTTCTTTGAGCACTGTTTTATAGTTTTCTTTTTTTTTTTTAAGATTTTATTTATTTATTTTTCCCCCCAAAGCCCCAGTAGATAGTTGTACGTCATAGCTGCACATCCTTCTAGTTGCTGTATGTGGGACGCGGCCTCAGCATGGCCGGAGAAGCGGTGCGTCGGTGCGCGCCCGGGATCCGAACCCGGGCCGCCAGTAGCGGAGCTCACACACTTAACCGCTAAGCCACAGGGCTGGCCCTGTTTTATAGTTTTCAACATACAAGTCTTTCACCTCTTTGGTTAAATTTATTCCTAGATATTTTTTTAGATGCTATAGTAAATGAAATTGCTTTCTTAATTTCCTTTTCAGATTGTTCATTGCTTGTGCATAGAAATACTCTGTCTTTTGTGTGTTGATCTTGTACCTTGCAAGTTTGCTGAATTCGTTTATTAGCTCTAGTAGCTTTCTTGTGGATATCTTGGGATTTTTCTATACATAGGACCATATCATCTGCGAACAGAGATAGTTTTACTTCTTCCTATGAACTCCACAAACTCTAGTCACCATGGCTTTCAGACTCCCAGCCCCATCTTCTCAACTCAGGGAGACTGGCAGCCTCCACCCGGGATCCCCCTCCTTGCACCACAGCCTAGAAACCCTTTCCAGGTAGTAAGCTGGGGCAGTCATAGGGTTCATCTTGCTTGTTTCTCATCTCTCAGAGATCACTGTACTTCACGGCCTTATATCCAATGTCTTAAAAATCACTGTTTAATACATTTGGTCTGGTTTCTTAATTGTTTCCGGTGGTGTGACAGTTAATTTTATGCATCTACTTGACTGGCAACAGGGTACCCAGACATTTCATCAACATTATTCTGGGTGAGTCTGTGAGGGTGTTTCTGGATGAGATTAACATTTGAATCAGTAGACCCAGTAAAGCAGATTGCCCTCCCTAATGCAGGTGGCCTCGTCCAATCAATTAAGACCTTAATAGACAAAAAAGCTAGGTAAGAAAGAATTCTCCTCTTTCTGACTGACTGCTGAGCTGCTCATCAGTCTTTCCCTGCCTTCGGACTCCAACTGAAACATCGGTTCTTCTTGGGTCTTGAGCCTGCTGGCTTTTAGACTAGAACTTACACTATCTGCTCTTCTGGTTCTCAGGTCTTCAAACTTGGACTGGAAGTACATCATTGGCTCTCCTAGGTTTCCAACCTGCTGGCTGCAGAACTTGGGAGTTCTCAGCCTCCATAATTGCGTGACCCCATTCCTTATTAGAAATCTTTATACACACACACACACATATGTATACATATACACATGCACATCCTATTGGTTCTGTTTCTCTAGAGAACCCTGACTAATACAGGTGGGATAATAAATCAGCTCCCAATTACTCCATCTTGGCCAGAAGCATGAATCTAGTATATTTTTAAGACAATATTTTATTACAAGGCAAGTTTCTACTTTTCTACAAGATTCATCCTTTTGTCAGAGCCATCAGGCAAAGTTCTTTGCACTGCATGAACAAAATATAAGATACAGAAGGGAGAGAAAGGCAGGGTGCAAAACAGTGGAGGGCACAGACTAGGAAATGGGACTCTATATTTTACAAAACATTTTCATACTTCTGTCTCTCATTTCATATTCTGAACAACTGTGAGGCAAAGTCGTTAGGTACTTTTACTTCCATTGTACAGATATTGAAACTGGTTCAGAGAGGTGAAGTAATTTACCTAAGGCAAAACAACAAAAAAGGCAGGACTTGAACTCAAAGCTTTTTACTCAAAATTACTTGCTCTGATATACAATTCTAAAGTCAGGAAACACAGGTTATGGAGACACTTGACTGAAAGAAAAATACCTGGAATTTGGAATAAATCAGATCTGTTTCAGAATTTCTTTCACTGACCTATTCTTTTACGCACTGAGACCTCAAGTCAATTGATCCTACCATGTTTCACTGTCCCAATACCCCGTCCTCACTTCTTTCTTTATGCAGCTTAGATATCATGGTACATCATTTATAACAATCCCTTGTACACACTCAATTCCCTCTTCTCCTTCTTCAACATAACCTAATGATTGTTTTCACATTAAACTCAAGACCACTAAACTCAAGTAGGTCCTCAGGGCTACCTAGTAATCGTACTTATCTCACTAGTCCAGTGGTTCTCAAATTTTTTTATGCACTAGAATAACCCAGAGAGCTTGTTAAATCACAGACCGTATGCCCTCACCTCCAGAGTTTCTAATTCACTAGGTCTGGGATGAGGACCAAGAATTTTGCATTCTAACACATTCCCAATTGATATTGGTGCTGTTAGTCCATGGATCACACTTTGCTCAAATTCATTCACTCTCCACTGTCCTAACTGAACATTTCTTCAAATCACCGATTCCTTCTGCTCCATCCTCACTCTCACTGAGGAAATAGAAGCAATGAGAAGATCATTTCTACATGCTCCCAATGTCACATCTACCTACTTACCTCTCTGACATCATCCCCTTCTTGGTCACTCTGTTCCATGTGCAAATCCTCCTTGCTCTTCCTCAAATGCACCAACATTGCCCCTCCTTCAGGGATTTTGCACGAGCTGCAAGGAATGCTCTTTTCCCCCAGATATCTGCATGATTTGCTCCTTCACTTCCTTTAGATCTGGCTAAGTGTCCTCTTATTAGAGAGGTCTTTCCAGACCACCCTAAAAACCTCCCCACATGTGCCTGGCACTCCCTATCCCCCCTATCTTGAATTATTTTTCTCCATGACATTTACTACCACCTGATAGTTACTCAGTTGTTTATTTGTCTATTTATCTTCTATGTTTAGCTTTGTGGAGACTCTGAGTGGAAGGGAGGTAAAGGCAGCCAAATTCTCTGGGATTAAAGAGAGTTAGTGATAAGGGAACAGACAGCACTGTAATCCATTTATGTAAGAAATCTGGCTGTGAAAGAAAGGAGAGAAATAGCAACAAGCAGCAGAGGCTCAAGCAGAGGTTTCTCAGGATGCAAAGGCAGGGCAGAAGGAACGGGGGCCAGGACCAGGGCAAAGAGAAAGTTTAAAGATACTGAATACTCAAAGGATGTTTGGGAGACGAGATTGCTTAAATATCTGGAAAGAACAGGTTCACAGAGCACGAGATTTTTTAGTTTCTGAAGCTGATATCTACTACGAGCTTACTATACGCAGAAAGCACTGTGGGAAACAGTTCATACCCACTGTCACATCTGATTTAATTAATGTCCACAACAACCTTAGGAAGTAGGAATTACCATCTAGGCCTTTTTGTACATAATCAGAGACATTCTACTGACAGATCTGTCCACTACAAAAATTACACAGGCTTCTCCCAAACAGTTTCATCCTTCCTTTCTCCCTTACCTTACTTATAATTGATCCTACAGGATCTCCAACTTCAGAGTTTCATGCAATCAAATATCAGATCTCAGGAGCAAACTTTTGTGGAAGGGTTGCCCACACAGGTATTCAATTGCTTATGCTCAGAGAATCCAGAAGTCACCCTGACTCACAGGAACCAACCTCTGTTGACTGACTCCATAGTATCTTCATACCAATTCACCCTCAGTGGAACTCTTAGAGTTATTCCAAATAATATTTCATCACAGCTGCTAGTCTAAATCCTTTCTTCCCATTCTTCTTAGCTGCCCAGTTTCACCCTTAGCCCCCCCACTTCCAACAGAAAGCCTTCATTCACCAAAAACATGGAGGGCACCCAAAAGAAAATGTTTCAGCCTCTCTACCCTCTACTATGAACTTTCATCTTATTCTCAGGAACGTTCTTTTCCTCTATCCCATTACTATTGCTGCAAATGGTGGTAACTGCAGGGCTTCCTTTCCAACATCTGTGTCTCTTTTTCTTGTCTTATCTTACTACATTGACTTGGACCTCCAAAACAACAGTGATAAGATATTCTTACCTTGTTCCTGACTTAACCTGCAGGCCTTCAGTATTTTCCTCATTTGGACATACCTTCACTGTTCCCCATTAAGAATGGGCCTGCCTTCTCACAACACTGCTTATTTTAAATGTCTCAAGGATGGAACATCCACAGGCTCATCCAAAACTTCTCTATGATAAAGCTCATCCATACACTATTCTGCTAATATGAACAGAGAAGACATTAGACATCCACCTTACTTATTTTTTAACCATACAATATATTATCTTTCTAGGCATTTTAATCACAAGTCAGCTATTTGTTGAAATGTTTATTTTAGTGTCTCCTTTATCACCAAATAATGTTCCTTCTATAATGACTATAAATGCAGGCTATGTTTGCTCATTTCACAACAGTACAATATAGGTGAATGGCCTATAAAAGTGAAACATTTTTAAATTGAACCATATAGTTTAACCAGTGGCCAGCAGGGCCAAATAATCTTATACAAATCTTATTAGGAAAAAAAATTGACAATCAGCTTTATGGTACAAACCAGCCAAGGAAAAACTGATTTCAAAAACAATTCTCAAATGTTTAATAATGGATATTTTTACAACATGACTTCCAGCTGTTGTTTCACCTTCCAGCTAGACTGAATCCGATTTTAACCACCCTTACGGCACTGTACATACACAGGGAGCAAATGCAATCTATTGAAGCAAAGCAGTGTGTGTAAAAGGTCTCAATTAAATGGTGGAATGTTTCTTGTAAATTAAAGCCCTATTGAATAATCATCTTCCATGCAAATTATCTTTCATGGGGTGTTCCAACAATGTGCCATCATCATATGTAGCCGCTTTAATACATGCTTATTTGTAATGCTTGACATAATGAATTCTCCCTCTTTATTCCAGTAGAAATGAGAATTTAAGCTTTTTAATTTTTCCTTGCTAGACTGCCTTTGTGAACGCACCAGTAGTGAGATACTATTTCTTCATAACCTACAGTGCAGAAGAATGATTTAACCAGATTCACACTACTAGTACATTTATCAGAAACAACAATTTAAATAGATTTCTGAGGAAAAATACCATGTTATCCTCTCCTCCTTCAAAAAAGTAAATTTTCCCTGGAAGCCCATAAGTTCACTCACCTAATCCTTATTTCAAATCTTTAAGGTTTCTATGCTTAGACAGAAGAAAATCATATGCTAAAATGTAAATACACAAAATAGAACTGCACATATTTCCTGAAATTTATACAAAATTGTATGTTGTATGGGCAGATGTGCATTTTCTGAGAAGAGAGTCCAAAGTTTTTATCTGATTCACAAAGGGGTCAAAAACCCACAAAAAGATTAAGAATTACTAAGTAAAGCTAAAAGATACAATATCTCAGAGTCCTACTTTGATCTTACAAGTATGGAAAGTTTGATTAATGTCCCAGTCCATACAAATATAGTTCTCTTGGTGCTAATGCTGCACATTTATCACAAAGAACAAAAATTTCTACTCAAAAGAATCAAACTAAAACATGTAATCATAGTCATTTCTTAAAATCTAAAAAGAGATTCCACACATCTTCCTGAGCATTCCAGATTAATTATATGTATATGATATATCAACCAACCTAAGCCCTGAAAAGAATAACTGACATTGGTGTTAAGGGGGAATCTGAGTCATATGTTACTCCTTGGACCAGAGCCTGGTCTATCAGCAGAGGGCTGGGGAAGAAAGGCTAATTCAGTGTCACAATTTCATGCTTCACAAACCTTTCTGTAAATGTATGGCTTCCTTCCCTCCTACCCACAAATGCTTCTAGAAGTCCTTAGCCTAACTAGTATTAACTAAATCATAAATACTGAATTGCATTTTTAAAAACTTTCTCAGCGGTCTTTCCACTCACTTTAATATAATGGACTAGGAAAATTCCAAGGGACCTTCAGGCTCAATTAAATACCACAACTGCTACAACAGCAATGTACCACTGAGCATGTAAGGACCTGAGTCCTGTTAGGAACTCACTACCAAAACCATCACACTTCTAGTTAATAAGCACAATCCCCAGGTTCTATTCAGAATTGATACACCCACAGAAACCGTAGCTAACTACCACGATTCTGCAAGGAAGGCAGAAACTTTCTTATAAAGCTAGTGTGGCAGAAACACTGCTGACTGTATCTGCATTTATCCAGCTATGTTAAAAAAAAAAAAAAGAGCAGCAGCTTAAGCAAGTGAAACTTCTGAAGACGTAGCACTGAAGAAAACAAATTAACACTACAAAAATATTTCAGGTTTTCCCGAATAAAAAGTAACAGAATCTTATGCAATCCCCAAATAGTCACAAACACAAAATACATTAGGGACACACTACATATATAAAATTATCCTTAACTAAAATAGATACCACAAAAAATATATACTAACATTTTTTTCACAAAATGTCATAGTACTCTGTAAGTTAAATCACATTTTTTTCATACTTCAAATTTTACCAAAAGCTTTATCATATATTTTTAAAATTAAGCCATTTTCTAGAAAAACTAAAAAAAATTGTTAATTTTTAACTATATCCATTATGTGAGTTCAGTGGTCTTCAGCCTCTCTGAGGTTAGAAATACTAGAATTTTGGTGACACAAACAACGGAGTAACATCCTCACTCATCACTCTCTACTCAATCCCCTTTCACCGCTGTGTATCCCTTTAAATAGAGCTCTTTATTGTCCTGACCTATATACTCACAAAGCAAAGTTCTTGCATGCTCCAGTAAACAAGCAAGCTCTCCTAGAACTGGCTGGACACCCGGCTTTGCCTTTACCACTCATCCTGCCCCACGTTTCATCACATGACCTACTCAGGCCATTCGCCTAAGTCACAGTGTTTTTCATATTGAAATAAAAATAAACATTATTTTCTCCAAAACTGGATAACCATCTATAGAAGGTTTATAGTATAAGTGCCAAAACAGCACATGATTTGAAGGCACTGTGCTAATTAGGATAATTAGCTTTAAGATGTTCTTAATAAATTACTATGCATTACCTAAGAAGTCAAAGTAGAGAGATGTACATAATATATAGACTTTCAACAATACAATTCAAGTATTTGTTGAACTCAATTTTCTCTGGTATCTAGTGTTCAAATACCTTCCCTTCTACATATTTAAACCTCAAAAAATAATTTGTCCTATGTGCCTACTCTATCCACGTGAATTCATTTAAACTTAACAACAACCCTATGAGGTATATACTTAGTATCATATCCATTTTATAAATTCAAAACCAAAGCACAGAGGAGTCAAGTACTAATAAGGGCCAGAAACAAGATTTAAACCCAGGCAGTCTGACTCCTAAGTCCATGCTCTTAACCAGGGTGCAGGCCAAAAGAATTATTATAAGTAGCATATTTGCTATAGTGATTTTGGCACTGAGAAGAGTTGGACAAAACATTTATATACTATAATTTTCAAGGATTTTCTTTTTAAGTTAAAGATGAGACAAATTATTCATCACAAAAATCACTGAAGTGTTGAAAAACCTCAGACTAAATGGTAATGGAACATACAAACACCTGTGAAAAAGAACTAGCAGCCCAAGTTCCTTCACTTCTCTAGATCATTTCCTTACCCATAAAATAAGGAGGTTAGAATAGATAATCTCTCGGTTCCTTCTCGTTCAAACGCTGAAAAATTAATAATTAAAAACCCACCAACTCCTTAGATGATTTAAGACCCTGCTGCCCAGCAGGTTACAATCAACTTGGGAAGGACCTAAAGTACTTGATTTTTACGGTATTGAAAGACACAGATACACAAAATGCTTCAAGTTTTAAAATATGCTTATTAGGGCCGGCCCTGTGGCTTGGTGGTTAAGTGCGCGCGCTGCAATGCTGGTGGCCCGGGTTCGGATCCCGGGTGCGCATCGAGGCACCACTTCTCCGTCCAACCTGAGGCCGAGTCCCACATGCAGCAACTAGAAGGATGTGCAGCTATGACATACAACTATCTACTGGGGCTTTGGGGGGAAAAAATAAAATAAATAAAAAATCTTTTAAAAAAATAAATAAATAAATAAATAAAATATGCTTATTATAAAATATAGCCAAATTACAGAAAGTGTAGCAAAAAGTATAATTCATAACCCAGCACATTAAAAATGTTAGCATTTTAGAGTACTTCCTTCCACTCTTTTTCTTATGCATTGCTTTATATAACTGTCATTATTGAGCAGAGAGGGAGGGAGGGAAAACTGAGGAGAAGGAATTCATTTTTTCACTTAAACAATTCATAACAGGGATTTTTTCCACTGCCACAAGGCTCTACACGATCTGTCGTCACACCCCCCCTACTCCCTGTCTAACCTCATCCGTTGCTCCTCTCCCCCCTCCTTCACTCTACTGCAGCCCTTCACTTTATTAATGTTCCTAGAACACATCAGGCACATTTGCAGCTCCAGGCTTTTGCACTTTCTGTTCCCTCTGCCTCAAATGCTCTTCCTCCAGCTACCCCATGTCAAGTCCTTTCACTTATTTTAAGTCCTTACTCAAAAGTAAGTGAGGCCCTCTTTGGCAATCTAAAATATCAAGCCCTCACCCTGAAATATTTCATATCTGCCTTCCCTGCTTTGTTTTTTTTTTTTTCATCTTAGCACTTATCCCTTACATGTTATTTTACATATTTATCTTGTTTATTCTCTATCTCCTCTACTAAAATTAAAGTTCTATGAGGGCAGAATTTTTGTCTTTACTGATTTCTCAGCACCTAGAAAAGTACCTAATCCACAACAAATCCCAATAAATATTTACTGGAAGAATAATCACTATAACACCATTTTAAATGGCTGTATCTTATTCCATCAAGTGCTTACACCAGGATCTAATAATTCCCCTACCGCTGGATATATTGGTTATTGCCAATCTTTCATTATTCCATATAATGCTCTAACACAGGGGTCGGCATGCTTTTTCTGGAGAGGGTTAGACAGTAAATATTTTCTGCTTTGCAAGGTCTCTGTAACAGCAGCTAAACTCTGCCACTGCAGCACAAAACAGCCACAGACAAGGAATAGCTGGGGCTGGATGCCGGCTGCAGCAGGCCAGATTTAGCCTGTGGTGCCTGATTCCTGCTTCACTGAATGTTTTTGTGCATCTGTCTTTTCTTATCTTTTCAATTAGTAGAATTACTAGATAAATGGGTATGAATATATTTGTGGCTCTTGATACATTCTGTCAAATTGCTTTTCAAAGTGATCATCACGAGGAAGAGGAGCAACCGAACACTGACACACTGCTGGTGGGAGTATAAATCGATACAACTACTTTGGAAAACTGGCAGTATCTACTAAAGCTGAACATATATACCCTATGACCGAGCAATTAGTCCGGATACTTCTCCTTCAGAAAGGTTGTGTTAGACACCAGAAGGAGCACAACAGGTTCATCTAGGGTGCTAATAATGTCCTGCTTATTGATCTGAGTGCTGGCAGCATGTACTCAATTTGTAAAAATTCACCAACTGTACACGATACGTTCATTTTTTGTACGTATATTATACTCTAAAGGGGTTCAGAACACATCACCCCAAAATATGCCTCTTTGGCATATTCATATACCAGCAATATATTTATATACCAGCAAATGCAGGAATGGCTCTCTGTCCTCCCTCTTTTTACCTAAAAGCAAGTCATAAAATTTCCCACGAGAAAGGTACCCTCCTTATACCAGGAAGAGAAGGAGAAGGAGGAGGTCACTGGAGACTGGGAATCAAAGCCAAAACAGATCTGTACAAACCAACCTACAAAAATAACCTTTATCTTCCACTGGTTTTGCCCATATATTTCCTAGTCACTGTCTCACAATTTATGGCCCCTAGCTAAAACTCCTTTGTCTTGCTACTTCTCTACACACTTCTTTTGTTTAAAATATATATAAGCTCTTGGTCCTAACTGCTTCTTTGGGTCTTCACTTTCCTTATGAAAACTCCTGTGTGATATAAAAACGTTAAGTAAAATCCGTATCCTTTTTTCTGTTAATCTGTCTTATGTCAGTTTAATTCTTAGGCCCAGCCACAGAACCTAGGAGGGTAGAAGGAAGTTTTTCCTCCCCTACAACTTCAAAGTTTTAAAAGAAAAAAAAAGAATAATCCTATATACCCATCAGCAATACACATGGGAGTAACTTCCCCCCCTCGTCTCCCCTCACCAGCAATGCACATTATCTCATTTAATATTTTTGCTAAGTTGACATTTTTTTAAAGTATCTGGATTGCTATATTATTTTATGTTTAATTATCAGTGAGGCTGAACATTTCTCTTGCTTTTCATTTTATCTATTATTCACTGGAGTTTTATTATTTTTTTGTAAATCAAGAAAATAACAATACAAGGCCATGAAGACCTCAACTCTTGGTCTATCATATTGCTGCACATATTATTCCAGACTGTTGCTTCCCTTTTTCATTTTATTATTTTGTTTTTTAAAAACAAAGTTTAAGTTTTCACATAGCCAAATAGACTGACATTTTCATCTATGCACCTCTTTCTCAGAAAACATTATATAGAACTACATTCTCTCATTTTTAACAAAATATTGTTTCTTATTACATAATGTGTAAGGATATCCTTATTTTGGGCCGGCCCCATGGCTTAGCAGTTAAGTGCGCACGCTCTGCTACCGGTGGCCCTGGTTCGGATCCCGGGCGTGCACCGATGCACTGCTTCTCCGGCCATGCTGAGGCCACGTCCCACATACAGCAACTAGAAGGCTGTGCAGCTATGACACACAACTATCTACTCGGGCTTTGGTGGAAAAAAAAAAAAGGAGGAGGATTGGCAATAGATGTTAGCTCACAGCCAGTCTTCCTTAGCAAAAAGAGGAGGATTAGCACGGATGTTAGCTCAGGGCTGATCTTCCTCACAAAAAAAAAAAAAAAAGGATATCCTTATTTCTCAGGCCAATAGTATGTTCTTAGAAAGACAATTAAATATCTATTTGGAAGATTAACAGGAGGCATCAACTAAAAAGGTATTAAGGCAAATCTATAGGATGAATTTTGACTCCAAAAATAATTTTTAATAAGAAAAACTCTAATCTTTTGAGGCAATTACTTTATTAATAGAAAGTGCTGATTTTATAACTTATCATTGTATACACATGTCATTAGAGAAACACTAAGTATACAAGAAATATACTTGTGGTAAGATTTTTTTGTCTGTCAGAGAGAAGCCAGCCAGTTAGCCAAACAACAATTAAGACTACATTACATATCAAGAATACCAAGTATATTCACAACAAAATACATTCATAGGCAGAATATTATTTATAAGAATACATATTTTTCATTGAATATATTAAAAAGGAAAATATTTATAAGAAGATCAGACCATCATATGACCCTTCACTTTGAAAAACAGAATATTCTTTAAAATGCTGCTCTGAAGGTAGAACGGGAACACCTTCAGCTAAAATTTCACAGAAATCTTCAAAGCTTGTTTAACAAGGTTTTGGGAAATCAGTGAATCTGATGGATTTGTCAGTTGGGTGGATTGATCTTTCCTTGCATTGGTTGTGGGAAACTGGTCTAAAGTTGCCACACTTCAGAGCCAGAAAACTTAATTTGCTGAGGGAAAAAAATCTTGAAAATTCCTACATCTACTTGAGTTCATCCAGATGCCAGAAAAGGATTCCTTTGGCAGATTTCCAAAAGTAACTGAACTGCTACCTTAAACTAAACTACATATGGGGAACATTTTCCCTAAAAATGATTAAAATCTTAAGTTTTGCCCAGTGGATAAACTTTAGTTATACAGAAATTCATTAATGTAGTGTTCTTTGTTATCTCCAGACGCCAGGTAAATGAAGTATATTATTGAACCAGAATTGGCATGAAAATATTAACAACTCAAGTAATTTAGAAAAGAATCAGGGGCCGGCCCCGTGGCTTAGCGGTTAAGTGCGTGCTCTCCGCTGCCGGCGGCCCGGGTTCGGATCCCGGGTGCACACCGAGGCACCACTCCTCCAGCCATGCTGAGGCCGCATCCCACATACAGCAACTAGAAGGATGTGCAGCTATGACAGACAACTATGTACTGGGGCTTTGGGGGAAAAATAAATAAATAAAAAATCTTTAAAAAAAAAAAAGAAAAGAATCAAACTCTGCAACAAATATATATTGGCTTATCATTATATTATAAAGCAGATAAACTTGAAAAGCTGTTAATCAATTACTGCATATCTTACCCTTTCTTACACACAGATATTTGTTCCCTTTCATCAACAGGAAAAAAAGTTTTCCAAGATAATAACAAAAAAATCATACTAAGAGTAAAAAAGCAAGCAGGACAGTAGCAAAGGCTTCTCAAAGTCAAATACTGTATGATCTCACTCATAAATAGAAGATAAAAACAACAAACACACACACAGAGACAGAGATTGGATTGGTGGTTACCAGAGGGGAAGGGGGGAGGGAAGAGGGCAAAAAGGATGATTAGGCACATGTGTGTGGTGATGGATTGTAATTAGTCTTTGAGTGGTGAACATGATGTAATCTATACAGAAATCGAAATATAATGACGTACACCTGAAATTTATATGTTATAAACCAATGATACCTCAATAAAAAAAGAAAAACAGAAGGAGCAGACCAAGAAACAGACCCATACATATGCTCAACTGATTTTTTTTAAGAAAGTGCAAAAGTAATTCAATGGAGGAAGGATAGCTTTTTCAACAAATGGTGAAGTAACTGGACATTCATAGGCAAAAAATTAACCTCAACCTAAACTTCACACCTTCAATAAAAATTAACACAAAATGGATCATAGATTTAACTATGATCTTGTAGTAAATAACACAGGAGAAAATCTCTGGGAAATAAAGCTAGGCAAAGAGGTTTTAGACTTCATACCAAAAGCATGATCCATGGAAGGAAAAATTGGTAAAATTAAAATTAATATCTTTTGCTCTGTGAAAGCCCATATGAAGAGGATTAAAAGACAAGATACAGACTAGAAGAAAACATTTGCAAACCACATATCTGACAAAGGACAGGACTAGTATCTAGAATATATAAGGAACTCTCAAAACAGTAAAAAGAAAAAAAAAATATATATATATATATATATACTGTATATATATATATCTCCAATTAGAAAATGTGCAGGGGCCAGCCCGGTGGCACAAACAGTTAAGTACGGGTGCTCCACTTTAGCAGCCCCGTGTTCGCAGGTTCGGATCCCGGGCACGCACCGACACACTGCTTGTCAAGCCATGCTGTGGCGGCGTCCCATATAAAGTAGAGGAAGATGGGCAGGGATGTTAGCTCTGGGCCAATTTTTCTCAGCAAAAAAAAAAAAAAAGAGGAGGCTTGGCATCGGATGTTAGCTCAGGGCTGACCTTCCTCACAAAAAGAAAAAAAAGAAAACGTGCAAAAGACATTCCACAGAAGAGTATATACAGATAGAAAATAAGCACAGGGAAAGATGTGCAACATTAGCCATTAGGGAAATGCAAATTAAAACCAGTATCACTACACACACATCAAAACGGCTAAAATAAAAAATAGTGACAATAACAAATGCTAGCAAGGATGTGGAGAAACTGGATCACTTATATACTACTGGTGGAAAAATGAAATATTACAGTCACTCTGGAAAAGTGTGGCAGTTACTTAAAAACGAAACATGTAATGACCATATGATATAGCAATTACACTCCTGGATATGTATCCCAGAGAAATTAAAAGTTATGTGCATAACAGCTTTATTTGTAAAAGCCAACAAATGGAATCAGCCCAGATGTCCTTCAACAGATAAATGGTTAAATAAACTATGGTACACCCATGGACTACTACTTGGGAATAAATAGGAACAAACTATTGATACATGCAACAACCTAGATGAATCTCAAGGAAATTATGCTTAGTAAAAAAAGAAAAAGAGAAAGTCAGTCCCAAAGGTTACATACTATATGACTCCATTTATATAGTATTCTTTTTTTTTTTTTTAAAGATTTTATTTATTTATTTTTTCCCCCCAAAGCCCCAGTAGATAGCTGTGTGTCATAGCTGCACATCCTTCTAGTTGCTGCATGTGGGACGTGGCCTCAGCATGGCCGGAGAAGCAGCGCGTCGGTGCGCGCCCGGGATCCGAACCCGGGTCGCCAGCAGTGGAGCGCGCTCACTCAACCACCAAGCCACGGGGCCGGCCCTATAGTATTCTTTTTTAATGACAAAATTTCAGAAGTAGAAGATCTATTAATGGTTGTTAAAGGTTAGAGATGGGGTGGCAGAGTGGAAGGAGAAGGGAAGGGCTGGTAGAAAAAGGAACATACACACGTGATAAAACTGTATTGAACCCTATACACACAGACAAATGAGTACCAGTAAAACTGGAAATCTGAATAAGAGTGGTAGATTGTATTGATGCCAATGTATTCGTTTGCTAGAGCTACCATAACAAAATATCATAGACTGGGCCACTTAAATAACAAAAATTCATTTTCTCACAGTCCTGGAGGCTAGAAATCCAAGATCTAGGTGTTGGCAGGTTTGGTTTCTTCTGAAGCCTCTCTCCTTGGCTTCCATATAGCCACGTTCTCG